>NC_136265.1:152696818-153296818 GCF_964187855.1 Myxine glutinosa
GTCCCATTTTCTGTAAACACCACTCTGTAGACCCGACCTCCCCCTTTTTCCCCATTAAATGTCGCATCCAGGTCCACCGCATCTCACGTAGACAACTATAGGACATCTTGCTAGTTATTCTTAGTCTATGTCAGTTAAGGACTCGTTTCCATTAATTCTGACTCTTCGTTGCACCAGAATGTGATTGTATGGCACCGTTAGAAAGTTTAGGACCTCCCAATACCTCCCCGCAGCTCTTCCTCATGGTACAACAACAACAACAACAACAACAGCGGCGGCGGCACGGGGAGTTTGCGTCCTCACTCCGGCTTGGTTAGCCGCCATTGAACATGTGCTCCGACGGGGTTACCACGCAGGGGCTCGCTGTCAGCTCCTCGTCAAGGGCGGAGCCCGGTAACCCCCGCACCCAATAGAAGCGGCGGACCGATTCCATCTGGGGCGGAGCTAATGAGCCGAGGGCGTGTCACTCCCCGCTGGGCATGCGCAGGAGAGGGAGGTGACGTCAGATGCGCCTCAGCTTGGAGAGAAAAGGACGCCACCTCCGAGCGCGACAAAACCTCCCCACATCTCTGGACCGGACCGTGTTGATTCTGCCCCTGAGCCAAGGTGCACCTTGTGCTATCGACTGCCTGCCCTTCCTTGCCATCAATCCCTGTGTAAGTCAGTCTTGTCCTGTTTGTCTGTGGTCTGTCGGGGATAAGATAAGACTGTGTCTAAGTGCCCATCTTTTCTGTGCTTTACCACTTACCGTGTAATCTACCCGTTTCTGCATCACCAATTATATCCTCCTCCGGAGGTCTTGAGAGCTGTACCCCTTGTGTCGTTGCCTTAATCCCAGCCGTTGTGTCCTTTCCTTCATTGATTTAGCGTAGCGCGATTCGGCCAACGTTCGAGTGTAATCGGGTAAACTGTGCGAACACGGCAGCCATTCCGCTCGGTCAAGCAACATCTAAGTCGTGTCCGTAACAATTGGTGTCAGGAGTGGGATTCGAACCCATGCCTCCAAGGGAGACTGCGACGCCTGTACTGCCAAAAAGGGACCAGCACGGAGGATGAGGGCCCCCCTTCAATTACACCAGGTGGGGGCCCCCCTAGAGCGGGTGGCCATGGATATCCTAGGCCCACTACCCCGCACCCGCCTAGGTAATAAGTACATCCTCGTTGTGATGGACTACTTCACCAAGTGGCCGGAGGCCTACGCCCTCCCCAACCAAGAAGCAGGGGTGGTAGCGCAGGCCTTCGTGGAAGGATTTGTGTGCCGGCATGGGATTCCACAGGAGTTGCACACCGACCAGGGACGAAATTTTGAGAGCAAATTGCTAAAAGATGTGTGCAGTCTCCTGTCAATTCGGAAAACCAGAACAACGCCTTTAAGACCTCAATCTGACGGGATGGTGGAAAGATTCAACCGAACTTTAATCCAACAACTGGCACTGTTCACCGCCACCCGTCAGGATGACTGGGACGAACATCTCCCTTATTTGCTCATGGCCTACCGAACCAGCCAGCACGGGGCCACCGCATGCAGTCCAGCGTTGCTTATGTATGGGCGGGAGTTACGGGCTCCCGCCGACTTGCTATGCGGTCCCGTGCCAGACACAGTGGTTAACCCGCCGAGGGAGGGGTACGCACGTCACCTAGAGGAAGGCATGGAGCTAGTCCATGCCTTCGCCCGCCGCCAACTCCATCTGGCGGGGGAAAAGATGAAGCGCAGGTACGACCACCGGAGCCAGGGGAGTCAGTACACTCCGGGGATGAAGATTTGGTTCTTCAATCCCCGGAGGAGGAAGGGTAGGTGCCCGAAACTCACCTCTCCCTGGCAAGGCCCGGGGGTCGTCCTGTCGCAAGTCTGTGACGTGGTAGTAAAAATCAAAATGGGGCCACGAGCCCTCCCTCGGATCGTCCACGCCGACCGGATAAGGCCTTACACCGGCGAGCAGGCGCCCCCGTGGATTGCCTCGGCTTTAGATGCCGAGGCGGGACCCAGTACCTCTGAATAAGGGGGGCTTATTAGTGCCAGAGGACTGGGGGATTGATGAGCGATGGGCCCGGTGGGTAAGGGTGGCATCCCTGCCACCCTTTCCATGGTGGGGCAAATGCGCTATAGTTTATGGGGTTGATGGCAGTGAAAACTAGCCCGGGTGGGTTAGGATATTGATAGGGATCTAGCGAAGATGACATTAGGTAACGTTAAGATTAGTTAGTGACTGATACCTGTAGTGGGGACGCAGGTAGTTTAGTGTGGATGATAATGACGAGGGAGCGCAATAGTTTAAAGGGATGACTGGGAAGCGCAAGTTTCAGAGGGGAGTAGTTAAATGAGATGATGCTGTGTGAGAACTGGACAGGTGTGTGGAGCAGTGAGGGAGTAGTGAGTGTTGTGGATCAGCGCGAATGCGCTTGGGGAGAGAAGGGTGCAGGTGGCACCAGGTGTGAGAGCACAGGTGTGCAAGTACAGGTGTGTGGAATACATGGAGTATTGGAATGAGTGGTGTGGAGAGAGTTGGAGTAAGTGGTACGGAGTGGTGTGCATGGTGCGAAGGTGTGGATGGGGGAAGAGTGGACCCCTTTCACGAGTGCCCGGGGCGGGTAGTGTAAGTGTTAGGTAGAGGGTATAGGTAAATTGTGGTTGGATATTGGCATTTGTGGTGCGGTTGCAGAATGGTATTGTGGATGGGTGCATTAGTGTTGTGGAAATGGCTGGGCATGTAGCCTGTTAGTGTGTGTAGTTGGTTTGGGCACTCCACCACTGTGAGGATGTCGGCCAGGTGAGGCTGCAGGTGGGCTCTGGGAGCCGTTAGTGTCAGTGGGTGCCTGAGGATCCCGGGTGTGGATCGGGCAGCCCGTGCCAGAGAGGGCACTGAGGGGGTGAGAGTGCGAGAGGGCCTTCCCCAGTTAGTAAGGTTAGGGTGAGGAGCAGGTAAGCTCGGGTGGCAACTACAGTGGTGGAGGTGTGCAGGTGGGTAGACCTGCTGGGAGAGCTACACGTCACAGCCCAGAAATTGTGCGAGAGCACCGCGTGTTGAATCGGGGGAGTGAGACCCCAAATTGAGAAGCACCACAGTTTGGTCAATGGGAATTGGTTTTTAGAACCCATAGTGTAAGTTGGCCAATGGATTGGCAGGGAAAGACCCCGGGTAATGTAAAGTTGTTAAAGTCATTTAGGAAATAGTTAGGATTTATGAACCTGTCGCACCATACGCAGCCACTTACCTGTGGTGATGATGACTCCACACCTGTGTTCCTTTGTTCTGTGTTGCAGGAAGGGAGAATTGCTGTTGGATTTGTGAGACGCATCACGACGTGGATGAGACATTGGGGTGATTCCATCTCTCCCTCCTTAGGAGGGACTGATGATGAATTGGTGATGGCAAATTTTGATGTTGAATTGGAGATGGCAAATTTTGATGAGAGTTGGAAATGGCAAATTTGATTGGTTAGGAGGGAGAGAAGACGAATTTGGTTTATGGGAGGAACGGGGAAGACAGTAGGGACGTTTGTTGATGTGTAAAGTAGATGTTTATGGGTAGTGTTGTGTTTTGTGGATACAGTAAGGGGTAAGGGAGGGGCAATGTAGGTTACCTGGTTGGGGGGGGGGGCGTACGGTAGGAACGTACCTGTCTCACCTGATTCCCATGTGCCCCCAGTGTGCATCACCTTGTATTGCGTGCACCTTTGCGCCCTTACCACCTTACTCACTTGTCTTCTTTTTTTGTCTCCCACCTCCGAGGATCTGGCTTTGGGGCAGAGAGAGAGGAGAGAGAGGTGCTGGCTCCGCAGTTGTGGGCCTGCACTTTCGCTGCTTGCTGCCTGGATCGATACACCATATGGACCGCAATTTTTGTGGCCGCCCACCATGGACCGCAGTTCTTTTGCGGTCAAGCACCACCCGTGGATGGACCTCTGGGTCAACGTGGCACCTATGCCATACAGGTGAACCACTTATAGTTGGCCCCCCTGACGGCCACAATTTAGAAATGGACGCGGTTGGCGCCTTTCTTTATTTTTGAAAGAAGCCAGAAGGCCAAGTGCACTGCATGAAGGCAAGACCAGCGGCAGAACATCGGCCGGCTGCGACACCACCGGTGATTATTGAACACTTTATTGGTGCACCGGATGGTGCGGACTGTATGTATGGGGTGGTGCTTTTGGTGCTTGGATGGGGTGCTCTGCACATTATTAAAGGCCGTAGGGCCACAGGGCACTCGTGGGTTGGTGTATCGATGCTGGCATGCGTGCTCTCTCTATGCATAACATCTGCATGTGTTCCTCCAAAAACAGGTCCTGGATCGTAGTGTAAATATCAGTGTAGTCTTGTGTAAATAATGCTCCCTACCGGCTGTATGTTTAGTTTGAGGATTCTTTCCGCGATTCGGTTATCCTGTGGGTGTGTTTCTGTGAGGAGAAGGGTGCAACGTCGCAGGGGGACATATTTACTCATTTGTGAACATCTGTAAAACTGTCGCACTCAGGGTTGAGTTAATAGTAGAGGGAACTACATCTGAGTGCCACACTAACGTAGGTAAAAATTTATCGGGTCGGGACGCCCCGAGGTAGAGAAGGGTGCAATGTTGCGGATATGGGATTTGGATCCATCCATATCCGCTTGTAAATATTCCCCTATTTCCCCAATACTTCCCAACTATCCCCAATCCCCCATTCCCTAGTCCCATTTTCTGTAAACACCACTCTGTAGACCCGACCTCCCCCTTTTTCCCCCATTAAATGTCGCATCCAGGTCCACCGCATCTCACGTAGACAACTATAGGACATCTTGCTAGTTATTCTTAGTCTATGTCAGTTAAGGACTCGTTTCCATTAATTCTGACTCTTCGTTGCACCAGAATGTGATTGTATGGCACCGTTAGAAAGTTTAGGACCTCCCAATACCTCCCCGCAGCTCTTCCTCATGGTACAACAACAACAACAACAACAACAACAACAACAGCGGCGGCGGCGCGGGGAGTGTGCGTCCTCACTCCGGCTTGGTTAGCCGCCATTGAACATGTGCTCCGACGGGGTTACCATGCAGGGGCTCGCTGTCAGCTCCTCGTCAAGGGCGGAGCCCGGTAACCCCCGCACCCAATAGAAGCGGCGGACCGATTCCATCTGGGGCAGAGCTAACGAGCCGAGGGCGTGTCACTCCCCGCTGGGCATGCGCAGGAGAGGGAGGTGACGTCAGATGCGCCTCAGCTTGGAGAGAAAAGGACGCCACCTCCGAGCGTGACAAAACCTCCCCGCATCTCTGGACCGGACCGTGTTGATTCTGCCCCTGAGCCAAGGTGCACCTTGTGCTATCGACTGCCTGCCCTTCCTTGCCATCAATCCCTGTGTAAGTCAGTCTTGTCCCGTTTGTCTGTGGTCTGTCGGGGATAAGATAAGACTGTGTCTAAGTGCCCATCTTTTCTGTGCTTTACCTCTTACCGTGTAATCTACCCGTTTCTGCATCACCAATTATATCCTCCTCCGGAGGTCTTGAGAACTGTACCCCTTGTGTCGTTGCCTTAATCCCAGCCGTTGTGTCCTTTCCTTCATTGATTTAGCGTAGCGCGATTCGGCCAACGTTCGAGTGTAATCGGGTAAACTGTGCGAACACGGCGGCCATTCCGCTCGGTCAAGCAACATCTAAGTCGTGTCCGTAACAATATATATCTATATATATATATATATATATATATATATATATATATATATATATATATATTAAAGCGCGGCGTTACGCGCGCTGCTTGCGAGCAAGGAGGAAGCGGACAAGCGGTAACATATAAACGTCTTTATTGTAAGAGCTCACTGTAACACTGGCCCGCTCCGGGCTGGGCGCCCGGTGTATATCATGAGGCCACGCCTACCCCTCGGGCGTGGCCACCGCCCACTTGGTGCGCGGGATGATGTCACCACGCCAGTGGGCTTTTGTGTCCGCCACACGCGCCCCCCCAGAATTCCCGCGCACCTGGAGGGCCAGTTTGCGGGGCAGACGAATGACCCGGCCGAAGCGCCCCCTGGCGATCGGCGGCGTCCGGGGTGCAGGGATGCCAGGTGGGATGCCCCTGGCTGCCCCCGGGATGGGTGCAGGACCGGGGGGCGGCGTGGCGGCGGGGCTGGGCGGTGCCGGGGGTCCGCCCGCAGGAGGGCGGCCCCGACGTGGGGGTCGGGCCACTGGCGGTGGATGGTCCACATCGAGGTGGGCCGGCTTGAGGCGGTCTACCGAAACGCGGTCAGGAGTACCGCCGATGTCCAGGGTGAAGTGCTTCGCCCCGGTCTCCAGCACGCGGAAAGGCCCGTCGTACGGGGGCCGCAGTGGTGTCCGATGGGCATCGTGGCGGACGAAGACGTACTCCGCCGCGCGAAGGTCCGGGGCGACGTGTGTCGGTGGGTGCCCGTGGCATGCCGTTGGCACCGGGGCGAACCTCTGGGCGGTCTCTTGCAGAGCGGAGCGCTGCTGTGCCGCGGACCATGGTGCCGTGGAGTCGGGGAGGAATTCCCCAGGCACCCGCAGCGGTTGCCCGAAGACCAACTCCGCCGCGGATGCTCGCAGGTCCTCCTTGGGCGCCGTCCGGAGGCCCAGCAGGACCCAGGGGAGCCTGTCGACCCAGCCGCCGTCGCGGAGGGTGGCCCAGAGCGCGGCCTTCAATGAGCGGTGAAATCGCTCACACAGGCCGTTAGCCTGGGGGTGGTAGGCCGTGGTTCGGTGCAGCCGGACCCCGAGCCCCTGCGCAACCGCCCCCCAGAGCTCCGAGGTGAACTGGGGGCCGCGGTCGGATGAGATGTCTGAGGGGGCGCCGAACCGGGCGACCCAGGTGGCGATGAAAGCCTGCGCGACATCGGCCGCCGTTGTCGACGCCAAGGGCACGGCCTCCGGCCACCGGGTGGTGCGGTCCACCATGGTGAGGACGTAGGTGAAACCCCGCGAGGGGGGCAGAGGTCCCACCAGGTCCACGTGGACGTGGTCAAACCGGCGTTCCGGCACCGTGAACGGGGCCAACGGGGCCTGGGTGTGCCGGTGCACCTTGGTGCGCTGGCACGCGAGGCACGTCCTGGCCCAGCCGCGGACGGCCTTCCGGAGGCCATGCCAGACGAACTTGTCGGCGATCAGCCTTTGGGAGGCCCTCGCGCCCGGGTGGGACAGGCCGTGGATGGCGTCAAACACCTGGCGCTGCCAGCCCGCGGGCACGATGGGGCGAGGATGCCCGAGGGAGACGTCGCACAAGAGGGCCGCGCCCGCGCCGTCGAACGGCACCTCGGTGACGCGGAGGCCCGTGACGGCGGTCCGCAAGGCGTGGACGTCGGGGTCAGCGGCCTGGTCCGCTGCCATCCGGGCATAGTCGATGCCGAGGTGGACTGCATGGGCGACGGCCCGGGAAAGGCAATCCGCCACCGGGTTGTCCTTCCCCACGACGTGCTGGATGTCCGTCGTGTACTCGGACACGGCCGAGAGGTGACGCTGCTGCCGGGCCGACCACGGCTCGGTGACCTTGCCCATCGCGAAGATCAGCGGCTTGTGGTCGACGAAGGCAGTGAACGCACGGCCCTCGAGCAGATGGCGGAAGTGCCTGACCGCCAAGTGAAGTCCGAGCAACTCGCGGTCGAAGGTACTGTAACGGCGTTCGGGCAGGCGAAGCTGCCGGCTAAAGAACGCCAGCGGTTGCCAAGCTCCACGCACCCATTGCTCGTGCACCCCGCCCACCGCGTAGTCCGAGGCATCGGTGGTGAGGGCGATCGGTGCATCGGGCGCCGGGTGCGCGAGCATGGTGGCGTTAGCCAAGGCGAGCTTCGCGCCCGTGAACGCCGTGTCCATCTGCTCGGTTCAGGTAACGTCGCCTTTGCCCGGCTTACCTCGGAGAGCTTCGTGCAGGGGGCGCAGGAGCTGGGCGATGCGGGGCAGGAACCGATGGTAAAAGTTCACCATGCCCAGGAACTCCTGCAGCCCTCTGATCGTGCGGGGGCGCGGAAACCCCTTCACCGCCTCCACCTTGGCCGGCAGGGGGACGGCTCCGTGCCTGGTGACACGGTGCCCCAGAAAATCGATTGTGGCGGCACCGAACCGGCACTTTGCGGGGTTCACAATCAGGCCATGCTGGCCCAGGCGTTCGAAGAGCGTGCGGAGGTGGCGTAGGTGCTCTTCGCGGGACGCGCTGGCGACGAGGATATCGTCCAGGTAGACGTAGACAAAATCCAAGTCGCGCAGGACGCTGTCCATCAGTCGCTGGAACACCTGAGCCGCATTCTTCAGACCGAAGGGCATGCGCAGGAACTCGAAGAGTCCGAATGGCGTGATGACCGCCGTCTTCGGGACGTCCTCCGGCCTGACGGGGACCTGATGGTAGCCGCGTATGAGGTCCACCTTCGAGAAGAAGGACCTGCCCGCCAAACGGGCGGAAAAGTCCTGAATGTGGGGGACGGGGTAGCGGTCGGGAGTCGTGGCGTCATTGAGACGGCGATAGTCCCCGCACGGTCGCCATCCCCCGCCGGGCTTCGGCACGATGTGCAGCGGCGACGCCCAAGCGCTCTCTGAGCGCCGAACGATGCCGAGTCGCTCCAGGGTAGCGAACGCCGCTTTTGCCACCGCCAGCTTCGTCGGCTCGAGGCGGCGTGCCCGGGCGTAGACCGGTGGCCCGACGGTGGGGATGTGATGGGCCACCCCATGCTTGACGGCCCCCGCCGAGAAGGTGGGCCGCGTGAGGGCCGGGAAGCCGGCGAGGAGGCGGGTGAATGCGTCCGCTGCCGGAAGCGTACAGACCAACGTGGCCGGAACCGAATCGTTCGGCAAGCCGCTTGGCAAGCCGCTCGTTGAGCTGGGCAACGCACAAGCGAGCGAGCTGAACGTCTCGGCCTGGACAAGACGTCTGCGCTTGACGTCGACCAGGAGCCCATTAGCGCACAGGAAGTCCGCGCCAAGCAGTGCCATGGGAACGTCGGCGGTGACGAACGTCCATCGGAAAACCTGCCCTCCAAACCGCAGAGAGAGGCAGCGTTTTCCGTACATACGGATGGGCGTCCCGTTCGCGGCAAGCAGTGCGGGGCCCCCACCCGCGGCGTGCTTGTCTGATGTGCCGGCGGGAATGACACTCACCTGCGCTCCTGTGTCGCACAGGTAACGGCGCCCGGAGAAGGTGTCCGTTATGAACAGCAGGCTGCTCGAACGGCCGGCGCTCATCGCCACTATTGAGCGCCGGCCCGGGCGTTTCCCGACCTGTTGAAGGAGCATGGCGGATGACACTGCCGAGCTGCGTGGCCGAACTTGGCGTGGAACCAGCACCAGGTGGTGGAGCTGGAGGAGCGCGGCTGGCTCCGCCAGGCCGGTGGAGTTGGCGGGTTTCCCCGCGGTGGCGGTTTTCGCCACGGCGGTGGGCGGGGCGTGGCGGCGTTCACGAGGTGCGTATACGCATGCTGCGTATGCTGTAGAAGCTGATGCTGTGGAACATGCTGCGTATGCTGTAGAAGCTGATGCTGTGGAACAGCAGCATCAGCAGCATCAGCAGCATCAGCCTCGAGGGCCGTGACGGCCACGCCGACTCTCGCCCGCGTGTCCGAAGCGGCGAAGTACCTGTCCGCCTCGGCTGCCAATGCTCGGGGTTCCGTTAGCCCGGTCCCGGCCAACGCGAGGCGAACCTGCGCTGGAAGTTGGCGCCGGAAAAGCGCCCGGAATAGGGAACCGGGGGCTTCGTCGCCCAACAGTGACAGCATATGGTCCATTCGGACCGACGGGCGCGTGTCACCGAGCTCGGGGAGATCCAGGAGGCGGTCGGCCCGTGCGTCGTCCGTGAGGCCGAACGTGGCTAGGAGTAGCCGCTTGAGTGCCTCGTACTTGTGGCCGTCCGGTGGGTGGCGAAGGACGGACACAACTCGAGCGGCCGTGCCGGGCCCGAGGGAGGCGACGACGTGGCAATAGCGCGTGTCATCGCCGGTGAGGCGCCGAAGCTGAAATTGGGCTTCGGCCTGGACGAACCAGACTTCGGCCTGAGCCTCCCAAAATTCCGGAAGTTTGACGAAGTTGGCCATGGCAATGGCGTCGCGTGTGGAAGGATCGCTCCGGCAGATCCAACGTCGAGGGGGTCACCAGTAAAGCGCGGCGTTACGCGCGCTGCTTGCGAGCAAGGAGGAAGCGGACAAGCGGTAACATATAAACGTCTTTATTGTAAGAGCTCACTGTAACACTGGCCCGCTCCGGGCTGGGCGCCCGGTGTATATCATGAGGCCACGCCTACCCCTCGGGCGTGGCCACCGCCCACTTGGTGCGCGGGATGATGTCACCACGCCAGTGGGCTTTTGTGTCCGCCACAATATATATATATATATATATATATATATATATATATATATATATATATATATATATATATATATATATATATATATATATATATATATATATATATATATATATATATATATATATGTATATATACACACATACAGACACAGATACACACACACACACACACACACACACACAGATATATATACACACACACACACAGATACACACACACACACACACACACACACACACACACACACACACACACACACACACACACATCCTTCTTGGCTCGCATCCGTATCAAGGATGTGGTAATTTCCATCATCCGTCAGGTCGCCAACCCTGGGCCTCTACCAGACATTGTTTTATGTGAGTGAATGCCTCGATGCAGCTCTCTGACCATTCAAATCTGGCTCCTTTCGCCGTCAATTTGTGCAAGGGTCTTGCAATCTCTGCGAAGTTTGCCACAAATCTCCTGTTGTCAGAGCAAAGGCCCAAAAATCCTCTGACTTCTCTTAGTTTTGGGGGCGGCCACTCTTTTACAGATTTCACCTGCGCATGATCGGACGCTGTTATCGTTGATCACGTGATGCACATAAGTCACCTCTCTTGAAAATTTCGCACTTCCATTTGTTTGTTAACAAGATACCTCAAAAAGATGTGGATGGATTCGGACGAAATGTGGCAGGGAGGTAGTGTATGCGACAAGGACGAAATGATTCGATTTTGATGAAGATCCGGATCCGACTACTAGAATTTTAAAGCGATTCTTCACCATTGGAAGATTGGGCCAAAAACTATATATAGCAGGATATCTTAAAAAGTTATGGACGGGTGATTTTGATTAAATGTGATTCTGTATTGTGATTTTCTGGTCTTCTCTGGGATACAAAACGTAAACTCTTCGCCTGACGGAGGTATGCTCCCTACTGAGTGTTGTGCTCGTTTTGTTTTTCTGGAAAGGAGTCAAGGTTGGGGATAAAGCTGTGAGGGCTCAGTTCAGCTATAATGGTAGCGCGATAGTGCGAATGAAGAAGAAGCTTGCACTGCATCAGCGGCACAGCCACGCCCTCAACCTTGTGTTGTATACGAATGAAGAAGAAGCTTTCACTGCATCAGCGGCACAGCCACGCCCTCAGCCTTGTGTTGTATACGAATGAAGAAGAAGCCTTCACTGCATCAGCGGCACAGCCACGCCCTCAGCCTTGTGTTGGATACGAATGAAGAAGAAGCTTCACGTCATCAGCGGCACAGCCACGCCCTCAGCCTTGTGTTGGATACGAATGAAGAAGAAGCTTGCACTGCATCAGCAGCACAGCCACGCCCTCAGCCTTGTGTTGTATACGAATGAAGAAGAAGCTTGCACTGCATCAGCGGCACAGCCACGCCCTAAGCCTTGTGTTGTATACGAATGAAGAAGAAGCTTTCACTGCATCAGCGGCACAGCCACGCCCTCAGCCTTGTGTTGTATACGAATGAAGAAGAAGCCTTCACTGCATCAGCGGCACAGCCACGCCCTCAGCCTTGTGTTGGATACGAATGAAGAAGAAGCTTTCACTTCATCAGCGGCACAGCCACGCCCTCAGCCTTGTGTTGGATACGAATGAAGAAGAAGCTTGCACTGCATCAGCAGCACAGCCACGCCCTCAGCCTTGTGTTGTATACGAATGAAGAAGAAGCTTGCACTGCATCAGCGGCACAGCCACGCCCTAAGCCTTGTGTTGTATACGAATGAAGAAGAAGCTGCACTGCATCAGCGGCACAGCCACGCCCTAAGCCTTGTGTTGTATACGAATGAAGAAGAATCTTGCACTTCATCAGCGGCACAGCCACGCCCTCAGCCTTGTGTTGTATACGAATGAAGAAGAAGCTTTCACTGCATCAGCGGCACAGCCACGCCCTCAGCCTTGTGTTGTATACGAATGAAGAAGAAGCTTGCACTGCATCAGCGGCACAGCCACGCCCTAAGCCTTGTGTTGTATACGAATGAAGAAGAAGCTTGCACTGCATCAGCAGCACAGCCACGCCCTCAGCCTTGTGTTGTATACGAATGAAGAAGAAGCTTGCACTACATCAGCAGCACAGCCACGCCCTCAGCCTTGTGTTGTATACGAATGAAGAAGAAGCCTTCACTGCATCAGCGGCACAGCCACGCCCTCAGCCTTGTGTTGGATACGAATGAAGAAGAAGCTTTCACTTCATCAGCGGCACAGCCACGCCCTCAGCCTTGTGTTGTATACGAATGAAGAAGAAGCTTGCACTGCATCAGCGGCACAGCCACGCCCTAAGCCTTGTGTTGTATACGAATGAAGAAGAAGCTTGCACTGCATCAGCAGCACAGCCACGCCCTCAGCCTTGTGTTGTATACGAATGAAGAAGAAGCTTGCACTGCATCAGCAGCACAGCCACGCCCTCAGCCTTGTGTTGTATACGAATGAAGAAGAAGCTTTCACTGCATCAGCGGCACAGCCACGCCCTAAGCCTTGTGTTGTATACGAATGAAGAAGAAGCTTGCACTGCATCAGCGGCACAGCCACGCCCTAAGCCTTGTGTTGTATACGAATGAAGAAGAAGCTTGCACTGCATCAGCAGCACAGCCACGCCCTCAGCCTTGTGTTGTATACGAATGAAGAAGAAGCTTGCACTGCATCAGCAGCACAGCCATGCCCTCAGCCTTGTGTTGTATACGAATGAAGAAGAAGCCTTCACTGCATCAGCGGCACAGCCACGCCCTCAGCCTTGTGTTGGATACGAATGAAGAAGAAGCTTTCACTTCATCAGCGGCACAGCCACGCCCTCAGCCTTGTGTTTGATACGAATGAAGAAGAAGCTTGCACTGCATCAGCAGCACAGCCACGCCCTCAGCCTTGTGTTGTATACGAATGAAGAAGAAGCTTGCACTGCATCAGTGGCACAGCCACGCCCTAAGCCTTGTGTTGTATACGAATGAAGAAGAAGCTGCACTGCATCAGCGGCAAAGCCACGCCCTAAGCCTTGTGTTGTATACGAATGAAGAAGAATCTTGCACTTCATCAGCGGCACAGCCACGCCCTCAGCCTTGTGTTGTATACGAATGAAGAAGAAGCTTTCACTGCATCAGCGGCACAGCCACGCCCTCAGCCTTGTGTTGTATACAAATGAAGAAGAAGCTTGCACTGCATCAGCGGCACAGCCACGCCCTAAGCCTTGTGTTGTATACGAATGAAGGAGAAGCTTGCACTGCATCAGCAGCACAGCCACGCCCTCAGCCTTGTGTTGTATACGAATGAAGAAGAAGCTTGCACTGCATCAGCAGCACAGCCACGCCCTCAGCCTTGTGTTGTATACGAATGAAGAAGAAGCTTTCACTGCATCAGCGGCACAGCCACGCCCTAAGCCTTGTGTTGTATACGAATGAAGAAGAAGCTGCACTGCATCAGCGGCACAGCCACGCCCTCAGCCTTGTGTTGTATACGAATGAAGAAGAAGCTTGCACTGCATCAGCGGCACAGCCACGCCCTAAGCCTTGTGTTGTATACGAATGAAGAAGAAGCTGCACTGCATCAGCAGCACAGCCACGCCCTAAGCCTTGTGTTGTATACGAATGAAGAAGAATCTTGCACTTCATCAGCGGCACAGCCACGCCCTCAGCCATGTGTTGTATACGAATGAAGAAGAAGCTTTCACTGCATCAGCGGCACAGCCACGCCCTCAGCCTTGTGTTGTATACGAATGAAGAAGAAGCTTGCACTGCATCAGCGTCACAGCCACGCCCTAAGCCTTGTGTTGTATACGAATGAAGAAGAAGCCTTCACTGCATCAGCGGCACAGCCACGCCCTCAGCCTTGTGTTGGATACGAATGAAGAAGAAGCTTTCACTTCATCAGCGGCACAGCCACGCCCTCAGCCTTGTGTTGTATACGAATGAAGAAGAAGCTTGCACTGCATCAGCGGCACAGCCACGCCCTAAGCCTTGTGTTGTATACGAATGAAGAAGAAGCTTTCACTGCATCAGCAGCACAGCCACGCCCTCAGCCTTGTGTTGTATACGAATGAAGAAGAAGCTTGCACTGCATCAGCAGCACAGCCACGCCCTCAGCCTTGTGTTGTATACGAATGAAGAAGAAGCTTTCACTGCATCAGCGGCACAGCCACGCCCTAAGCCTTGTGTTGTATACGAATGAAGAAGAAGCTTGCACTGCATCAGCGGCACAGCCACGCCCTAAGCCTTGTGTTGTATACGAATGAAGAAGAAGCTTGCACTGCATCAGCAGCACAGCCACGCCCTCAGCCTTGTGTTGTATACGAATGAAGAAGAAGCTTGCACTGCATCAGCAGCACAGCCATGCCCTCAGCCTTGTGTTGTATACGAATGAAGAAGAAGCCTTCACTGCATCAGCGGCACAGCCACGCCCTCAGCCTTGTGTTGGATACGAATGAAGAAGAAGCTTTCACTTCATCAGCGGCACAGCCACGCCCTCAGCCTTGTGTTTGATACGAATGAAGAAGAAGCTTGCACTGCATCAGCAGCGCAGCCACGCCCTCAGCCTTGTGTTGTATACGAATGAAGAAGAAGCTTGCACTGCATCAGCGGCACAGCCACGCCCTAAGCCTTGTGTTGTATACGAATGAAGAAGAAGCTGCACTGCATCAGCGGCAAAGCCACGCCCTAAGCCTTGTGTTGTATACGAATGAAGAAGAATCGTGCACTTCATCAGCGGCACAGCCACGCCCTCAGCCTTGTGTTGTATACGAATGAAGAAGAAGCTTTCACTGCATCAGCGGCACAGCCACGCCCTCAGCCTTGTGTTGTATACAAATGAAGAAGAAGCTTGCACTGCATCAGCGGCACAGCCACGCCCTAAGCCTTGTGTTGTATACGAATGAAGAAGAAGCTTGCACTGCATCAGCAGCACAGCCACGCCCTCAGCCTTGTGTTGTATACGAATGAAGAAGAAGCTTGCACTGCATCAGCAGCACAGCCACGCCCTCAGCCTTGTGTTGTATACGAATGAAGAAGAAGCTTTCACTGCATCAGCGGCACAGCCACGCCCTAAGCCTTGTGTTGTATACGAATGAAGAAGAAGCTGCACTGCATCAGCGGCACAGCCACGCCCTCAGCCTTGTGTTGTATACGAATGAAGAAGAAGCTTGCACTGCATCAGCGGCACAGCCACGCCCTAAGCCTTGTGTTGTAAACGAATGAGGAAGAAGCTTGCACTGCATCAGCGGCACAGCCACGCCCTAAGCCTTGTGTTGTATACGAATGAAGAAGAAGCTTCATGGTTCCTTCATGCCAATCTGCTAAATATGAATATTCTGAATAAATAAACATGAGGAATAAATATTACAAACTTATCTGAATAATTCTGAATAAATAAATAAATAAATCTGAATTTCTTATCTTCCCCCGTTAGTGTAGCAGCATAGCAAACCTGTTGTGCATTTTGTGATACAAGCACCAAATTTGGCACAAATGTACATTAATATGTTGCGAACATTTTCAGATATTGGGCCACTTGAAATTCCGTAATTTTTTTTTTCAAATTTTTTCAAATTTCGTAATTTCAAATTTTTCGGGTGACACCGTCACAATTTCGGTCTTCGAGGCCGGCCGATATAGTGGGGCGGCTTAGCCCAAATATTCAAAAGAATTGTGCATTTTGTGATACAAGCACCAAATTTGGCACAAATGTACATTAATATGTTGCGAACATTGTGTGGTCAGCAATGAAGACGAGAGTCTGAATTACATGTATGCAAAAGACCTTGTGAACCAGTGAAGCAAATACACGGGTAAGCATGAATTAAATCTAGGGCATGATATAATTTCCATGATGTTTACCTCTACACTCAATGGTGGAAGGAGGTAATGTTTTGATCCCAGCTTGTCTGTATGTCTGTTTGTCTGTTAGTCCACAAAATTCCAGACAAAGCTTGTAGTAGTGGTAGTTGTAGTGGTAGTGGTGATAACAGAAATTGTTATATAGAACTGAACTTATATTATTATTATATGCAGAAAATAACTTCATTTCTATATGCCCTGCAGTGGACAGGTTAATTGGTTTATGCACTGAAGGGGTCACCCTGGTGTGCACTGCTGTGTTCTGCCTCACTGAGTTGTTCAGGTATGATGTACTCAGCACAAGCTTCCGGTCGGCCCGGAGGTGGGGGTGCGGGGCCTGTCACGGAACGTCAAAACAAACGGCCTGCCGGGGCCGCCCAAAAGTCGGGCGTGAGGGGCGCGTCCACTAATGGAACGCCTCTCGCTTCCCAGATCGAGGGCCACGTGGTCAGGAGAACCTCGTCCCTTCCGGTCACACTTTGCCTATCGGCCGGCCTCGAAGACCGAAATTGTGACGGTGTCACCCGAAAAATTTGAAATTACGAAATTTGAAAAAATTTGAAAATAAAAATTACGGAATTTCAAGTGGCCCAATATCTGAAAATGTTCGCAACATATTAATGTACATTTGTGCCAAATTTGGTGCTTGTTTCACAAAATGCACAATTCTTTTGAATATTTGGGCTAAGCCGCCCCACTACGTCTGAATTCTGAATTCTGAATTCTGAATATAAATCTGAATATAAATTCGTCTGAATATAAATCTGAATTCTGAATAAATAAATATCTTAACTTTCCCCGTCGAAAACCTTGATCTTTTCTACCCCCGGTAATTTCGCCCCAGAGTCCTTGCAGTGTTCATATGTTTTATTCCTCTCCCACCTCCCCCCAAGTCCTCCCGATGTCCCTGCTCTGAAATGTTGTGTTTGTGTCCTTCCCCCTCTCTCCCCATCTTGTCTGCCGCTCCCCTTGTTTTTTGTGTTTTGTGTGTCGGTTTGTCTTTTTGTGTGATTAATGTTAGCTCTTTCACGAGCCTCGATCTTGTATACAAAAAAAAAAAAAAAAAAAATTCAACATCCTGGGATTGAAGCTTTGGATGCTCGGAGGTGATTATCCTGGAGCATCCGAAAGGTATATACTCGTGTTAAAACCACTGGTGGTATTGTATCTGTATGACCATGCGTTCTGGTCCTTCGGGGTCAGGATGCATGCGTTCTGGCCCTTCGGGGTCAGGATGCATGCGTTCTGGCCCTTCGGGGTCAGGATGCATGCGTTTTGGCCCTTCGGGGTCAGGATGCATGCGTTCTGGCCCTTCGGGGTCAGGATGCATGCGTTCTGGCCCTTCGGGGTCAGGATGCATGCGTTTTGGCCCTTCGGGGTCAGGATGCATGCGTTCTGGCCCTTCGGGGTCAGGATGCATGCGTTTTGGCCCTTCGGGGTCAGGATGCATGCGTTTTGGCCCTTCGAGGACAGGATGCATGTGTTTTGGCCCTTCGGGGCCAGGATGCATGCGTTTTGGCCCTTTGGGGACAGGATGCATGCGTTTTGGCCCTTCGGGGACAGGATGCATGTGTTTTGGCCCTTCGGGGTCAGGATGCATGTGTTTTGGCCCTTCGGGGACAGGATGCATGTGTTTTAGCCCTTTGGGGTCAGGATGCATGTGTTTTGGCCCTTCGGGGTCAGGATGCATGCGTTTTGGCCCTTCGTGGTCAGGATGCATGCGTTTTGGCCCTTTGGGGTCAGGATGCATGTGTTTTGGCCCTTCGGGGACAGGATGCATGCGTTTTGGCCCTTTGGGGTCAGGATGCATGCGTTTTGGCCCTTCGGGGTCAGGATGCATGCGTTTTGGCCCTTCGGGGTCAGGATGCATGCGTTTTGGCCCTTTGGGGTCAGGATGCATGCGTTTTGGCCCTTTGGGGTCAGGATGCATGCGTTTTGGCCCTTTGGGGTCAGGATGCATGCGTTTTGGCCCTTCGGGGACAGGTTGCATGCGTTTTGGCCCTTCGGGGACAGGTTGCATGCGTTTTGGCCCTTCGGGGACAGGATGCATGTGTTTTGGCCCTTCGGGGACAGGTTGCATGCGTTTTGGCCCTTCGGGGACAGGATGCATGTGTTTTGGCCCTTCGGGGACAGGATGCATGTGTTTTGGCCCTTCGGGGACAGGTTGCATGCGTTTTGATTGACCATGTGCTTTAGCATTTGGGTTGAGGTGCATGTGCATGCCAATGGGACAGCCTTGATAGACGGTGTGCCTTGGCCGTGGGGTCAAGGTGCACGTCCAAGGCTGTTTAAATGTTTGATTTTTTACCTTTTTTATTATAAAAAGGGCAGGTTACGGTGCTGGCCTTAAAAGATCCAAAAGGTTTGCAATGTGAGGAATTTTCAAAATGCTTTGAAAAAGGAGGGAAAGGAGTTCAAGAGCTACATAATAAATTGTCAAAAATACAATTAGTCCAGCACAGTAAATGGATAACGATATTCATCAGTCGTCTCCAGATAAAGTCCCTGAAAAAACAATCCCGATATTCTAAGAACGACGTACCGGGTTTGGATGTGCCGATTCGAGGACCTGCTGTCCCCCTGTCATGTGACCAGATCCTCAGCTCTGATTGGTGGACGTTTGTGAAGGACATGCACACGTACACCGGACGGCATTGCCCTCCAGGTTACGCGGTAAAAATGTTGAATTAAGTGTTGCTTTTGTTTTTGAATTATTTTTGTTAAGTCGCCTCCTGGCCGAACTCCGATGACTGATCCTCAGTTTCCAGTCCTCAAGATCAACCATTGCTGCGTACAAGTTCCTCTGTCTCCAGGTCCGAGGCCTTCACCATGTTGACCGACAGTCTGATAAGTTAAATTGGTGAAGTAAGGTATAATAAAAATTTATGTTGTGGTTCATGCTAATTACCTGCCGAGCTCTCTCTCATTATCTCTTTGCTTTCCTTCCTGTCCATTTCTCACATTCTTTATGTCCTCTTCACTCTTGCATACATACTATGTAGACGAGCCTGGTGTTGGCTCAGCGGTTAGGGTGCTGGCTTGGGATCCTCGGATCCCGATTTCGAATCCCGGTCGATCGTTGAATTAAGGCCAGGGGGGTTGATTGTAATTGTCAATTGTAATTTCTCACCTCTGATGTCACTGATGTGGTGGAAAAGGTGGTGGAGGCTCCAACAACTTGTGCAAGTCGTTGCTGAGTCAAAGTGGTGTTGTTATGGGCAAGTAGACCACGCGGTGCCCACCTCCACACGGTAAGGCAAGTATTAAACAAAATGGGAAATCTAAGGCTCCATTATTTGTATGATTTGTATTGATTTGTATTCAATGATTTGTATTCAAACAATCAGTATTCCGTATTCCACAATTGCTATTGTACTTGGCCATCGGTTCATGGAATCTTGAGCTATTGAGGTTAAAACCTGGAAAAGTTTTATTTTGGAACACAACAGTCTGCTTCGTTCAATGAGAGAAGTACAAGTTATATGCTGAAAGTAATAATAATGTACCGGATTCACCAATGACGTCATATAGTAAACGATAAAATACACTGCAACCGCATGCTTCATGGTGTGGGGAATCCAGGTTCGGATGGATTTGTCCATTATCTACTAATGTCCCTGTAATAAACATTACGGGACACTGCTGATGTCTACTAATGTTTCTCCTGGATATGATTTAGTTACGAGATCCATGATAAGTCAAAAAATCAATGTCAACTAGACGGCACTCAGTAGAGAGCACACCTCCACCTGGTTGGTCATATCACTCAATGGTGAAGAATCACTTCAAAAATTATACCAGCCGGATCCGGATCTTCACCAAAATCTAATCATTTCGTCCGAATCTGTCCACAACTTTTTGAGATATTTTGTTCACAAACGTACAGACAGACGGACAATCGGACAAAACAGACAGACAGGGCTGAAAGCATAACCTCCATCCATCTTTGGTGGCGGAGGTAACAAAGCAACCCCACTGATTTATGGATATACTGTCGTGTCCATAAAGTCCTTGGTTCATATAACATTTACACTTTCTTTCTCTCATGTGTACACCAAAAGTTAGGAAAGTTCAAAGTTGCACAAGGACTTTATTGTCCCACTCTCGACTTTTCCCCCATCCCGTCACAGGACCTGTTCCTGCTGCGATGCTCTCTCAACATCTAAAACGTACTCTGGAACTCAAATACTTCGAAAAACAAACGTATCCAAGTTAGATAGTCACATGAGCACAACCACTTAATCCCTTGTGCCGATGAGCATTGTCAGAATACTCATAATCACAAAGACCCGCAATTTGTTCTGAGATTTATCGAGTTAATTCCAGTATTTTCCTTGGAAGACCAATGCTGTGTCCGTTGTGAAATTACCTTCTTCCCAATACCACTATTCCTAGGCTGGGTAGGCCCTCTCGTCCCCATTAGCTCATGTCCCTCAATGCGCCGCCCGGTCTTTGCTCTCCGACCGTGGCCGCGGCTCTCAATGCCGGGAGCAGCGTTCTGCGTGCGCTCGGAACTCCTCTTCTTCCTCTGCTGTCCTCGGTCTTCAGGACAAGCCTCTTGCCATCGCCCACGAAGCGTCTTTGGCACGAGTCTTTCGATGTCGGAGTCGCCTCAGTTCGTGGCAAGCATTTGTCAGTCGGAGTGCGCGGGAAACCTCCATAGCCCCACTGGCAACTGTCACCTTGGGGTCTTAAAGGACTTCGGGTCTTCTGACCGCCACCACCCTCTCTCAAGTCCAGCTCCTCCATGGTTAGGCCACCACCCTCTCTCGAGTCCAGCTCCTCCATGGTTAGGCCACCACCCTCTCTCGAGTCAAGCTCCTCCATGGTTAGGTCCATATAACCCTGCATGGAGTCGTTCAACCAATTGGGGTTAACCACATTCTGTATCTTCTGCGCATGTGGTCTCAACCATGAACTATGGAGATTGTGCACCATGTCCTGTTGTTCGGCGTGTTCAATTGTCTGCACACCGTTCCATTTTGCCATGGAGTTGTCTCTCGGGAAAGCAGGACAATGCGGTTTGTCGGTGGTGGACAGCAACAGTCCTTCCTGAGCGAAGGGTCTTTCTGTGTTGGTTGAAGGTCTTTGCCCAAAAGGGTCTGTTTTCCAAGAAGGAGTCTGACTCCAGCACATACCGGCTCCATCCTCTTTCCCCATGGTCGGCACGGTAGTTTGTGGGCCACGTTGTGGTGATTGACATGGACGAGGAGGACGAGGAGGAGGAGATGTGCAGTACGTAAAACGCGATGGAAGAGACATAGGGGGTTTTGGAGGAAGTCTAGGACGTGCAAGTTGTGGAGCATCGTGTTCGTCTTCCAAGTCGTTTCTTTTTGGACATTGCTTAACGATGTCGATGTCATTTGTTATGTGCGGAAAGCCATCATCCAGATACTCAACATTTTGTGGGTCTCGCCTCAAAGGGTCTTCAAACCCTCGGCGTCGATCTACATATGAGCAACTTCGTTCCTCGTCCTGGTCCTCTCTCGCATTCCCTTTTGGGTCGAGCAAGCACAGGAGGCATGCGATCAATGCACCTTGAGCACCGCCACCATTCCCACGCTTCAATTCTTCCGTCTGCTCCGGCATTCCCACGCTGCCAAGCCTGCTTCCCCATCCTGGCCCATCTCTACGTTGTGAGTCGAGCCTGCTCCCCCATCCCGGCCCATCTCGAGCGTTTGAGCTGAGCCTGCTCTCCCATCCCGGCCCATCTCGAGCGTGTGAGCTGAGCCTGCTCTCCCATCCCGGCCCATCTCGAGCGTGTGAGCTGAGCCTGCTCCCCCATCCCGGCCCATGTTGAGCGTGTGAGCCGAGCCTGCTCTCCCATCCTGGCCCATCTTGAGCTTGTGAGCCGAGCCTGCTCCCCCATCCCGGCCCATGTCGAGCGTGTGAGCCGAGCCTGCTCTCCCATCCTGGCCCATCTTGAGCTTGTGAGCCGAGCCTGCTCCCCCAACCCGGCCCATCTCGAGCGTGTGAGCTGAGCCTGCTCTCCCACCCTGGCCCATCTTGAGCATGTGAGCCGAGCCTGCTCCCCCATCCCGGCCCATCTCCAGCATGTGAGCCGAGCCTGCTCCCCCATCCAGGCCCATCTCGAGCATGTGAGCCGAGCCTGCTCTCCCATCCTGGCCCATCTTGAGCATGTGAGCCGAGCCTACCCTCCCATCCCCTCTCGAGATCTTCTCTGTAGGCCCTCGCACGTCTTGGTCCTGATCCGGACGTTTGCCCCACGTGCTTGCTGAATCCTGCACGAGCCTGACCAAAACGTACGAGCCCTGCACGTGCAAGCACGGCCGTGGCTCGAGACAGCAGCACGCGCAGAATAAGTAGCAGAGGCATGGCACGTGCAGCGCAGTACAGCCGGACTCAACTTGGAGAAATGATTACATTGGGATCGGTTCGGAGTTGGTCATGGATGAAAGACACAAATCCGTGGCATGGTGCACATGCCAATCCCTCCACTATCCTCATGCTGTGGTCTATGAACATGATCGTGGAGGGTGGGAGGGAAGTCGAGGCCAGGGTGGGGTGCGAGGAGGTGGTCTTTGGTGGGTGGTGTAAACGATGCTGTTAAAAATAGCAAAATGTAAAATGGGCTTTCCTCTTTGTGACGTCATTCACTCTGAATTAATGTATGTTCATACACTTTCCAATCTGTATTTATCTGTATTTTGTATTTTTTGTCACAAGGGACAAAGTGTTAGAACCGATCCTTTGTCGGATTTGTCACGTGTAGAGGGCTAGCGCCCCCAAACTTTCTGTGGGACCTTTTGGGGGGTCCCAGCAGGTGTCCTAAGGTGGGTGGCAGGTTTCATATATTCCTCAATATACTGATGATTTTGAGTTTCCACCCGTAGGAAGCTTCTCTCTCTCCCTCTCTCTCCCTCTCTCTCTCTCTCTCTCTCTCTCTCTCTCTCTCTCTCTCTCTCTCTCTCTCTCTCTCTCTCTCTCTCACTTTCTGCATGTAAACTCATTCATGGGTTTAGCATTAGCAGTTTCGACATTTATACCACATGTTGGAACATTTGAGATTCTGCATTTCCACCTGTACAAAGCCGATGTTTCTCCGCGTGTAAACACATTCGCGGCTTTGGAAATTTCGCAATACAATTGAGATTCTCGGTTTCCACCTGTGAGATGCCGCAATTTTTTTTTCATAGCACTTGTCCAAAAAGCTTCTTTTTTTTTTTGAGATATTTCGCTCCCACATGTGCGTAGCACAGGTACCTCGCCATTAAGTAACTAGAGCGGCACTCAGTAGAGAGCATACCTCCGCCAGGTGAACAGTTTACGTTTTGTATCCTAGAGTAGACCAGAAAAATCACAATACAGAATCACATTTAATCAAAATCATCCATCCACAACTTTTTGAGATATCCTGCTATGTATCGTTTTTGGCCCCATCTCGCAATGGTGAAGAATCACTTAAAAATTCTACTAGCCGGATCCGAATCCGGATCTTCACTAAAATTGAATCGATTCTTCCTTGTCACACACACAACCTGTCCACCAAGTTTCGTCCAAATCCATCCATAACCTTTTGAGATATCCTGCTATATGTTGGATTTAGCCCTATCTCCCAATGGTGAAGAATCACTTAAAAATTAAATAATTCTCATATCGGAATCCATATTCAGATCTTCACCAAAATCGAATCGATTCTTCCTTGTCAGACACCCAACCTGTCCACTAAGTTTTGTCCAAATCCGTCCATAACTTTTGGAGATATCCTGCTATGTATCGTTTTTGGCCCTATCTCCCAATGGTGAAGAAGCACTTTAAAAATTCTAGTAGCCGGATCCGAATCCGGATCTTCACCAAAATCTAATGATTTCGTCCTTGTCACATACGCTACATCTCTGCCAAATTTCGTCCGAATCCGTCGACAACTTTTTGAGATATCATCTTCACAAACGGACAGACAAACCACAAACGGACAGACAATTCTCACTCTTGTTGAAACTGTGTCACATGACTTGTAGTAGGTGTATGACACACGTGTTAAAAAAAACAACTAATATACTCTTGTCATAAAAAAACATGCAGAATTGATCATATAATTTTTGAAGGACTGTTCCAGCATTGATTCAAGGTGCCTATTCGCACGAGGGATGTGCAGAACACCTTATTATTGGAAATTGCAGGTTTCCCCATCACGTAATTGCCTCATGCAATAATCATGCAGCTCATGCAGCTCATGCATCTATAGGTTTTTAGAAGTAACACTTTAGGCATTCTGAGACAATTCCAAACAGACAGGGGTGAAAACATAAGCTCCATCCATCTTTGGTAGTGCAGGTAATAAGAGGACCCAGTATAGAACACTGCGGCATACCGCATTGTATAGGTAGTACATCAGAATCGATAGAACAAAATGTTGTACACTGTACTGTACTTGTGTTTTTAGAGGTGGTTGATTTGTGATTTAAAGGAACAAATTTTTGTTGTTGGTAAATTCATTATTAGCTTTCCAATCAAGTAAATGGATAATTAATTTTCCAACAGTACCATTTCTATTATTGTATGACAACAGAGTTAACTTCTTAGAATAAAGCATTACAGAGGGAGAAACTGGGCTCTGTTTACATCTATGTGAATATAATTATACTTGAATTACAAGGACATCATACTAAATAACGGATAAACACACATGGCATAAGATATGGGATTTGAAGGCACAAGATATGGGATTTGAAGGCATAAGATATGGGATTTGAAGGCATAAGATATGGGATTTGAAGGCATAAGATATGGGATTTGAAGGAATAAGATATGGGATTTGAAGGCATAAGATATGGGGTTTGAAGGCATAAGATATGGGATTTGAAGGCATAAGATATGGGATTTGAAGGCATAAGATATGGGATTTGAAGGAATAAGATATGGGATTTGAAGGCATAAGATATGGGATTTGAAGGCATACGATATGGGATTTGAAGGTATAAGATATGGGATTTGAAGGCATAAGATATGGGATTTGAAGGCATAAGATATGGGATTTGAAGGCATAAGATATGGGATTTGAAGGAATAAGATATGGGATTTGAAGGCATAAGATATGGAATTTGAAGGCATAAGATATGGAATTTGAAGGCATAAGATATGGGATTTGAAGGCATAAGATATGGGATTTGAAGGCATAAGACATGGGATTTGAGGCATAAGATATGGGATTTGAAGGCATAAGATATGGGATTTGAAGGCATAAGATATGGGATTTTGAGGCATAAGATATGGGATTTGAAGGCATAAGATATGGAATTTGAAGGCATAAGATATGGGATTTGAAGGCATAAGATATGGGATTTGAAGGCATAAGATATGGGATTTGAAGGCATAAGATATGGGATTTGAAGGCATAAGATATGGGATTTGAGGCATAAGATATGGAATTTGAAGGTAGATTCTCTCTGTACATTGAGCCAGGAACAATAACAGGACAACCCTGTGGTTTGTTTTCATTTGTCCAAGTCGCTCGATAATAAAGCTTGATGTACAGAGTATATACATCGTGTGTACACGGAGCGTGACATGCAATCCCTGCACCACTTGCGACAGCTGAGACATGCGCAGGATCGCAGCTGCCCGATGACTCCACGAGCACTTTCTTACCGCAGGATTCTTTCAGCAAACTTTTTCCTCCTTGCAGACAAAACTATGCACATGATGCGGTGCACGTAGAAAAACGAGGCCTATAAGAGGGTCCAGAGTGAGTCGGACCCCCTATAGTAGCGACTCAACAGGTGTACGAGGTGATCCCTCATTTCACTCTCCACAATGAATGGATTGTACGAACCCACGAGCAGCTGCATCTTGGTGTCCAATGGCTCCAGCTGCCCTTTTCTCCCGTTACCATTTTCAATTTCCATCAACAATCACACAAAGGTCTGTCTCTGTGAGAGCGAGTTTTTAGAAATCGAATATAATGTTTATAACCTTCGCCACCAAAGGTGGATGGAAGTTATGTTTTCACCCCTGTCTGTCTGTTTGTCCGTTTGTTTGTGAACAAGATATCTCAAAAATTTGTGGACGGATTTGAACGAAACTTGTCAGACACCCAACCGGTCCACCAAAGACGATTCGATTAGATTTTGGTGAAGATCTGAATATGGATTCGGATATGAGAATTATTTAATTTTTAAGTGATTCTTCACCATTGGTAGATAGGGTTAAATCCAACATATAGCAGGATATCTCAAAAAGTTATGGACAGATTTGGACGAAACCTGGTGAACAGGTTTTGTGTGAGAAAAGGAAGAATCGATTCAATTTTGGTGAAGATCTGATTATGGATTAGGATATGAGGATTATTGAATTTTTAAGTGATTCTTCACCATTGATGGGGTTGAATCCAACATATAGCAGGATATCTCAAAAAGTTATGGATGGATTTGGACGAAACTTGGTGGACAGGTTTTGTGGGAGAAAAGGAAGAATCGATTCAATTTTGGTGAAGATCTGAATATGAATTCGGATATGAGAATTATTTAATTTTTGAAGTGATTCTTCACCATTGGGAGATCGGGCCAAAAACGATACAAAGCGGGATATCTCAAAAAGTTATGGCTGGATTTGGACAAAACTTGTTGGACAGGTTGTGTGTGTGACAAGGAAGAATCGATTCAATTTTGGTGAAGATCCGTATCCGGCTAGTAGAATTTTTGTAAGTGATTCTTCACCATTGAGTGGTATGGCCAACCAGGTGGAGGTATGCTCACTACTGAGTGCCGTTCTAGTTGATATTTTATATCTCTTTAATAAACTGAGCTGGCAGGATATCTAAGAGGTATGTGCACACTTGCCTCGAAGCTCTCCATTCTGAGTTAGAATCCCGGCGCTACGACTACTAGGCCTACCCGTACTAATACAAGGCCTACCTGTACTAATACTAGGCCTACCTGTACTAATACTAGGCCTACTAGATTTTTTTGTCATGGTGCCGGGAATAACTCACCTACTCTTCATGAAGGACACCATGGGATCTATTAATGTCCACCAACCAATACCAGCAGGCAGGACGTCCCATTCAACATCCATCCGAGGGATGGCAAACACATTGATGAATCGCTCGACCTGTGAAACACTGGGATGACAGTTCATAGTTTGGGTGGATTCGAAGGCAGGTTAAACAGCTTAGAGGTGCTGTGTATAAAAGCAGAAAACACAGGTGGACAGTGAACCATCGCTGAGGCACAGTCTTGGTCGACCCCTGTGAGTATGTCTATTAATTACGTACCGTCTAAACATGCCTTGGACCATGACTACAGTATGTCTGTTAATTACTTGTTATTTGACCTTGACTATGTCTATTAATTATGGTCAATTGAAACATATTTGAGATATTTAGAGCCCTTAACCTCAAGGAAAGATTTGCCTTGAGGTATACACTGTGATTTCTTAGTTATGGATCTCCTTAAAGTTGGGGAAATCGTTAAGAGCTGTTGCTCTGCCAGGCAACCAATCAGACTGGAGATGGGAAGAGACGTCCGAAAGCAAGAACACCTAATGAACACGTGACTTTAAATGACTATTGTCATATTTTGCATGGAAAACACGTGCTTCCGGATGAAGGAGGAATAAAATGATTCTTGAGGAGAAATTTGATGATTTCCTGAAGTTGAGGATTGTTGCAAATACGAAGAATCCTTAAAGTTTTTCCTTAAACTCAATGTGAGCATCTCCCTCCCTCCCGCCCCAGATATGGAGCCCTTCCTGGAAATTGGTCACGGAGAGGAGAATTATCGCAGCGCAACAACAGAATGTCCACAAATATCTTCCAGGTGATCGAAGGTGTACTCAGGTGATGCATTCATACTATACCCACTTTGTGTCGTGCTTATGTGCAAGAAAACTCACCCATTCACTTTCCACGTTGTCAATTTTTATTTTCATGCTCGGAGGTAGGCCTATGTTCATTTGTGGTGTATCAAAGTTTGGACTGGTGGAAATGCACCTTTGATACATTGTATCACTTGCTTTACACACATAAATACAACTTTTTCAAGGAGGTTTATTTCTGAAAATGACCTGTCGAGAGTTGCACCACTCCCCTAATGGAAAACATCTTGTATACATAATCTGCTAAGTATGGCATTGAGTACAACATCAACAACAACAGGCATTTTAAGGCCATTTTCCCTGCTAGAGCGGGGGTTAGCCTTGCGGTCCCCATGACAAACTTCTCCACTTTGCCCTATTTTCTGCATCTCTCCTTGTTAACCCCCTTGCCCGCATTTCTTCTTCCACCATCTTTAGCCAAGTCTTTCTCGGTCTTCCCCGTCTTCTACTTCCTTCTACATTCATTTCCATCACTCTTCTCAACCAGTCACTTTCATCCTTCCTCAACACATGACCAAACCATCTCAACCTGTTCCTCTTCACAGCATCAATCACAGGCTCTATTCCCATCATCTTTCGCAATTCATCATTTGTCTTCCTCTCTCTCAACGATACTCCGCACATCCACCGAACCATTCGCATTTTCACCCTTTCCAGCCTTCGTTGCTGCTCTACGTTCATTACCCATGTCTCGCTCCCATAAATCATAACACTTCTCACACATGCAGCATACACCTTTCCCTTCAGCTTCAACGACACTCCCCTCATCGTCAGCACGCCATTCAGTTCCCGAAACTTCTTCCATGCACATCTCACTCGAGCAACCGTTGCCGAGTCTGATCCACCTTCTCCATTCAGCATGTCTCCGAGGTAGCAAAATGTTTTCACACCTTCCAGCTTCACACCGTCTCCAAGATCCAACTCAACATTTCCTCCATCTGCAGCTCCCTCTGTGCACACCTTACATTTGAACGTAGCTGCCACACTGGTTAATGATATGGCATTGAGTAGGGCATGTAATTCATTCAACTTTTTGAGTTATTTTTTTAGATATCTTGAGTGAGCTTATTGAGTGAGCTTGAGTTAAAACCTAATTTGAGTGAACAGGACGGGCAAAGTCCACAACTTTTTGAGATATCTTGTTTACAAAGAGACCGACAAACAGACAAACAAACAGACATACAGCGGTGAAAACATAACCTTCATCCACCTTCGGTGGCGGAGGTAAAAATAATCTTCTATAACATGTAGTTGGTGATGCAGTCGTTGTGGCTGTGGTTGTTGTTGTTTGTGTGCTTCTTCCACGTACTTTGATATTGCTGACAAAAGAAGACGTACTCATCAGGACGATCACAAGGATACCGGAAATAAAGACAGAAGCGATTTATGCTCACACCTGATCACTGATTGGTTTACGTGCATCCACTGATTAGAGTCCACTGATGACACACCTGCAACCACTGCCAGGCCGCTCGACACACAATAAAACATATAATGGAAGACCATGGTCCTAGCTTCACAAAGGCAAGAGCACAACATATTGGATGTGAGGGATCTCCACGGGTCGCTCCTGTGAGATCGATCGGCTATCTCCGTCTGTTCAACCAGAACTGAATGGGGCAACGCAACAACAACAACAGTCGATGCACATCATGGCAGTAAGGCATTGAGTGAACTGGATAACCCCATACTTGCTACAGTGCTGCAGTTGTCTCAAAACAAGCAAAGTATTTGTTCAAATTATTTTTGTTTGCACAGAGCAGGACTTTGTGTGGATGAATGTGGCTTCAAGCGAGCGTAAAGGGGCTCGTACAGCACTGGGGGCTCGGCCCATGACCTGAAACCAATCCAAGCAATACTTTTCAGCACACGATGGACTACTGCTATGTGGTCACAACGTGAGTGATACTTTCTACTCGCACAATGCTCCCATCCCAAAAACAAAAAAAGTTTAAAAAGCACTAAAATGTAGAAACACAGCAAAACTTGGTTGATTCACTTGAAGTCAGGCTACATACTTACTGATCACCCCTTATATATTGTACCTTAAAACACATTATTATTTTAATAACATCTCTCGTGCTTTCATTATACCTGGATATTTCAAATACTTGTTACATACATACAAACAATCTTTCCTATTTTTTGCTTTGGAATCGTTTTGAATTTTTCTAACAAATAGTTAAATTTATTGTTTTCATTTGGTATGAGTATGCCATTTGATTGAAGATATTATTTAGTGATCACATTGGACAGGCTCGTTATCGACACTCTCAGCTGCCTCGACTTCCCCACAGGACGCGATGCTCTCAACTGGCTGTCGAACCCGTTTGCTGGGAGGCACCAGGTGTATGGGCAAGCGGGTCGGTAGTTCCTGCCCTTCAAGGCGTGCCCGCACAAGGAAGCTAGCGAGAGAAAACTCCTCCGAGTCCAACATTCCGTCCCCGTCTATGTCGGACAGACGCCAGATGCGACCGAGAACGACATTGGGCAAGCGTGACTGGATCAGTACCAGTTTGGCACGGGATCCAGAAATCTTTCCATTGACGGGAGAAAGAGATGAGAACACCTTATCAAATTCCGGTTTGTCTGCAGCCACGGCCCATGGTACATCCTTGCCTCTTTCACCTTCTTCGTCCTCTTCTGCATTTTGTCCGTCGTCACTTTGTCCATCATCTCCTCTTCCCAACCACATGAAGGACCCATCGAAGCTTGAGAAGGCACCTCCAGTGATTATGGTAGATGGCTTAGCAGAAGTTTGGCGATGGTGTGTAGTGAGCAGGACGGGCAAATCCTGATTGAGCATTCCATTCAAGGAAGTGAGATGGGACTGACGCAAAGAGCGCACTATACTCGGTCCGAGTATCAGCAGCATAGCCTGCAGACAAATGGCAAGGGTCATACAGGTTGATTTTGCTTTTTGATCCAGAAAGTCATTTTCTACATCGTTTTGCTTCTACTTCCTCCCCCCCACTTCACCCTTTCTCAAAAGGCTCAAAAACATTAAACTCGAAAACATTAAACAACCACATGAGAAGGCTTTGTTATGCATAGTTATTACTCCCCTACCGGTTTCACGGGAGGGGAACTGTAAGTTTACTCTCCATCTATCTGACGTCTGTCCGACCCACCTGTAGTTTTTCAGACTTTTTTTCCCCCTATACCCTTTAACATATTCAACTGAAACTTGGTACATGGCTTTAATGTGATAAGTTACAGAACAAGTTCTAGTTTCCTCAATTTTTCAGTTGTGTAATTTTTGGACTTAGAAAATATTACATCGGCAGGGGACATGTATTACAAAGCAATTCTCACTCTTGTTGAAACTGTGTCGCATGACTTGTAGTAGGTGTATGACACACGTGTTAAAAAAAAGCCCAACTAATATACTCTTGTCATAAAAAAACAACATGTAGAATTGATAATATAATTGTTGAAGGACTGTTCCAGCATTGATTCAGGGTGCCTTGGCACGAGGGATGTGCAGAACACCTTATTATTGGAAATTGTAGGTTTCCCCATCACGTAATTGCCTCATGCAATAATCATGCAGCTCATGCATCTTTAGGTTTTTAGAAGTAACACTTTAGGCATTCTGAGCCAATTCCAAAAAAGCCTTTCTGAGACAGCAGCATGCAGATCATCCAAAATAAAACAACACCATTGATTATATTCTTTAACAATCTTACTATAATTCACCAAATGTCCGTCCGTCCGTTCAAAGGTACCACAAAAACGGCTCAACTTATCGCAACGATATTTTGGGTGGGTATTCCTGGGACCCCTGGGAGAAAATTAGGCTATATTGTTTTTCCAAGTTTTCCAATTTTCCAATTTTCCAGTTTTTCCAAACACGATGGAATAATATTTACCGATATGAACAGTGATGTGGCTTTTATTGGAATTGAACAAATACTGTTTAGATGTTGATGACAATTACGAACCTGCCGCGAATGCGGAAGTGGACAGATGACGGCAATGTGCGGGTTTGATAATATCCAAATACAACCGTCATTCAATCGTAATGTTAAATCGTTAAACGATAATCGTGTTAATCGTTTTGTTAATGTATCAATTGATGATTGGAATTGAGTGAATACAATTACGATTTTGAATTCGTAATTGTGTTCACCCAACCGTACGGAACTTCACATCAGGATTTAAATATTTGTTTGTGTCACTAATGTTGTTAAAAGTTTATTTTTTATATTAATGTTATATAATTTGTGATTGCAGTATGCTGTTTGGAATGAAAAAAGAGACATCGAGTTCAAGTGAATGACGAAATGCCATGATGGTTTCTACTTTCTAAACGTGAATTCACGGATCGCCATATGCAGATTCGCCATTGACTGGGAATGGAACAAACATACCCGTTTGTTTGCCATTGGGTACGTTTTTCATGGAAGTCCTTCATGAACTTGCTGTTCATGTCTGACGTGCGACTGAAGGTGCTACAGGAATGTGGAATTTATTGGTTTCATGCTTTAGCATTCGCCGTTTCTGCATTGTCTGTTTGCTCCTCGCCTCCCACCCGTGCGTAGCACAGGTACCTCACTAGTCCATTACAATGTCATGTCTGCTCGAAATTGATTCCTGATTGGAATCAAATCATTGGACACCTTAAAGTAGGGTCTTCCATTAGTCATGTTGTAAGACTCTTTAATCTGAGGAGAGGAACTGTTTATGGAGGGGAAGAAGATGTTAAGAAGCCACTTGCCAACAAGAGACATGCCAATAGACAGACGCCAGTTCATCTCCATCAATAACTGCAAATCCCCCACTGCTCCCCTCCCCCAAGGTGTCCCCCAAGGTTCAGTTCTTGGCCCCCTCCTCTTCATCCTTTACCTGTCCCCCCTCGGTCACTTAATCCGCCGTCATGGTCTCCAATTCCACTGCTTCGCCGATGACATCCAGCTTTTCATCTCCACCAAGTCTGTCTCCACCGACACCCACTCTATCCTGACAAACTGCATCACTGAAATAAAATCCTGGCTTCAAATCAACTTCCTCAAACTTAACTGTGATAAATCTGAAATAATCATCATTGGCCCAAAAACGCTCACAAAATCCACCCATAACTTTGCCCTCAACATCGATGGTATCCCAGTATCCACCTCCCCTCACATCCGGAATCTTGGCGTCATCTTTGACCAAACCCTCTCCTTCGACAAATACACTAAACAGATCACAAAGTCAGCCTTCTTTCACCTGAAAAACATTGCCCGTCTCCGCTCATCCCTCTCCTCCACGGCTGCAGAAACCCTCATCCACGCCTTCATCACCTCCCATCTGGACTACTGCAATAGCCTCCTCTATGGTTCACCCTCAAAAATCACCAATAAACTCCAATACATTCAGAACTCCGCTGCCCGTCTACTCACCCATTCCCGGACCCGTGACCACATCACCCCCGTCCTTTACAAGCTTCACTGGCTCCCCATCCCCCAGAGAATCCAGTACAAAATCCTCCTCCTGACATACAAAGCCCTCAATAACCTGGCCCCATCCTACCTGGCTGACCTCCTCTCCAGACACACTCCCACCCGCAACCTCCGCTCTGCTGGTACCAACCTCCTGACCCCCTCCATCCGGACCAAATTCAGATCCTGGGGGGACAGGGCCTTCTCCATCGCTGCTCCCACCCTCTGGAACTCACTACCTCACACCATCAGAGACTCCTCCTCACTCACCACATTCAAAACATCACTAAAGACCCACCTGTTCAACACTGCATTCAACATTCAACCCACAGCATTTAACCCCTGACTATCTCTTCTCCTCCCTCCTCTTGCTTTAAATATTTCCCTATTGATTCTTGTCTTTTTGCAATTGTTGTTTTCATGTATTGTTATGCTTTATGTTTTCCACTCTGTCAAAGCGCCTTTGGGCTTCTTGAAAAGCGCTATACAAAATAAATGAATTATTATTATTATAATAGTGGACTTACCAAGATAACGAACCCCACTCAGGACCAAAACATTCACGCAACCCATCTATCAATGCAATCGGTTTGAAACTACCCAGAGTACTGCAAACACACTCCGCGAACCTTGCAAGATAAGTGTCAACACCATCTGGAAGCATATCTGTGATACAGGGTTTCATGCTGGTCATCCTTTGCAGCATCCAAGACGTGCATGCGACACATCCACATCCTGCTGACAGATCGATTTGAACAAGGAAAGTTCTTATCAATGCCAACATTAATGTCATGACGCCCTGGCCTGTCATCTCATCTCGCCAGATTTAAATCCAATTGAACATCTCTTGGGTATCATTGATCGTCGTGTTTGAACCTTGCGGAGACGGCCACTGCCCCTCAATGAGCTGGAACAGGAGTTGATCTGGGTGTGGAATGTCATTCCTCAGGCTCAAGTTTAAGAACTCGTATGTTCAAAGTGAAGACGATTGCTGCCGGAGGTATTCATTACCTGTTATTGAAACATTGAATCCATACGATGTGAATCTATATTATGTGAAAATATTCGCCAAAATGCAGCATTACGTGCAGTGGTGTAGTGATGGGGGGGGGGGGGGGCGGAGGGGGCGACCGCACCAGGCGCGCAGTGGATAGGGCACCAAATTACACCCTCAAAAAACCGTTTTAATGCTCCAGCTGATTGTATTTTATATAAATTATAATACAACGAACTCGTGAGATCACGAAAAGCAACTTTTAGAACAACGTTTTACAGTTTAAACTCCGTGCTACGTGTCAATGTGTCAGGTCGATGTTTACAAACTCCTTTCCATCCGGATTCACTTTTTTCCTAATTCCTATTTCTATCACCTGCACAGATGTCCGTGAAGTTAACACCCTTTACTCTTTACCCGATTCAAAGTTAGGGTTGTACCATTACAAAAATGGGGGGTGTTGTGGATTTGTGTGTACAAAATGCGAATGCATAAATAGAGTAAATTATGGACTATGGTAATCCGATAATGGTTCGAATCCTGTAAAGGCCTGAGAAACATAATGTAAGACGCGAATAGGGCAATGGTTCGAAGCCAGTAATAGTTTGAATCCAGTAAAATAAAATCGAATCCGGTAAACTTTTCAATCGGCTAAAGGTTCGAATCCGGTAAACTTTTCAATCGGCGAAAGGTTCGAATCCGGTAAACTTTTCAATCGGCTAATGGTTCGAATCCGGTAAATGTTTGAATCGGTTAATGGTTCGAATCCACTAAACGTTTGAATCGGTTAATGGTTCGAATCCGGTAAATGTTTGAATCGGTTAATGGTTCGAATCCGGTAAATGTTTGAATCGGTTAATGGTTCGAATCCGGTAAACGTTTGAATCGGTTAATGGTTCGAATCCGGTAAACTTTTCAATCGGCGAGAGGTTCGAATCCGGTAAACTTTTCAATCGGCTAATGGTTCGAATCTGGTAAATGTTTGAATCGGTTAATGGTTCGAATCCGGTAAATGTTTGAATCGGTTAATGGTTCGAATACGGTAAACGTTTGAATCGGTTAATGGTTCAAATCCGGTAAACTTTTCAATCGGCGAAAGGTTCGAATCCGGTAAACTTTTCAATCGGCTAATGGTTCGATTCCGGTAAATGTTTGAATCGGTTAATGGTTCGAATCCGGAAAACGTTTGAATCGGTTAATGGTTCGAATCCGGTAAACGTTTGAATCGGTTAATGGTTCGAATCCGGTAATTGTTCGAATCCGGTGAAAACGTTTGAATCGGTTAATGGTTCGTATCTGGTAAAAACGTTTGAATCAGTTAATAGTTCGAATCCGGTGAAAACGTTTGAATCGGTCAATGGTACGTATCTGGTAAAAACGTTTGAATCAGTTAATAGTTCGAATCTGGTGAAAACGTTTGAATCGGTTAATAGTTCGAATCCGGTAAAAACGTTTGAATAAGTTAATGGTTCGAATCCACTAAACGTTTGAATCGGTTAATAGTTCGAATCCGGTAAACGTTTGAATCGGTTAATGGTTCGAATCGGGTAAAAACGTTTGAATCGATTAATAGTTTGAATGCGGTAAACGTTTGAATTGGTTAATGGTTCAAATCCGGTAAACGTTTGAATCAGTTAATGGTTCGAATCCGGTAAAAACGTTTGAATCAGTTAATGGTTCGAATCCGGTGAAAACGTTTGAATCGGGTCATGGTTCGTATCCGGTAAAAACGTTTGAATCGGTTTATGGTTCGAATCCGGTAAAAACGTTTGAATCAGTTTATGGTTCGAATCCGGTGAAAACGTTTGAATCGGTTAATGGTTCGTATCCGGTAAACACGTTTGAATCGGTTTATGGTTCGAATCCGGTGAAAACGTTTGAATCGGATAATGGTTCGTATCCAGTAAAAACGTTTGAATCGGTTTATGGTTCGAATCCGGTAAAAACGTTTGAATCGGTTAATGGTTCAAATCCGGTAAAAACGTTTGAATCGGTTAATGGTTCGAATCCGGTGAACGTTTGAATCGGTTTATGGTTCGTATCTGGTAAAAACGTTTGAATCGGTTAAAAGTTCGAATCCGGTGAAAACGTTTGAATCGGTTATTAGTTTGAATCCGGTGAAAACGTTTGAATCGGTTCATAGTTCGAATCCGGTGAAAACGCTTGAATCGGTTAATAGTTCGAATCCAGTAAAAACGTTTGAATCGGTTAATGGTTCGAATCCGATGAGTGTTTGAAACGGTTAATAGTTCGAATCCGGTGAAAACGTTTGAATCGGTTAATGGTTCGAATCCGATAAATGTTTGAATCGGTTAATGGTTCGAATCCGGTAAACGTTTGAATCGGGTAATGGTTCGAATCCAGTGAAAACGTTTGAATCGGTTAATGGTTCGAATCCGATAAATGTTTGAATTGGTTAATAGTTCGAATCAGGTAAATACGTTTGAATCGGTTAATGGTTCGAATCCGATAAATGTTTGAATCGGTTAATGGTTCGAATCCGGTGAACATTTGAATCGGTTAATAGTTCGAATCCGGTGAAAACGCTGGAATCGGTTAATGGTTAGAATCCGATAAATGTTTGAATCGGTTAATGGTTCGAATCCGGTAAAAACGTTTGAATCGGTTCATTGTTCGAATCTGGTAAAAACGTTTGAATCGGTTAATGGTTCGAATCCGGTAAATGTTTGAATCGGTTAATGGTTCGAATCCCGTAAACGTTTGAATCGGTTAATGGTTCGAATCTGGTGAAAACGTTTGAATCGGTTAATACGTTTGAATCGGTTAATAGTTTGAATCCGGTAAAAACGTTTGAATCGGTTACTAGTTCGAATCCACTGAAAACGTTTGAATCTTTTAATAGTTTGAATCCCGTAAAAACGTTTGAATCGGTTTATGGTTCGAATCTGGTAAAAACGTTTGAATCGGTTAATCATTCGAATCCGGTGAAAACGTTTAAATCGGTTAATAGTTCGAATCGGTTAATGGCTCGAATCCGGTAAAAACGTTTGAATCGGTTAATAGTTCGAATCCGGTAAACTTTTCAATCGGCGAAAGGTTCGAATCCGGTAAACTTTTCAATCGGCTAATGGTTCGAATCCGGTAAATGTTTGAATCGGTTAATGGTTCGAATCCGGTAAATGTTTGAATCGGTTAATGGTTCGAATCCGGTAAACGTTTGAATCGGTTAATGGTTCGAATCCGGTAAACTTTTCAATCGGCGAAAGGTTCGAATCCGGTAAACTTTTCAATCGGCTAATGGTTCGAATCCGGTAAATGTTTGAATCGGTTAATGGTGCGAATCCGGTAAACGTTTGAATCGGTTAATGGTTCGAATCCGGTAAACGTTTGAATCGGTTAATGGTTCGAATCCGGTAAACGTTTGAATCGGTTAATGGTTCGAATCTGGTAAACGTTTGAATCGGTTAATGGTTCGAATCCGGTAAATGTTTGAATCGGTTAATGGTTCGAATCCGGTAAACGTTTGAATCGGTTAATGGTTCGAATCCGGTAAACGTTTCAATCGGTTAATGGTTCGAATCCGGTAAACGTTTGAATCGGTTAATTGTTCGAATCCGGTGAAAACGTTTGAATCGGTTAATGGTTCGAATCTGGTAAAAACGTTTGAATCAGTTAATAGTTCGAATCCGGTGAAAACGTTTGAATCGGTCAATGGTACGTATCTGGTAAAAACGTTTGAATCAGTTAATAGTTCGAATCCGGTGAAAACGTTTGAATCGGTCAATGGTACGTATCTGGTAAAAACGTTTGACTCGGTTTATGGTTCGAATCCGGTGAACGTTTGAATCGGTTAATGGTTCAAATCCGGTAAAAACGTTTGAATCGGTTAATGGTTCGAATCCGGTGAACGTTTGAATCGGTTTATGGTTCGTATCTGGTAAAAACGTTTGAATCGGTTAATAGTTCGAATCCGGTGAAAACGTTTGAATCGGTTATTAGTTTGAATCCGGTGAAAACGTTTGAATCGGTTAATAGTTCGAATCCGGTGAAAACGCTTGAATCGGTTAATAGTTCGAATCCAGTAAAAACGTTTGAATCGGTTAATGGTTCGAATCCGATGAGTGTTTGAAACGGTTAATAGTTCGAATCCGGTGAAAACGTTTGAATCGGTTAATGGTTCGAATCCGATAAATGTTTGAATCGGTTAATGGTTCGAATCCGGTAAACGTTTGAATCGGGTAATGGTTCGAATCCAGTGAAAACATTTGAATCGGTTAATGGTTCGAATCCGATAAATGTTTGAATTGGTTAATAGTTCGAATCCGTTAAAAACGTTTGAATCGGTTAATGGTTCGAATCCGATAAATGTTTGAATCGGTTAATGGTTCGAATCCGGTGAACATTTGAATCGGTTAATAGTTCGAATCCGGTGAAAACGTTTGAATCGGTTAATGGTTCGAATCCGATAAATGTTTGAATTGGTTAATGGTTCGAATCCGGTAAAAACGTTTGAATCGGTTCATTGTTCGAATCTGGTAAAAACGTTTGAATCGGTTAATGGTTCGAATCCGGTAAATGTTTGAATTGGTTAATGGTTCGAATCCCGTAAACGTTTGAATCGGTTAATGGTTCGAATCTGGTGAAAACGTTTGAATCGGTTAATACGTTTGAATCGGTTAATAGTTTGAATCCGGTAAAAACGTTTGAATCGTTTACTAGTTCGAATCCACTGAAAACGTTTGAATCTTTTAATAGTTTGAATCCCGTAAAAACGTTTGAATCGGTTTATGGTTCGAATCCGGTAAAAACGTTTGAATCGGTTAATCGTTCGAATCCGGTGAAAACGTTTAAATCGGTTAATAGTTCGAATCGGTTAATGGTTCGAATCCGGTAAAAACGTTTGAATCGGTTAATAGTTCGAATCCGGTAAACGTTTGAATCGGTTAATGGTTCGAATCCGGTAAATGTTTAAATCGGCTAATGGTTCGAATCCGGTAAAAACGTTTGAATCGGTTCATTGTTCGAATCTGGTAAAAACGTTTGAATCGGTTAATGGTTCGAATCCGGTAAATGTTTGAATCGGTTAATGGTTCGAATCCCGTAAACCTTTGAATCGGTTAATGGTTCGAATCTGGTGAAAACGTTTGAATCGGTTAATACGTTTGGAACGGGATATATTTGAATCCGGTAAAAACGTTTGAATCGTTTACAAGTTCGAATCCACTGAAAACGTTTGAATCTTTTAATAGTTTGAATCCCATAAAAACGTTTGAATCGGTTTATGGTTCGAATCCGGTAAAAACGTTTGAATCGGTTAATCGTTCGAATCCGGTGAAAACGTTTAAATCGGTTAATAGTTCGAATCGGTTAATGGTTCGAATCCGGTAAAAACGTTTGAATCGGTTAATAGTTCGAATCCGGTAAACGTTTGAATCGGTTAATGGTTCGAATCCGGTAAATGTTTAAATCGGTTAATGGTTCGAATCCGGTAAACGTTTGAATCAGTTAATAGTTCCAATCCGGTAAAAACGTTTGAATCGGTTAATGGTTCGAATCCGGTAAACGTTTGAATCGGTTAATAGTTCCAATCCGGTAAACGTTTGAATCGGTTAATAGTTCGAATCCGGTAAACGTTTGAATCGGTTAATGGTTCGAATCCAGTAAACGTTTGAATCGGTTAATAGTTCGAATCCGGTAAACGTTTGAATTGGTTAATGGTTCGAATGCGATAAATGCTTGAATCGGTTAGTAGTTCGAATCCGGTAAACGTTTGAATCGGTTAATAGTTCGAATCCGGTAAAAACGTTTGAATCGGCTAATGGTTCGAATCCGGTAAACGTTTGAATCCGTTAATAGTTCGAATCCGGTAAACGTTTGAATCGGTTAATGGTTCGAATCCGGTAAACATTTGAATTGGTTAATAGTTCGAATCCGGTAAACGATTGAATCGGTTAATCGTTCGAATCCGGGTAAACGTTTGAATCGGTTAATGGTTCGAATCTGGTAAAAACGTTTGAATCTGTTAATGGTTCGAATCCGGTAAAAACGTTTGAATCGGTTAATGGTTCGAATCCGGTGGAAACGTTTGAATCGGTTAATAGTTCGAATCCGGTAAACGTTTGAATCGGTTAATGGTTCGAATCCAGTAACAACGTTTGAATCGGTTAATGGTTCGAATCTGGTAAACTTTTGAATCGGTTAATGGTTCGAATCCGGTAAAAACGTTTGAATCGGTTCATGGTTCGTATCCGGTAAAAACGTTTGAATCGGTTAATAGTTCGAATCCGGTAAACGTTTGAATCGGTTAATGGTTCGAATCCGGTAACAACGTTTGATTCGGTTAATGGTTCGAATCTGGTAAACTTTTGAATCGGTTAATGGTTCGAATCCGGTAAAAACGTTTGAATCGGTTCATGGTTCGTATCCGGTAAAAACGTTTGAATCGGTTAATGGTTCGAATCTGGTAAAAAGGTTTGAATCGGTTAATGGTTCGAATCCGGTGAAAACGTTTGAATCGGTTAATAGTTCGAATCCGGTAAAAAACGTTTGAATCGGTTAATGGTTCGAATCCGGTAAACGTTTGAATCGGTTAATAGTTCGAATCCGGTAAAAACGTTTGAATCGGTTAATAGTTCCAATCCGGTAAACGTTTGAATCGGTTAATAGTTCGAATCCGGTAAACGTTTGAATCGGTTAATGGTTCGAATCCGGTAAACGTTTGAATCAGTCAATGGTACGTATCTGGTAAACGTTTGAATCGGTTAATGGTTCGAATCCGGTAAACGTTTGAATCGGTTAATAGTTCGAATCCGGTAAACGTTTGAATCGGTTAATAGTTCGAATCCGGTAAACGTTTGAATCGGTTAATAGTTCGAATCCGGTAAACGTTTGAATCGGTTAATGGTTCGAATTCGGTAAACGTTTGAATCGGTTAATGGTTCGAATTCGTTAAACGTTTGAATCGGTTAATGGTTCGAATCCGGTAAAAACGTTTGAATCGGTTCATGGTTCGAATCCGGTAAAAACGTTTGAATCGGTTCATGGTTCGAATCCGGTAAAAACGTTTGAATCGGTTAATGGTTCGAATCCGGTGAAAACGTTTGAATCGGTTAATAGTTCGAATCCGGTAAACTTTTGAATCGGTTAATAGTTCGAATCCCGTAAACTTTTGAATCGGTTAATGGTTCGAATCCGTTAACAACGTTTGAATCGGTTAATGGTTCGAATCCGGTAACAAAGTTTGAATCGGTTAGTGGTTCGAATCCGGTAACAACGTTTGAATCGGTTAATGGTTCGAATCCTGTAAAGTTGTGAATCGGTTACTGGTTCGAATCCGGTAAAAACGTTTGAATCGGTTCATGGTTCGTATCCGGTAAAAACGTTTGAATCGGTTAATAGTTCGAATCCGGTGAAAATGTTTGAATCGGGTATGGTTCGAATCCGTTAAAAACGTTTGAATCGGATAATGGTTCGAATCCGGTGAAAACGTTTGAATCGGTTAATAGTTCGAATCCGGTAAAAACGTTTGAATCGGTTAATGGTTCGAATCCGGTGAAAACGTTTGAATCGGTTAATAGTTCGAATCCGGTGAAAACGTTTGAATCGGTTCATGGTACGAATCCGGTGGTGGTCTGAATCCGGAATGGCGTGAGAAACATAACGGCAGCAACAACAACAACAACTCTCACAACCCGCCCCTCATTCAAACGTTTACCCTATTCAAACGTTTACCCTATTCAAACCTTTACCCTATTCAAACCTTTACCGAATTCAAACCTTTACTCTATTCAAACGTTTACCCGATTCAAACCTTCATCCTATTCAAACCTTTACCCTATTCAAACCTTTACCCTATTCGAAGCTTTACCCGATTCAAACCTTTACCCGATTCAAACCTTTACTCAAACCTTTACCCTATTCAAACGTTTCCCCGATTCAAACCTTTACCCGATTCAAACCTTTACCCGATTCAAACCTTTACCCGATTCAAACCTTTACTCTATTCAAACGTTTACCCGATTCAAACCTTTACCCGATTCAAACCTTTACTCTATTCAAACGTTTACCCGATTCAAACCTTTACCCGATTCAAACCTTTACTCTATTCAAACCTTTACCCGATTCAAACCTTTACCCTATTGAAACCTTTACCGAATTCAAACCTTTACTCTATTCAAACCTTTACCCGATTCAAACCTTTACCCTATTGAAACCTTTACCGAATTCAAACCTTTACCCTATTCAAACGTTTCCCCGATTCAAACCTTTACCCGATTCAAACCTTTACCCGATTCAAACCTTTACCCGATTCAAACCTTTACTCTATTCAAACGTTTACCCGATTCAAACCTTTACCCGATTCAAACCTTTACTCTATTCAAACGTTTACCCGATTCAAACCTTTACCCGATTCAAACCTTTACTCTATTCAAACCTTTACCCGATTCAAACCTTTACCCGATTCAAACCTTTACCCGATTCAAACCTTTACTCTATTCAAACGTTTACCCGATTCAAACGTTTACCCGCTTCAAACCTTCACCCTATTCAAACGTTTACCCTATTCGAACCTTTACCCGATTCGAACCTTTACCCTATTCAAACGTTTACCCTATTCGAACCTTTACCCGATTCGAACCTTTACCCTATTCAAACGTTTACCCGCTTCAAACCTTCACCCTATTCAAACGTTTACCCTATTCGAACCTTTACCCGATTCGAACCTTTACCCTATTCAAACATTTACCCTATTCAAACCTTTACCGAATTCAAACCTTTACCCTATTCAAACCTTTACCGAATTCAAACCTTTACTCTATTCAAACGTTTACCCTATTCAAACCTTTACCCTATTCGAACCTTTACCCTATTCAAACGTTTACCCTATTCAAACCTTTACCGAATTCAAACCTTTACTCTATTCAAACGTTTACCCGATTCAAACCTTTACCCTATTCAAACGTTTACCCTATTCAAACCTTTACCGAATTCAAACCTTTACTTTATTCAAACCTTTACCCTATTCGAACCTTTACCCTATTCAAACGTTTACCCTATTCAAACGTTTACCCTATTCAAACCTTTACCGAATTCAAACCTTTACTCTATTCAAACGTTTACCCTATTCAAACCTTTACCGAATTCAAACCTTTACTCTATTCAAACGTTACCCGATTCAAACCTTTACCCTATTCAAACCTTTACCGAATTCAAACCTTTACTCTATTCAAACGTTTACCCGATTCAAACCTTTACCCTATTCAAACCTTTACCCTATTCGAACCTTTACCCTATTCCAGCGTTTACCCGATTCAAACCTTTACTCTATTCAAACGTTTACCCGATTCAAACCTTTACCCTATTCGAACCTTTACCCTATTCGAACCTTTACCCTATTCGAACCTTCACCCTATTCAAACGTTTACCCGATTCAAACGTTTACCCGATTCAAACCTTCACCCTATTCAAACCTTTACCCGATTCAAACGTTTACCCGATTCAAACCTTCACCCTATTCAAACCTTTACCCTATTCAAACGTTTACCCTATTCAAACCTTTACCCGATTCAAACGTTTACTCGGCCTCAGAAACTAAATCTCAATCTATTCTCATTTCAAACAGGTTCCAGGGCTCTGCTGCTGATCCGGCTGGGGAAGCTTGAGCTCTTTCATGTGGCCCCTCAATAGGAATTTCTGACCATGTCAGTACCTGCAGGGGGCGATATTTTTTACCTTCGCCCCGAGCGCCACAAACCATCACGACGCCACTTATTACGTGATTAGGTCGCAATGAAATGGAATTGTAAGTTTATGGAGTATATTGGTGGAGTATATTGGTGGAGTTTATGGAGTATATTGGTGGAGAAATTTTTTATGGTGGAGTATATTGAAGACCGAAGTTGTTGTTACATTTAATGATATAATTTTATGTGGGGTGCTTTAAAAATATTTATAACAACAACGGCACTAGGTAGAATGCCCCCCTCCGATTGGCTGAACAGTTTGTTTTGTATCCCACTTATAAGCCGGATCTGGATTTAGACCTGAACCAAAATCCAATCAGCTTGTTATTGTCACCTAACCAACTCGTCCACCAAGTTTCCGTCCGAATCCGACAACTTTTTGAGATATCATGCTATGTATTGTTTTTGGCCCCATCTCTAAGTGGTGAAGATTCACATTAAAAACTTTTTGGATCTGGTTGTGGATCTTCCCTCAAATCTCATTAATTCGTCCTTGGCACACACCCAAATTATTCACCAAATTTCGTCGGTATCTGTCCATTTTTTATGGTGGAGTATAGATGAACAAATTTTAAAAATAAAAAATAGCGAACATTTTATTTGATGATGCGAAAAAAAATGCATTTGATTAGGAATATTTTTTTTTGCACAGTGATCAAAACAACCCTTATGGAAGGATATACAACAACCAAATGGAAAAACATGCACTCCATAGAATCTGTTTTTGGACATTAAAACCCATCATTTAACTTCAAAATGAAAACATAAGAAGCTGCAGGGGGATTAACCCCTCAAATAAAGAAACAGATGAACCGCATTGACAACATTCAAACGGTGGCTACAAGTTTTTGTGATTAGATTGCATTCCTTTGGGAAGTTTTGCTTGAATGGGATTGGTGGAAGGATAAAACGCAATGTGTAACAAGAAAAAGAGCAATCAGAGATTGCAAACCCTCGCCAGGATGTATTTTCAGTGGTTTTTAAGGCTTTTGTGTTGAAACAAATATGGCGGCCGAACCACGTGACCGATGATGTCATCATTATTATTTTTTTCCCACTAATTTATTCCTAGATTATGCTCAAGAAATTTCGAATCCGGTCTTGATCAGATGAAGTTTTGTACTTGTCAAATTATGACGTCATAATGGAGGCACCTATGCCGTCATCATTCACAGATGTTATTCCACATGGAGAGTTCTTTACAATGAGCCATGTCTCCATTTTGTCTATTCAGCGCTTTCAGAGATTTGAGGGCAAAGTTTTTCGGGTTTTCCAAGATGGCGGCGAAACCACGTGACCGATGACGTCATAATTATCATTAAAAATTCTACAGGTGGAGTTGCACCTATGGTGAAAATTTCCTTTCAATCGGACCAACGGTTGGAGAGAAAGTCATATTTATTCTGTGCGGACAAACAGACAAACGGACTCAAATGCAACAACACCCTCTCCTCAGGCGAGGGTAATAAATATCAATGAACTACATAGCAAGGGCGGTTACATGGTGACATGGTCAATATTGTTAAGAGTTTGGGGGAACATAACAACAACAACACAACAAGACAACAACAAGTTTGGGTGAACATAAGCAAGACATAATAACAAAGAGCTTTTTGTTGTTTAAGATTAAGTGAATACATTATGTCTTATTGGTTGGTGCACGTGGGTGTAGAGAACACACCTTCATGGAGTTTATGTTGGGGAGATCTCCTGGCCATATATGTTGTTCACAGCAAACTCGAACGCAGATCTCATCAAAATGGCCCATTAGCTCTTGCCAATAAGCTTCAGAGCCTGAGAAGGGTAATGCTGCATGCAGTGTATGCATCAACATTGCATGAGCCTGTGTAGACAAGGGGGGTCACTAAAGGGCCTGACATATTAAAATAGAGAAAAAACATTGACTACCTGCACATACCCCCGCCCCATTGTGCATCATGTACTTGTCATCCGTCCAACCACCTGAAGCTCTGAATTTTTTAAATCACATGTATTAAAATCAAACTGGAAAATATGTTTACAAACCAGATCAGAAACTTATACAATCCTACAATGTTCTGAATCTATTAACAAACCGATGGTTTTGAACCATCGTGAATGGTTTGAGGGTTTTGAATGAATGCACAGTCTTTGTAGTCCAGGTGTAGTAAGGTGGTACAAATCACTTGGTATCCACAGAAGGACTGCTCTATGAGAATTCTAATAACTTTCTTTGAGATGGTTTAACTTGTCAATAACTTTTGAGAACTTTGAGCCAGTTTTATCATTTGATGAATTTTATGTTGTGGGTTGCTCTGTCATTGGGGTTTCCCTATTGCAGATATATTGGCAGGTGTGGAACAAGCCTGATTGGGTGCCAAGGATTTTGCGTCCGAGTTGGCAGGTGGGGAAAAGCTGCCTGGGTGCTATGCATTTAAATCAATATCAGGTTGTTGGAGGTGATTTCAGGTTGTTGTAATATTCCATTATCTTGTATGCTGGGATATTTATGGCAGTGAGCCAAATGATTGGATAAGTTTGAATCGGCAAATTTATACTATCGGTTGTCATGGTTACAATGATTGTTTGCCCAATTTTTTATTTATTTATGGAAATCGCCTCAAACAAGGCATGAAGTCACTTCATCAAAGCTCAGTAAGGGTCTAAGGGGAGGTTAGAAAAAGATAGGGATAAAGCAAAACAAAATAAATAAATAAAGAAATAAGAAGATGTCATGCAGAGCATGATATTTGCAAAATCCACCCCTCCCCAATATAAAAAGTTGCCATGGATACATCAAATTGTCCATTTCATAAAGATTCAAATTGACGATCTTAATCAAAGCTCGGGCCAATTGGATTAAAATTGATGATTTTTCAGATGAAAATTGATGTTAGAAGTTTGACCTTGATTTTAACTTTTGACCTTTTGACCTCAAAAACAGTTGGTTTCCCAATTCATTGATGCACTATGTAATTGTTGTTAAATTTATAAGTTAATAGGATGAAAAGTGACAATTTTTCAGATGAAAATTGATGATTTTAGAAGTTTGACCTTGAGATGACCTTTGACCTTTTGACCTTAAAGATAGTTGGTTTCCCAATTCAGTGAGGCACTTTGCAATTGCTGTTTATTTCTCAAGCCAATCGGATGATTTTGATGATTTTGGAAGTTTGACCTTGAGATGACCTTTTGACCTCAAAAATAGTTGGTTACCTCCGCCACCGAAGGTGCATGGAGTTTATGTTTTCAACCCTGTTTGACTGTTTGTTTGTCTGTGAACAAGATATCTCAAAAAGTTGTGGATGGATTCGGATGAAACTTGGTGGACAGATTGTGTGTGTGACAAGGACTAATCGATTCGATTTTGGTGAAGATCTGAATATGTATTCGGATACATTAATTATTTAATTTTTAAGTGATTCTTCACCATTGAGAGACCAGGCGAAAAGCGATATATAACACGTTATTTAAAAATTTATGGACCAGTTATGACTAAACTTGGTGGAAGAGTTGGTTAGGTAACAAGAACAAGCAGATTAGATTTTGGTTCAGTTCCGAATCCAGATCCGGCCTATGACTGGGATACAAAACATAAACTGTTCAGCCCGGCGGAGGTATGTACTCCACCGAGTGCACTTCCAGTTTCCCAATGTAATGACTCAATATGCAAATGCTGTTCAATTTTCAAGTCAATAAAATCACAATTTTAGAAATTTGACCTCAAGATGACCTTTGACCTCAAAATCATTAGGCTTTTTCCTTATGACCAACTCAAGCATCTGGTGAAATTTCGTGAAGATCGGTTTAAAATTGTGACCTGCAGGCGATTGACAGACAAACAAACAGACAGAATAACGCACAAGACCAAACAACATACTTGAAAAATCTTCGATTTTGCAAGTAAACATGACAAGAAAACATTCAAGACACAGGAACTAGCACAAATCAGGTAGAATGATTGATTGGCAGTCTCACCTGCCAACTAAGTTGGTGTTGTTAACCTTTCTGCCGAGCTAAGTTGTTATCATGCAGGATTACAGTTATTGTAGTGATTGCAATATCTGTGATTATGATGATGGTAAAGATGTTATGATTACGACAGTAAGTGTAGTATAGACTGTGATGGGCTGAATGGCCTCCTCCTGCATCAAAGTTCCTTGTTGGTATTCCTTGCTGATAATGATGAATGTGTAGAATGAATGAATGTGTAGGCAAATCGTGGCAATTGAGGAAAGAAACGCAGTGTCAGGAAATTGAATGTGCGGCACCTGATGTTAAATTGATCATCTATCTATAATTCCAGTAATCTCTGTGTGTGTGTCTGTGTGTGTGTGTGTGTGTGTTTGTCTGTGACCGCTGTTTCTCGACAACTACCGGTCCGATATACTTGAAACTTGCCAGGTATATTGCTGGGGACCCGAGGATGTGCCTTTTCAAGGTTTGAAATTAATCGGACAAGTGGTTCCCAAGGTATGGTCACCGTACTCGCAAGCCGTTCGCTTTGGCTTTGCGAATGGACCAAACCATTTCATGTAAATAGAGGGGGGGGGGGGGATTGTCACCGTACTCGCAAGCCGTTCGCTTTGGCTTTGCGAATGGACCAAACCATTTCATGTAAATAGAGGGGGGGGGGGGGGATTGTCACCGTACTCGCAAGCCGTTCGCTTTGGCTTTGCGAATGGACCAAACCATTTCATGTAAATAGAGGGGGGGGGATAGTCACCGTACTCGCAAGCCGTTCGCTTTGGCTTTGCGAATGGACCAAACCATTTCATGTAAATAGAGGGGGGGGATATAATTTTAGATATATATATAGTACGGGCACGCCCTAGTCTATCTATAATTCCAGTAATCTCTGTATGTGTGTGTGTCTGTGTGTTTGTCTGTGACCGCTGTTTCTCGACAACCACGGGTCCGATATACTTGAAACTTGCCAGGTATATTGCTGGGGACCCGAGGATGTGCCTTTTCAAGGTTTGAAATTAATCGGACAAGTGGTTCCCAAGGTATGGTCACCGTACTCGCAAGCCGTTCGCTTTGGCTTTGCGAATGGACCAAACCATTTCATGTAAATAGAGGGGGGGGGGTTCTACCGTACTTGCAAGCCGTTCGCTTTGGCTTTGCGAATGGACCAAACCATTTCATGTAAATAGAGGGGGGGGGGGGTTCTGTGGTCGTTACTGCCACGTGGTTTCAAAGTTTTTTTTTGTTGTTGTTGTTTGCACGCATGTTTTTTTGCACCCACGTACGGGCACGCCCTAGTTACCTCAATTGGGCGATCCTGTAAAATGAATGTGGAAATGAAGTCTCCCACAGAATCTGTATTCATCTGCACACACACACACCTGCACACCCCACGTCGATGGCCTCTATAAGTCTGGTACGTCTGGTACGTCAATTTAGGAGGCGAGGACCCAGGTGAGTTGGCTCACACCATTAGGATGGTTCATGGGGGCATAACTCAGACTGTTGTGGTTTCCCAACACCATGTTAATTGCATACTGTCATACTGGACTGTACATGGAGAGACCTAGTTCAGGTTGTTCAAAGCTTTAACCCCTCTTGAAGACCGTTATATTGTCACTCTTGCCAGAAAGAACCACTTTTCAACAGCACAATCTCCAGAATGAACTTTAAAGAGCAAACAACCATCAAATTTTGACCTAGATGGTTTGGATCTAGAGACCAGGTGTGGAGTGGTGATTTGATCTGGTGGGGGCCGCCTGATAAAGCAACCAAGAAAAGCTACACAAGGTCATTTATCAGTGGACCCCAACGTTAAATAGTCAAACAGGACAAAAACATGGCCGTCTGAAATGAGCATCCAAATTGGCAACTTTTGCAGCCATTCAATGATGGACAAGTTTAACCAAAAACAGATGATCGAGCTGTCCCTGTGGATCGCTGTGCCTTCCTTTGATCAGGATCAGGATCAATTCCAGTTGATCAAGAGACTGTTGACTGCAAAAGACCTCCTGAGGATGTAACGAACATGCTCATTCAGACCAGGATCTGGAGATCATGCAAGGCAGTCCATGCGAGTGATGTTATGGTCCTGAAGTGCAACATTAATTGTATGTGCATGGTGGATGCCAAACAACTAACCCTAACCCTAACAACCCTAACCCTAACCATAACCCTCCTCCCACCTCTCCCCAAGCCCTCTCCCTCCCACAGATCTCCCTATGTCCCTGCTCTCAAATGTTGTGTTTGTGTGCTTCCCATCTCTCCCCATCTTGTCTACCGCTCCCCTTATGATATGTTTTATGTGTCTGTTTGATTTTTTGTGTGATTAATGTTAACTCTTTCACGAGCCTCGATCTTGTATACAAAAAAAAATAACCCCCCCCCCCCCCTAACCCTAACCGAGTTACACCTAACCGATGAAAAGTGCATGGAAGGGTGTCATTATCCATTAAAAATGAAGGTGGGACCTGCCAAACAACTACAAGCATGACGTCACCCCTGTGTTTGTCTGTACAGCGAACACACAAATGTGCTGTTCGTCTTCAACAAGTTGAGAATATGAACGAAGACATTTCAAAGCACCAAAAACAAGAAAACGATACAAGCCTCGAAAGCTTTGTTTGTTAAACTAGTATACCCGCTAACTATGGGAGGGGCAGGGAGGGTCATTCCTCTTTGGGGTATATAGATTACAGTCGATCTGTGGTCTGGTCTCAAGAACTTTGGGTGTGTGTTCATTTACCAAGTTTATTGTGGAGAGATCGCCGAGTGATTTAAGCATTCGAGCAAGCACTCCATTCAAAACCGTTAAGGAACGGCTGGCTTGGCAAGCGCTAGCTAGCTGCTTGGTAAATGAGCACAACCCGAGCTTCTCCCTTTCAATTTCGTGTTAAACAGAAGGAGCGAGTTTCAAAAGTTCACGACGAAAAACGCCACTTTAGCGCCAGGAAGGGTCATGGAATTAACCCAACATTTATGGGGTACCTAGAGTACAGTAGATCTTTGCTCAGTTCTGTAAGTAAAATGTACCTCACAGATGTCGGGATTCCTCCAAATTTCTTCATTTAGTGTTATAAACAGCAATAACGACTGTTTAAAAAGCTAATCATACGTGTTTGTGTTTCATAATGTTCATTAATGTTCATTACTTCTCGTAGAGGCCATTGCTCCCACGAAAACGCCATGATAAGCTATTTATAGCTGGCGAAGCCGGTGTTGTGAATGAACGCGTACGTATTATGTTGAAAAGCCAGATTTTTCTGGATCCCTTGAGAATTTCGAAGCTTTGACGCACCAAATCGCTCCATGGAGGCCGCCATCTTGCGGATACGGAAGTTTGCATAAAGAAATTGCGAAAAAGTTCAACAGGAGTTTGTTTCACCCGTCTTTGTTTGATTCACAATCTTATGCACCTCTAATTTGTAATTAAAATACTTTAAGACCAACCTCATTCCTCGGGCCCGCACGGGCCCTGGTTATCTTCAACGAAAATCGTCACCAAACACCGGAACCAATGAGATTCGAGCATTTGAAAAGATATTTCAAAAAAGCTTATTACGGTGTTTCGGAGACTGAAAACGGTGTCAAATATTCTAAAATTGACGAAGAATTATTTTTTAGAAATCTCGCAGCCGTAGGGGATAGTTTTTCACGGCCGGAAATATCCGAAATTGAGACGGCATTCACCGAATTAATCAAGAAGGAAATTTTATAAATTTTAATCTCATCCAGAATGCAAATGGTGTCATTTTGAACCTTGTACGGTACCTACTACACCTACCTACTACCAACTACCTAACCTACTGATGCCATAGTGATGGGTAAAATAGTGGCAAGAGGCTTTGGCTTCGCCGGCTCATTGCGGCTTTGCAGTCGGGTACTAGTATACGTTGACTCGCCGGAAAACCCCTTGGGGAGGTGGGATATTATTGGTATTAATATTGTTTTGTAATAACATTATTATTACGCTCTTATCGTTAGTTTTGTTAATCGAAGCGGCCTTGGAAAAACGCCACGATAAAGCTAACTTAATATGGCTATACACCTCAACACGCAACCCATTGACGGCAATGGCGGGGAAACCCGCTCGGGGGAGAAAACCCCCTTTGGGTGGGGGGCAAATGAATGCGCTACAACCTTCATTATGTAATATAACCCTTGGTGATCGTGTCAAGTTTGGTTGAGATTGGATAAGTAACGACAGAATGTAGGCCTATTGGCGTCAAAAATTCATCAGACAGACACAAATGTCGTATTTTAGTATGATGATGATGATTTATCAGGAGCAGACATACAGGTAACACTCACGTACTCGAACCAGCCTTGCCCTACGCCCAAGTTCGGCGAGGCGTCGCAGGCAAGCACCCCGGGGCAACACTCGCAGATCACGGAGCAGCACCCGCTCGTCCGTCTCCAAGAGGTTCCGCTGTTCGGCTGAGCGAAGGGGCTCCCCCCAGAAGGAGCCCACGTGAATGCGTGGCGACTCGACCACCGCGGGGCCCACGGCACGCCCCAAGCACCAGGTGAGGGCGCCGTAAGCTCGCAGGAGTTCGTGCGCGCTCAGAAGATCCGACTTGTTCAGGAGGACACGGAGTTTGGCTCGGTGGTGCCGGCGGAGTGAGCGCAGCACCGTCGACAGCTCGGCAGAAAAGTCCAGGCGTTGTGCGTCCACCATTAATAAAATGCGATCGGCCCTCGATGCTAGGCTGAGGAGCACTTCAAGGAGATCATACCCTAAGATGGAAAGAATAGGAACAATGAAATAAAGTAGGAGTGCATGGGGTTGTATTGAGGTCCAAATCAAGGCACGATGCTTAACAACTTCATCCTGTGTTCCCGAACCTGAGCCTTATTTGTGGATTACATGATTATATAATATACATTCATTCACTCATGTCTTTGTCTGCATGAAAGTCTTCATCGGGAATGCCTTTGAAAAAGCGGAGAACATTGTGTGCTGCATCCACAGCCACAACTACATTGTGTTGTTTTGTTATCAGATTCGACATTTTGTTCATCATCATCATCATCATCATCATCATCATCATCATCATCATCATCATTGTCATCGTCATCGTCATCGTCATCATCATCATCATCATCATCATCATCATCCACTATGCCCTATACAGAGTGTTGGTGTTCCCGAAGTAGTTCTGATTCTGATTTTTTTTTTTTTTTTTGTATACTGAATCGAGGCTCGTGAAAGAGCTAAAATATGATGTACCATACTCTGTTACAGTATTTGGTGCTGCCGAAGCAGTTCCGTTTCTGATGTACCACACTCTGTTACAGAGTGTTGGTGTTCCCGAAGCAGTTCCGATTCTGATTATGATGTACCATACTCTGTTACAGTGTTTGGTGCTGCCGAAGCAGTTCCGTTTCTGATGTACCACACTCTGTTACAGAGTGTTGGTGCTGCCAAAGCAGTTCTGATTCTGATGTACCATACTCTGTTGCAGAGTGTTGGTGCTGCCAAAGCAGTTCTGATTCTGATGTACCATACTCTGTTACAGACTGTTGGTGCTGCCGAAGCAGTTCTGATTCTGATGTACCATACTCTGTTACAGAGTGTTGGTGTTCACGAAGCAGTTCTGATTCTGATTATGATGTACCATACTCTGTTAGTGTTTGGTGCTGCCGAAGCTATTCTGATTATGATGTACCATACTCTGTTACAGAGTGTTGGTGGTGCCGAAGCTATTCTGATGTACCATACTCTGTTACAGAGTGTTGGTGCTGCCGAAGCTATTCTGATTCTGATTCTGATGTACCATACTCTGTTACAAAGTGTTGGTGCTGCCGAAGCTATTCTGATTCTGATTCTGATGTACCATACTCTGTTACAAAGTGTTGGTGCTGCCGAAGCTATTCTGATTCTGATTCTGATGTACCATACTCTGTTACAGAGTGTTGGTGCTGCCGAAGCTATTCTGATTCTGATTCTGATGTACCATACTCTGTTACAGTGTTTGGTGCTGCCGAAGCTATTCTGATTCTGATTCTGATGTACCATACTCTGTTACAAAGTGTTGGTGCTGCCGAAGCTATTCTGATTCTAATTCTGATGTACCATACTCTGTTACAGAGCGTTGGTGCTGCCGAAGCTATTCTGATTCTGATTTTGATGTACCACACTCTGTTACAGTGTTTGGTGCTGCCAAAGCTATTCTGATTCTGATGTACCATACTCTGTTACAGAGCGTTGGTGCTGCCGAAGCTATTCTGATTCTGATTCTGATGTACCATACTCCGTTACAGAGTGTTGGTGCTGCCGAAGGTATTCTGATTATGATGTACCACACTCTGTTACGCTTAATTGTGAAGGAGGTTGTTTGGGTTAGGAACATATACCAGTCCGGGAATATGAGTTGTGCTCATCTAACTGGGCGGCTGGAAGTGGGTCTCTCATTGGCCTTCCCTGGGTTTCCATGGTCGCCAGTGGTCCTCTTCCCCTTGGCCGGCAAATCCTATCCCTACTCCTGGTGGATTTCACTCCTAGTCTCATGCTCAGCTAATGGGGGCGAGACATGTCAGAACTCCACCATTCCTCACTCTCCTCAAGAACCTGATCCACCTGCAGACATGCAAAACCTCCCCACCCACAAACCTAACATACACACAAAACTCCTTCACTGGCTGCCATTCATTTGACCTACATCTGGCATACATAGTAGTTGGTTTCCTCACCTGTCATGGTCTGCTCACTAGACTAGACACAACCCAAATGATGTGTATTGAAATAAAGGATCAACATCACAGAACTACAATTTAACTCCTTCCAATTGGTCCACGTGCTGGCCCGCATGGTATATCTCTTGCCCGTCACCCATACCAATTCCCTAACTCACCTACATTCTCCCAAAGTAAAGTCTGGCGAGTCATGGCAGTGGGGAAAAGGCAAATTTAGCATCCATTCAATCAATCATTGGGAAAGTTTGTCAATACACCAGGATGTTGACCGCGAAAATTCGCGGTACGATTTAACTGAAATGTGTAAAGTGGTAAATGTGTGGTAAATGCAAGTGGTAAAGCATGTGGTGAGGTGGAAAGAACTGGGAAGTGGCCAGGTGCTGTGTGCAGGAAGGGTGTCGGAGTGAACTCCATTCAATGTACAAAGTGCGCTGAGTGGGTTCATCAAAAATGTAGTGGTCTGAGAGGGTCATTAACCAGTGTGGCAGCTACATTCAAATGTAAGGTGTGCACAGAGGGAGCTGCAGATGGAGGAAATGTTGAGTTGGATCTTGGACACGGCGTGAAGCTGGAAGGTGTGAAAACATTTTGTTACCTCGGAGACATGTTGAATGGAGAAGGTGGATCAGACTCGGCAACGGTTGCTGGAGTGAGATGTGCATGGAAGAAGTTTCGGGAACTGAGTGGCGTGCTGATGAGGAGGGGAGTGTCGTTGAAGCTGAAGGGAAAGGTGTATGCTGCATGTGTGAGAAGTGTTATGATTTATGGGAGCGAGACATGGGTAATGAACGTAGAGCAGCAACGAAGGCTGGAAAGGGTGGAAATGCGAATGTTTCGACGGATGTACGGAGTATCGTTGAGAGAGAGGAAGACAAATGATGAATTGCGAAAGATGATGGGAATAGAGCCTGTGATTGATGCTGTGAAGAGGAACAGGTTGAGATGGTTTGGTCATGTGCTGAGGAAGGATGAAAGTGACTGGTTGAGAAGAGTGATGGAAATGAATGTAGAAGGAAGTAGAGGACGGGGAAGACCGAGAAAGACTTGGCTAAAGATCGTGGAGGAAGAAATGCGGGCAAGGGGGTTAACAAGGAGAGATGCAGAAAATAGGGCAAAATGGAGAAGATTGTCATGGGGACGCTCTAGCAGGGAAAATGGCCTTAAAATGCCTGTTGTTGTTGTTGTTGTTGATTTAACTGCAATGGCGAATAATTTTCAAATTTCTACAAACATGCCAGGTCGATGCGTACTTGGTGGTTGTAGTAATACAAACTGAGATGGTTTCATGATACACCAATGGGTGTAGGGCAAGGCTGGCGACCGATCTCACCTCGCTAACACCCCTCTGTCCTCCCTTCACAGGGGTGGGATATCGACATGACACGGACATAGCACAACACAGTATGGACATGGCATGACACCATCATGGACACAACGGTGGGACACGGCAACTAGCCCATAACCGCATACAATAGATACCAATTGTGGCAACCTCTTAATGTACCGATTTGATTATGATGGGGTTTAATTTCGACCCATCGTGGTTTTTGAGTTGAATTGTGATGGTTATCTCGCACCAGAGCGTTTTGTTTGTTTTTGAAATAACCATGGAATGGTAATGACCATATACAACATCGTCAATAATGGAATGGCACGGAAGTGTAAAATAATGGACAAAAAGTTGCTTTTAATTTTATGATTTATGGAACTGCTGAATGATTTAGAAAAGTAACACATCGACAGATTACAAAGGGAGATTATTTATGTGACTAATAAAGGGAGGAATGGTGGGGGTGAGGGAGGAAAGTTTAATCGCTTCTGAATGTTTAATCTGCTTCAACACAGCAGGAGACTTCATTGTAAAGCCGATATATATATACATATACGATATATACAGTGCATTCAGAAAGTATTCAGACCCCTTCACTTTTTCACATTTTGTTATGTTGCAGCCTTTTGCTGAAATCGTTTAAATTCATTTTTCCCTTATCAATCTACACTCAATACCTCATAATGACAAAGAGAAAACAGGATTTTAGAAAGTTTTGCAATTTTTAAAACAGAAAAACTGAAATATCACATTGACATAAGTATTCATACCCTTTGCTATGACAATTGAAATTTAGCTCTGGTGCCTCCCATTTCTCTTAATCATCTTTGAGATGTTTCCTCACCTTGATTGGAGTCCACCTGTGGTAAATTCAATTGATTGGACATGATTTGGAAAGGCACACACCTGTCTATATAAGGTCTCACAGCTGACAATGCATATCAGAGCAAAAACCAAGCCATGAGGTTGAAGGAACTGCCTGCAGAGCTCTGACACAGGATTGTGTCGAGGCACAGATCTGGGGAAGCCTACAAAAAAAATCTCTGCTGCATTGAAGGTTCCCAAGAGCACAGTGGCCTCCATAATTCTTAAATGGAAAAAGTTTGGAACAACCAGGACTCTTCCTAGAGCTGGCCGCCCGGCCAAACTGAGCAATCGGGGGAGAAGGGCCTTGGTAAGAGAGGTGACCAAGAACCCGATGGTCACTCTGGCTGAGCTCCAGAGATCCTGTGTAGAGATGGGAGAAACTTCCAGAAGGACAACCATCACTGCAACACTCCACCGATCTGGGCTTTATGGCAGAGTGGCCAGACGGAAGCCTCTCTTCAGTGAAAGACACAGGAAAGGCCACAGAATCTTGTTTCTCACAGCCTGAGAGTCCTTTAGGTGCTTTTTTGCAAACTCCAAGCGGGCCTTACATATATATGAGTGTATATACATATACATATACGATATTATATGCATGTACAATGTACATTTACGAGGTTGATAAAATGTGACATGTCTCTCTATTCGTGGAAAAGTGTCCTGCAAATTTGCCGGTTTTTTCTATTCGCGGCTGTGTTCCGCAAAATCGCAGGGTTTTTTCCCCTATTTGCAGCTGTGTTCCGCAAAATCGCGGTTTTTCCCCCTATTCGCGGCTGTTGTCTGCGAACTCGCGGGTTTTTCTATTCGTGGCTGTGTTCCGCAAAATCGCGGGGTTTTTTCCCCTATTTGCGGCTGTGGACGTAAAATCGCGGTCCCCCCCCCCCCCCCCCCTATTCATGGCCATGCTCCTTAAATTTGCGGGTTGTCTCTATTCGCAGCCATGTTCTGCAAAATCGGTTTTTTCCCCCTATTTGCGGTTGTGTTCCACAAAATCACGGGTTTTTTTCCCCTATTCGCGGCCATGTTCCGCAAAATCGTTTCCCCCCACCCCCCTATTCACGGCCATGTCCCGCAAATTTGCGGGTTTTTTCTATTCGCGGCAGTTTTCCGCAAAATCGTGGGGGTTTTTTCCCCCTATTCGTGGCCGTGTTCCACGAATTCGCGGGTTTTTTCTATTCGCGGCCATGTTCCGCAAAATCGCCGTTTTTTTCGATTCATGGCCGTGTTCCGCAAAATCGCGGTTTTACTTCCCTATCCGCGTGTCCCGCAAAATCGCGGTTGTTCCCCCCCCTATTCGCGGCCGTGTTCCGCAAAATCGCGGGTCCCCCCCTCCCACCCTATTCGAGGCCGTGTTCCGTGAATTGGCAGGTTTTTCAGGGGCGCCAAAAAAAATTCACGAACGTTAGCTTGACACATTTATAAAACCCATCTTTCACCAGCCATGTATCTGGCGTCCTAACCAAGCACGTCCTCACCAAGCATATCAGCATCCTCACCAAGCAACTGGACATACATACGCAAAAACACATCTTTGAGCCGCGAGCATGACTTGCTTCTGCGGCTGCTAGCTTGACACATTTATAAAACCCCTTACCCCGCTCCCCTTATTATATACTTTGTGTGTCTGTTTTGATTTTTTGTGTGATAAATGTTAGCTCTTTTACGAGCCTCGGTCCTGCATACAAAAAAAACCCCCCATCTTTCACCAGCCATGTGTAAAGCAGCTGGACGTACGTACGCAAAAAACCATCTACGAGCCGCGAGCATGACCTGCTTACACATTCACTGCTGTGATTTGCGTTTTCATGGCTTTCGCTGCCGCAAATTTTAGCCGGACTACAATGAAGAGCTTCGCGGGATGTTCCGCCAGCTACGAAAACAAGCCAGCTCTTCAGCCCTGCTCCCAACACCTCAAGACCATTAACACCCTCTCCTGCCGCCCTCTCAGCGTCCTCACCAGCATACTCACCAGCGTTCTCACCTTCTCCTACCTCTCCTGGCTCTCCTTTTATGCACGATTTTGCTGCACCATCATTTGGGTCACGCTCAAAGTTCGAGGAATTCATGGGATTTTAATTCATCATCATCATCATCATTTGAAAGTTGTGTGTTTGTAAAATAAAAAATGTAAACGGTACATAATGGTGTTGTTTTTTTAACTTTCACAGTGCGGTATGGTTAAGCTGGTTTAGCACTTTTAATGAACTGCAAGCACATTCCTTCAATAAATTGGAAATGGTACCTGGTGTTGTCGTTTTTTAAAATTTGTAAGCATTTTTGTGAAACTGTAATCATGTGCATTTGCGGTCGAAAACATTTTAAACTTTAAAAATTTCCTTTATGAAGCAAGAACTGCCAGGAACCTATGACGTATCTCCCTTTTCCCCATTGAAACAATGCCGCGGCATACATTCACGGGATCTTCATCGACCTCCGCGGATTTTCATCGACCTCCGCGGATTTTCATCGACATCCGTGGATTTTCATCGACCTTCGCGAATTTTCATCGACCTTTCTCGGATTTTCATCGACCTTCGCGGGTGTTGGCTCAGCATTTCCAGGACTTTCATTGACCTTCGCGGATTATCGTCGACATTCTCGGGATTTGCCTCACCATTTTCAGATTTTGCCTTGCCATTCGCGGTTTGTTCCTCTCTATTCACGGATTTTTGCGACTCGGGAGCCTACCCCCCCCCCCCCTTTTCCATTGAAACAATGTCCCCCTATTCACGGTTTTGCAATTCGCGGGATTTTTCAGGAACATATCCCCCCAGCGAATAGTAGGGTCCCACGGTAAATAAATATATATATATATATGTATATATATATATCTATCTATCTATAATTCCAGTAATCTCTGTCTGTACGTTTGTACGTTTGTACGTCTGTACGTCTGTTTGTCTGTGACCGCTGTTTCTCGACAACCACGGGTCCGATATACTTTTAACTTGCCAGGTATATTGCTGGGGACCCGAGGATGTGCCTTTTCAAGGTTTCATATTAATCGGACAATTACTTACCGAGCTATGTCCAAAAAACGATTCAACCAATCAGAGAGCAGCGAACGATCGCGTGTGCCGAACGTGGCGGACACACTCTGCCTCGGATGGCACATTTGACAGCGTATTCATTTATTTCACGTTGGAAAACTATGTTGCCGTTAAACTATGTTTTAATAAAGTTTTAAAACTAATAAAAACGAATTTGCGATTCATTCGCTTTCCTGCGCGTTTGTGCACGCGATGGCGATTGCTTTACCAAACTCCGGAAGCCGTTCGCTTTGGACCAAACCATTTCATGTAAATAGAGGGGGGGGATATAATTTTAGATATAGATATAGTACGGGCAATGCCCTAGTATATATAAAGTAGAGTTGGCCTCTGTGTCTGTATCCTGATCTATGTGTGATCTCTAAGATCTCGAGAACCCGTGGACGGATTTGCGAGCGGAAAGTACTGTTCGACTCGGGATGGTCCCAGGAATGTCACGGAGACATAAAAATTTAAAAAATTTCGGGTTTTAAAATTAGCGTATTACGCATAATTAGCACTAGCAGAAGAGAGAGGGATTCGAAGGGAGGGAGCGCAGCGCTTCTAGCGCTTCTGACTACAGCACACCTTAAAATTAAAAAAACTTCGGGTTTTAAAATTAGTGTGTTACGCGTAATTAGCGCTAGCAGAAGAGAGAGGGATTCGAAGGGAGGGAGCGCAGCGCTTCTAGCGCTTCTGACTACAGCACACCTTAAAATTAAAAAAACTTCGGGTTTTAAAATTAGTGTGTTACGCGTAATTAGCGCTAGCAGAAGAGGGAGGGAATCTAAGGGAGGGAGCGCAGTGCTCCCTCCAGCGCTTCTGTTAGCGTAATTAGCGTATTTCGGAACGTTAATTTTTCAACTTCATTATTCGGAATCAGTACGTCCCAGAGAACCTTCGTAACGTTAATTTTTCAACTTCATCCGATTGACATGGGACCAACGGCATGTGACAAAGAGTGAAACATACAGGCTACATTTATTTGACGACAATGAGTTCCGACTTCCGACCTCGGTGGGATGACAGGCTGAGTCAACCCCCCTGGTGTGAAGGGGGGAGGAGGAGGGGAGGGGGAAGAGAAGGGGAGGGGAACGAGGGGGAAGGGGATGGGAGGGGGGAGGGGGAGGGGGAGGGGGGGGAGGGGGAAGGGGGAGGGGGTAGGGGAGGTGGGGAGGGGAAGGGGAGGGGGAGGGGAAAGGGGGGGAGGGGGGAGGGGAGGGGCCCTTCTTCCCCTGGGGCACCCCCCCCGCACCCTTCCCTCCACCCCTTCCCACCTCCCCCCTCTCCCACCCTTCCCCCTCCCCCCCCCATTCCCCTCCCCTCCTCTTCCCCCTCCCCCTCCTCCTCCCCGCTTCCCCTCTCCCCCACCCCCTCCCCCCCCGTTCCCCTCCCTCCCCTCCTCTTCCCCCTCCCCTCCTCCTCCCACTCCCGTGCAAAGGCCGGGTACCTCTGCTAGTATATATATATATATATATATATATATATATATATATATATATATATATGTATGTATTGTCGCGTGATTGCCCCTCGGTTAAGACCGGGAATCGCGGATGGCCAAAACGGGCTTAATGAGGTGACATTCAATGGCGGACTTGCAATACACGCGCGGGAGGAAGAAGGAAAGAGGAAGAAATGGCGAGATTTACCTGACGGTCCCGCGCGCGTCTTCAACCTGAGGGAAATAATTCCAACCGAACACGGATTTCGAATAGAAAGGGAAAATAATAAAAAGGTTTATTTACATTTTACAAGAACTATTTGGACAAGGAAACGCGACGATAAAAACTAAATCCTAAATTTGGACGTCCCCACACAGACTTCGGATACAAAGATTTCTTTATAAAAGTCACTTTATAAAAGGATACAAAGTCACACAGATTTCGGATACAAAGATCCCCACACAGATTTCTTTCACGAGCCTCGTTGCAGTATACAAAAAAACAAAAAAAAAAACTTCGGATACTTTGCCCCCCCCCCCCCCCCCCCCATCCTCCCCACCTCCCAGAGATGTATATGCAGTATATCTCTCCCCTTCCCATTCCTTTCCCGTTAAGTCCCGCAAGACCCTTAAGACCACAAGGACCCAAAATACCCCAAAGACCCAAAATATGCAGAAGACCACTGAAGACCCAAAAGACCCCGAAGATCCAAAAGGCATAGAAGACCCAAAAGAACCAGAGGACTCACAAGACCCGAAAGACCCTTTAGACCCATTGCACCAGCTTTGACCCTTGACCATTTAGGTCTTTAGACCACTTGGACCTTTTTAGATTACAAATAAATAATATCACCAATATTACAAATACATTTGTACAAAAGAAATATTCGTATTAGGATTGGTCATGACAACACAGCAACTCAAGTTCAGTCAGGTCATTATCCTCAGTTAGAACAAGCCTTTGCAGCGACATGAGGTGAGGCGAGCGTAGCGAGCTGATCCACGTTAGTATATATAAATGCAAGTTGCCTGATTTCGTCTGATCGGGGTAAAGATCATAACCACAGCACATACAATACTGAATGATACATCATTTAAAAGCTCTTGGGTCCATACAGTGCAGGGGGGTTGGGGAGGGGCAGGTTTACAAATATAAATATTTATGCAATGCCAAGTTATTTGCACATTTCTTGCGCATGTGGTGTATATACTCAGAGTCGTTGGTTCGGACACGTACAATAAGTTAAAAGAAAACTTTTCTGCCAAAAGGAACAACCTCAACCAACTTAGTCAATTCTGTCAATGTATCGTTACATTTTCATCGATTTACGTTACTGAGAAATCTTAACAGTTAATGACTATTATGCTTTTAAAGAAAAATATTGAAGAAAAAAAAAAAAACGATTTTGATTTCACTTATCAACTAGTTAGCTTGCAAATGGAAACTAGGTCTCCATTACTAATGCTTCCACTATATTTTCATTAATATGTGAGGCATACAAAACAAAAGAATGCTCTGACAATTCCTTGTGTGAGTGGAAGCACAAAGTTTCACGGGTGGTGTATAATCTCAGTGTGGCTGGTTCGCTACCGTCCTGGAAGAAGAAAAACACTCCTGTCAATTCTGTCAACATATAATTACCTTTCTGTCGAGTTACTTCATCGAGAAACCTCTGCAGTCTTAACAGTGAGTTGCTATTGTGCTATCAAAGGATATTCATAACAAAGTCCATAAAGATGCCACACTCGATTTGAAATGATTTTCCCTCAAAAAGTGGAACCTGGGACTCCTTATTGTTGCTTATGAACATGTGAGGTGTACTTGTGTCGGGAACGAATTCCCTTACAAACGAAACCTCAGACTCCTTACTAACGCTTCCAGTGTCTTTTCATGTACATGTCATCAGCGTGTGTGCCTGTCTATCTATCTATGTGTCTATCTATCTGTGTGTCTCCCTATGTATCGCTGTGTCTGTCTGACTATCGATGCATGTTTGTCTGTCTACATATTGCTTGGTGTCTGTCTATCTATCTATCAATCTATCGGTGTTTGTGTGCATCTATCTATCTGTGTGTGACTGTCTACCTATCTGTCTATCTGTGTTTGTCTATCTACATATATCCATCTATCTATGTGTCTCTGTCTATTATATCTATCTCTGTGTGTATCTGTCGATCTATCTGTATGTCTGTCTATCTATGTGTCTGTGTGTATTTGTCTGTCTATCTTTATGTCCCTCTCCCTCCTAGAGGCCCTCTGCCTCCCACACATCTCCCGATGTCCCTGTCCTCAAATGTTGTGTTTGTGCGCTTCCTCCCCTTCTCTCCCCATCTTGTCGACCGCTCCCCTTTTTATATACTTTGTTTATTTGTTTGTTTGATTTGTTTGTTTGATAAATGTTAGCTCTTTCACGAGCCTCGACTGTATACAAAAAAATAAAAATAAAAAATGTCTGTCTATCTATGTGTCCGTTTGTATGTTTGTCTATCTTATGTATCTACCTGTCTGTCTGTCTGACAGTCTGTGTGTTGTAAGAATGCCCTTATTGTCTGTGTATCTATATATCTGATGTAAGAATGTGTGACTGATGTAAGAAGGCGCTTTTGCTTTTATGAAGGGAGGAGAAGGGGATAGAGTGAGCAAAGATAGACAGAGGAGGGTGGGGGGCTTTTGCTGAGGTGAGAGGATGGATGTTGGGGGATAGAGTGAGCAAAGATAGACAGAGGAGGGTGGGGGCTTTTGCTGAGGTGAGAGGATGGATGTTGTGGAGGAGTTTAGGTGTTGTGGTGGGGAGGGGGTTTCAAGGCTTGGAGTGTGGAGGGCAGGAGCGGGATTGAAGCCTTCAGGTTGGGAGGGGAAGGTCGAGGACTTGGAGTTTGGGAGCGGGGCTTGAAGAAGAAAGGGGTACTGAGGACTTCAAGTCACATTTTACATTACGCCCAATTTCCACAGGTCCCTGCCATTATGCCGTCAAAGGACATTCCTGTCAAGCTCCCTAAATATTCCACACTCCAATGGGAACTAATTCATTTGGAACAGCCCAGTAGAACCGGGTTATCTGCTGCCATTTGTATACTGTATATATATATATATATATATATATATATATATATATATATATATATATATATATATATATATATATATATATATATATATATATACTGTATATATATATATACTGTATATATATATATATATATATACTGTATATATATATATATATATATACTGTATATATATATATATATATATATATATATATATATATATATATATATATATATATATATATATATATATATATATATATATATATATATATATATATATATATATATATATAACTGTGAGAAATAGCAGAAACTCCACAATACCAGCAGAGGGCCACATTTGTATTAAATAAATAATCAGAATAAATTAAATAAGTTACGGACGTAGCTTCAAGACGATATTTTATTTTCGACAAGCTTTCGGCCAAAGACACACAAGCTTTTTTTTAGTAGCCATTTCAGTAATGAAGAAGGCCGATTTGGCCGAGAGATATATATATATATATAGACATACAACACATGACGCATGTTGCCCTCCTCTTTTCTCTTCTCCATAACCTTATGAAGAAAGAACTTACTTCGTACTGATTGTTTTGTTGCTCTTGTTTTTCATTTTCTCTTGTTTCAGAGTCCACTGAAGGAATTTTGTCACACGAGTCGAGATTTGCACTCGTAGTTTGAATCCTGCAGTGAAGCACCTCGCAGTGTTGAGGAGTGGTGTTAATGAAATTTGCAAGATGCAGCATTTAGTACCCAGGTGTCAAGAGAGCACAACTCCCACCAATTTCCACCTCCTCTCACGTCCGATAAACATTGTGGTTGACAAGACATGAAAATGAAAACCCAAGAGTTTAGAAAATTCATCCACATCCTCCAAGTTTATCTTTGTCCAATCTTTGTGTTTGTCAAAGAGCATGGGTCTAAACGGCAAGTGAGTGAGGCAGAACCATGTGTCTGATGCAGATATCGATCATCTTGTGATCTCCATTGCCAAGATTGTGATTGCCAGTGTTTTTTTTTTGTTTTTTTTTGTGATCTCCATCGCCAAGGACCACTACTTAAAAGGGGTAGTGTGCATTGGCCAGGTGCATTTTCACAAGTTCAAATTAATACCACTTATCGGCAGCACTGTTTTGGACTCTTGATGTCCTCATCAGGAAGACAACTGGTGTGTTCGTGGTGCAGCCGACACATCACGACTAGTTAGAGGAAAATATATCCGTAACCGACTACCGATGTTTGATATAATCGTGCAGGACTCAAACCTCATACCAGCAGTTATGGAAAAGTGAATGGCATGACGTACCTCGTGGAGAATTTGGGCCATCTCCCGCCACAATTCCAGGTGTATCCACAAACGTGATGTCCTTGAGCACTGAACATGGCAACTGAGCACACACCAACCTGCCATGGGCATTGTATATTAATGATAACAATAGGTATAATAATATAAATAAATTATTAAATGTCTGAGCCTAATAGATAAAGGTGGTTATTACTTTTGACATTGGATCAGCAACATATGTGGGTTTCTTTACTGCAGATTGTCATACAGCCTTAAATTTACCTTTATATATATATATATATATATATACACACACATAATTATATTGCTTTACATAAGGTGCAACAAGACAGGTCATCTTAGGGGAATTGCCTTGGAAAGAGAACATGGAGGAGGTGCACGAGAGGAAGAGAGGAAAGTACAGTGAGCTGGAGGCAGAGTATCGGGAGAAGGGTTGGCGAGTTTCTTGTAAGCCATTTGAGGTGGGGTCGTCGTCGTCGTCGTCGTATGGGAGCATGCGCTGGATCAGCACGTTGCGTCCTTGGATGACACCTCAACGCCATCCCGACACACACCATTGTGTGTGTTATAGAATGAGGTGTTTTTCAAGGGCCAGAGTGCAAATCCTGCCACCAACCTCCTTGAGATATATATATACATATATATATATATACATATATATATATATATATATATATATATATATATATATATATATATATACATGTCTGCACATGTATATATGTCTGTATTTATATACGTATATACAGTCACGTGAAAAAGTAAGTACACCCTTGGCTCTAATAGGTGGTATTTCCCCCTTTGGCAGAAACAACCTCAAGTTGGCGTTTCTTATAACTGTCTACCAGTCTCTGACATCAACTGGGAGAAATGTTTGCCCACTCCTCCATGCAGAATTCTTTCAGCTGTGCGATGTTTGAGGGGTTTCTTGCATGCACAGCTCGTTTCAAATCCCCCCACAACATATCGAAAGGATTTAGATCCGGGCTTTGACTTGGCCATTCCAGAACCCTCCATTTTTTTCTTTTCATCCATTCCTTGGTGGATTTACTGGTATGTTTAGGGTCATTGTCATGTTGGAAGGTCCACCTTCAGTTGAGCTTCAACTCTCTGACAGATGGCCTCACATTGTCCTCAAGCACCCTCTGGTACAATGAAGAATTCATAGTGGATTCTATGATGGTGAGCTGCCCAGGCCCTGATGCAGCAAAGCTGCCCCAAACCATAATATTTCCACCACCATGCTTTACAGTTGGTATCAGGTTCTTGTGGTCAAATGCTGTCTTTGGTTTTTGCCAAACATGTCTTCTGGTACTGTGGCCAAATAGCCCTACCTTTGACTCATCTGTCCAGAGCACATTGTTCCAGAAGTGCTGGTCTTTGCCTGGGTGTTCATTGGCAAACTTTAGTCTTGCCCTGATGTTCTTTCTGGACAGCAAAGGTTTCCTCCTGGCACACCTCCCATTTCGATCAAATTTGTGCAGCCTCTTTCTAATGGTAGACTCGTGCACTTTGACATCAACAGTGGCAAGAGCTACCTGTAGATCCCGTGATGACATTCTGGGGTTCTTTGAGACTTCTTTCAGCATCTTGCGGTCTGCTCTCCTGCTGAACTTGCTGGGGCAGCCTGGCCTGAACAAGTTGGCAGTTGTTTGGAATCTTCTCCACTTGTAGATGATCTTCCGGACAGTCGAATGATTGATTTCAAATTGTTTGGAGATCTTTTTAAATCCCTTCCCAGACTCGTAGGCATCTATAACCTTCTTTCTGAAGGCCTCAGAGAGCTCTTTTGATCGAGGCATGGTGACGTCGCACACTTCACCAACAAAGAGCAAACCAAACTAAATGTCAGAGGTTTAAATAAGACAGGTTCCTCCAAGATCCTCTCTAACGATATTCTAATCATTTGCACGTGAGCTGGTGCACCTGATTCTAATTTTAGGTATTTGAAGTAGTGATAAATGTAGGGGTGTACTAACTTTTTCCACATGTGAAATTTGCATTTATGTTTATTTAAATTATACAATGGACTACAAAATGTAAATGTTTCATGATATTTGTTATATTATATCACCTTTATCTTTCAATATTGTTGAAATGAAGATCAAATAGCTGTATGTTGAAATATGTTGAAAAAGTCAAAACTTTACATGGGGTGTACTTACTTTTTCACGTGACTGTATATATATATATAGATACTTATGTATTTACTACGATGAAAACTTTCAACTAATTGATGATCATCTTATTTTCTTGTCTGAAACCTGAATCATTTTCATTTAATTTGTCATCATTATCATATACTTCAATATTTCTCTCTCCATAAGCTCCTTTTCTTTTCCTCTTCTTGCTGGGTACCTGTTGAGAAATGCACTCCCAAACGAGCCAAGAGAAGCAAGTGGGAGGCTCGGGTCCAACACTACCGTGTGTCCTGGTAGAATAACGGCTCTGGGGCCTTGGCTCACGATGGTCACCGCATCCGTCCCATGACCTGGCGCTACCCGCAGACCCGGATAGTCCTCTTGCAAAAGATAACGTAGAAGCGAGGTCTTTCCAGCTCCAGGTGGTCCGAGAAGCAGCACAAGTGACTTGGACCCAAAGTCTGCTTGGCGCAGGGAGGGTCCGTGGAATGCATGGAAAGAACTAGCTTCTTCTAGCGGCAGGAGCTTTTCCTGATATAGCGACCACAATGACTCCTGGAAGGAGGGTCCACAAGCTCCTTGTTTGTCTCTTGCTGCGTCACCTGGATTTTTACGGCCCCACATGATCAGATGGTAGTGTGAAAATCTTTTGCTGGGTATAGTTTCTCGTTCTGATCTCAATTTCCGTACAGAGATGAGGATGAGCTTCAAAGGTTCGTCAAAGTTCTCTCACCAGCTGTTCTTTGAACCTTTTATGAAACAAGGGAGGAGTATGGGAGGGGGAGAGGAGGTGCTCTGTTATTGCAACATAAGGGTGTGGTGGTACAACATTGGGCAACACATGTGTATTATTACAACTTTAATATAAATGAAGTACCGGTAATAGATAACTGAAATTGTGCTTTCCACTTTTCGAATGTGACCCTCATCTAGGAATGATCAGAAAGTTGATAGCTTGGCATATCACGCTCGTGGTCCGATATCTTAATAATATTTTTGGATGGTGTGACTAAAGATTCCATGTACTGTGATTGAAATGAACGAAACATTTTTCAAACTGGTGATCAACAATAACAATAATCCACTTTGCATTAATTTTGTTATTCATTCTTCTTAATGGTGCAGTACTTCATAATTTCTACTTTTCACATTTTGAAAATCAAAAATGGCAGTAAATGTTGAATTCTTCATTAATGTTCATTTGAAATGTTCAAAGATATGATTTTTTTTTTTTGCCTCCAGGCCGTCTGTTGGTGTATCATCTTCTTTTCTGTGAGTCGGTTTTTTGCTGTCTTTTATCTGTTTTGTTTCCGGGTAAGTTTTTAAAATAACTGACATTTTCTTTTCAATTGCCTGTTTCAACTTCACCATCAAAATGTATAATATTGTTATGTCGGTGGGGGTAGTGATATGTAGAGCCAGATATATCTGTATAGATAACGTGCTTCGTCTGTCGCGGTAAGGAATCTACCTTGTAATAAGTTTCATGTGTTGGCGTTTTGTCGGTTAAGAGTATACCTGTGAACATACCAGGATGTTTGAGTGTTAAGTAGCGTAGGGATTAAAAGATAACGCCCCTGTGTGTCCAACCTGGTCAGCCAAACATTTGTCCCTTATGGCAATGCACACCTGTAGACACCATAGATAGGTCCCTAGTGCAACACTAAATAACTCCCTTCACTGACATGACTGTAAAAGACGAACAGGCAAGGAAACCAAGCCAAGACACCGCCGATGATGGCCGCCGCCAATTACACCTCCGACAGGCCTAACCACCTCGAGTGCCACGTGCTATGACCACGGAGCAGGGAATGAATGCAGGGGCGGCGCGGTAGGCGCGGACCTCCAGCCGGCGAGTCAGTGGAGGGCGCTGATTTGGCTAGTGCGCCAAGGCTGACGTGACGTCACCAGCAAGGTTATTTAAGGGAGGGCCGAACGCCATGTTGGGAGGGAGGTAGTTGGTCTCTCTTGAGCCTCTTGGGTTTTGCAGTCCTCTGGTCCTCTTGCGACTGGCAGTCTCTGGCGGCTCTTGCGTTTCTGTGGTTCGTGCTCTTGTTTGCGCAGCTAGCCCTTTTGGACATCCAGCGCTTCGTCTTGCGCAGCCCGAGTTGAGTTGAGTTGAGTCATAGCCTGAGTGGAGTTCGCTGGCTTCTGGCACGTTTGCTTCGGGAGAGCTGACTGGGACTTGGCAGGCCGATTGTGTGGGAAGATCGACCTCGTTGGAGCCGCTAGCCTGCGTTGGACGCACGGTGCTTTTCCTGCTGTAGGACCTTGTGGTGCTTGGAGCGGTGCTCAGTGCTGTGGTGCTGGAGTGTGGGACCTTGTGGGCGCATCGGGGCCGAACGGAGCCATGTTGGACGGCGGACAAGACAAGGCGACAGGACCAGATAAGGCCGCACGCACCATTTTACACACCACGACGAGACAATTCTTTTCATAACTCATCCTCCTTTGTTCGTTTCTGAGGATCCCAATGTGGTATGTGGGATCCCCATTTAGTTGCATTATTTGATTTTATCGTCGAGTTTCTCTGTCCCAATTCTTATTTGTAATAAACCCTTGTATTATTTTCCTTTCCCATTCAAAACCTGTGCCCGCTTGAGTTGATGGTCTCTACAGGATCGGAGTGTCACAGTTAAGCGCTTGTGCAGCCTCCATTTTCCTTCTTCCTCCCGTGCGACATAGTAAATCCGTGTTTGGTTGTTGCCTCCAATTAACCATTTAGGCCTATCCGCGACCTTCTGGTGTTAACCGGGAGTCGCACGACAATATGCTTGTTGTGTTTTCTATTTTTCCGACTATTAAAAAAAAAAAAAAACACAACCAGGGTCCATAAACCCGTATCCATAAAACCCGTATAAAACTACGTATCTACCAGTAATCTCTGTCTGTACGTTTGTACGTTTGTACGTTTGTACGTTTGTACGTTTGTCTGTGACCGCTGTTTCTCGACAACCACGGGTCCGATATACTTTTAACTTGCCAGGTATATTGCTGGGGACCCGAGGATGTGCCTTTTCAAGGTTTCATATTAATCGGACAATTACTTACCGAGCTATGTCCAAAAAACGATTCAACCAATCAGAGAGCAGCGAACGATCGCGTGTGCCGAACGTGGCGGGCACACTCTGCCTCGGATGGCACATTTGAGAGCGTATTCATTTATTTCACGTTTGCAAACTATGTTGGCGTTAAACTATGTTTTACAACTAATAAAAACGAATTTGCGATTCATTCGCTTTCCTGCGCGTTTGTGTACGCGATGGCGATTTCTTTACCAAACTCCGGAAGCCGTTCGCTTTGGACCGAACCATTGCATGTAAATAGAGGGGGGGGGATTGTCACCACTCGCAAGCCGTTCGCTTTGGACCAAACCATTTCATGTAAATAGAGGGGGGGGGATATAATTTTAGATATAGATATAGTACGGGCAATGCCCTAGTCTATCTATAATTCCAGTAATCTCTGTGTGTATGTATGTATGTATGTATGTATGTATGTATGTATGTCTGTATGTCTGTGACCGCTGTTTCTCGACAACCACGGGTCCGATATACTTTAAACTTGCCAGGTATATTGCTGGGGACCCGAGGATGTGCCTTTTCAAGGTTTCATATTAATCGGACAAGTAGTTAGCGAGCTATGTCCAAAAAACGATTCAACCAATCAGAGAGCAGCGAGCTATCACGTGTGCCGAACGTGGCGAACAGACTCTGCCTCGGACGGCACATTTGAGAGCGTATTCATTTATTTCACGTTGGCAAACTATGTTGGCGTTAAACTATGTTTTAAAACTAATTAAAACTACTTTGCGATTCTTTCGCTTTCCTGCGCGTTTGTGCACGCTATGGCGATTTCTTTACCAAACTCCGCAAGCCGTTCGCTTTGGACCAAACCATTTCATGTAAATAGAGGGGGGGGGGGATTGTCACCGTACTCGCAAGCCGTTCGCTTTGGACCAAACCATTTCATGTAAATAGAGGGGGGGGGGATTGTCACCGTACTCGCAAGCCGTTCGCTTTGGACCAAACCATTTCATGTAAATAGAGGGGGGGGGATATAATTTTAGATATATATATAGTACGGGCATGCCCTAGTATAAAACAATGTCAGTTTGTGTGTTTGTACAGATGTCTGTCCCCCTTCATAAAGGTAGGTTTTTAAGGCCAATCATTGAACATGAATGTGTGTTCATGACTCTGTTTTTGAGGATAAAACAAATTCGAATTTTTTTTTCCCATAAAAGACTAATTATTCTATTGGAATCTATTGGAATTGTAGACGGTGGTTTACAGACGGAGCCTCAGGGGCGGTGTACTGAAGCGTTTAAAAAAAAAAATAAAAAAATACAAGACTCAGGGAGGTGAAATTCGCTGCACGTGATATTCAATGCACGCAGAGTAAAACGAGTATTCATTTCCATCCGTAGGATGTCAAATAAAGAAAGAAGATATAAGCACACCTGACACTAAGCTGAGGTTGCACCATCAAATAAAATGACATTCCAATCCATCATATTTGATGGCTTTTTTTTTTACTAGTTTCATTATAAAGGCCTTCGTCTGAGGAGCTCAGCTTATATGTTTTATTTTTCCATTACGAATGACCTTATATGTTTTTTTGTTTTTTTAATAGTTTGGCTTACTTATACGCTGCTTTGCTGAAGAATCGCGAGATGACGGAATTCCGCGTGATTGTGAAAAAAACATAAACAAATGCTTACAAAAACTCTGTATCTGAACAAATTATTTGAGCCTCCCCCTATAGCATTTATTTATGGCTTTTTTTTTTTTTTTTTTTTTTTTTTGTATACAAGATCGAGGCTCGTGAAAGAGCGAACATTAATCACACAGAAAGACAAACAGACACATAAAACAAATAACATCGGGAGCGGTAGACAAGATGGGGAGAGAGGGGGAAGGACACAAAACAACATTTGAGAGCAGGGACCGAGAGACATGGAGACATCGAGAGATCTGTGGGAGGGAGAGGGCTTTGGGGGGGGAGGCATGTGAAGGGGGGGAGGCATGTGAAGGGGGGGAGGCATGTGAAGGGGGGGGGGGTGGGAGAGGTATAAACATATGGACACTGCCAGGATTTCCAGGAAATAAGTTGGAATTTCAAACAAGGTGGATCTGGGGTGAATTAGTGGGGGTAGAAAAGATCAAGGTTATGGATGGGGGAAGATAAGAGATGGTGGTGAACAGCTGTTTTAAAGACCTGGAGGGAGGAGAGGGATTGAAGGGAGTGTGGGAGTTTGTTCCACAGGCGGGAGAAAAGAGGAATGAAAGAGTGAAGGTGAGCAGAGAGCCGAGATTTCGGCAGTTTAACCATCAGAGGGTTGCTGGCAGATCTTGTGCGACCTGTAGGAATATTTGGGGGACAGAGCACAGAGAGAGCTGGGGGAGCAAGGCCGGAGAGGAGTCGGTAGAAGACAGAAAGACCACCTACCTGCCTGCGGTGAGTGAGTGAAAGGCCCTCAGAGATAGCTTCATCGCGGGAGATTCCAATGATTTTGAAAGCTTTGGATTCAACAGCGTGAAGCCGAGCCAGGTGTGAGGCAGGAGCACCAGCCCATAGGGGAGAACAGTATTCCATTGAGCTGCGGATGAAAGCCTTGTAAGTGGTGAGGAGCTCAGGTGTGCCGGGGAAGGACTTCGCACGACGGAGGATGTCCAGTCGGCGACTGGCTTTGGAGGCCAGCTTGGAAATGTGGTTTTCCCAAGAAAGATCATGGCAGATAGTGAGACCCAAAAGCTTGAGTGACAGAACTTCTTGGAGAGGATTGTTGAGAAAGTAGATGGGAGGGTTGTCCAGTCGATCTTTTCGGAGAGACATAGTAAGAGAGTGAGATTTGGCAGGATTGAAAGACATGTTCCACTTGTTTGACCAGTCTGTGATTTTGTCCAGGTCTTCAGAGAGTGAGGAGGCTGCAGACTGCCGATCTGAGGGAAGAGGAATGGAGCGGCAGAGAGTGGAGTCATCAGCAAAGAGATAGAGAGGATTTTCCAGAGAGTCAGAGAGATCATTGATAAAGACCAGAAAAAGCACAGGGCCCAGCACACTTCCTTGGGGAACTCCAGCCTGAACAGGAAGGGGAGATGAGAGAAATCCATTCAGGGCCACACGTTGACTACGACCAGAGAGGAAGTCCGCAAGCCATGCATGGAGATTTCATGGAGATTTCATGGAGCTTTATTGCTATTGCTGGGATTGTTTCTACAATTAACGGCCCCAATTTTTAACGGTGCCACAAAGTTTCTTAGTACTTGTACTAAACTACCATTTATACTTTGTAGTTTTTATATTTTTCCTGCACTCCCAATTTCTGAGCTGGATCTCGGAGCCGGTTGGGCCTTTTGGAATGAAATTTTGCAGCAATAATGCGAATATAATGTACGTGTAGTTGACATAATTTTTTGACCTTGACATAATTTTAAGGGCATGACCTAATTATAGACATTTTAACATATACCACAACTCGACTAAGCTTTTTTTATCCGATTGGAACTAAATTGCCTTCTCCAGATAGCCAAGACCACGGTGCTTAATTTACATCATACCCCTCCAGGTTAAAGGTCAAGGTCTTACACCCCTAGGATGATTAAACCACCATTTAGGTTTTTTCTGCCAATGTCCCAGAACTTTCGGAATGAAATTTTGCATCAGTAATGGGAATAAAAAGTATGTGAAGTTGACGAAATGTTGTTTTGGGCTTGACCTAAATTTAAGGACACTACCCAATTATCATCATTTTAGTATTTTTCACCAAAACTTGCCGAAGGTTTGTCGGATCAGAATGAAATTGCCCTCTCTAGATAGCTTGGAGCAAGTGCATTCATACCCCTCGGAGTTAAAGGTCAAGGTCTTACACCCCTCAGAGTGCTAAACCACCATTTAGGTTTTTTGCCAATGTCCGAGCTGTATCCCGGATCTGGCTGGGACTTTTGGAATTAAATTTGCATCAAAAATGGGAATAAAAAGGAGACGGAGTTGATGGATTTTTTGACCTTGGCCTAATTTTAAGATCATGACCCAATAATGAAAAATTTTTTTTACCAAAAACTCTACCAGGGTTTGACCAATCAGAACAAAATTGCACGTCACTCTAAATCCTAGAACATGTGGCATTTACGCTTGATTTACATCCTGCCCCTCTGAGTTAGAGGTCAAGGTCAAATGGCGGTTTGAAAAAAAAAACGTGTATTTTCTCATCGCTTAATTTTGCCGAAGCAGAATCTCAAAGACTGCTTGTCCTACCAAGATGTTTTGCATCATAATAGTGTACCTGCATTGAAGTTGTGCACCTGATATTTGGTTTGTGTCCTTGACCTGCTCTTTGCAGATTGTGACCTCATTACCAAAAAACACCTTTTTGATGCTAACTTGAATAATTTTCCACTTTTCATGATTTTGGGTTTTATAGATAGATTTTAGATGGGGACACATCTTCTTAATTAACACTCTATCCCTAAATTCGCTATTAAGTATATATCATATTCATGTGGATAGATATGCATTGTGAATGATAGCTTTAGCACATATTATTTCCTTTCTACACCCTGGACTCAAACAATTTCATGCCAAACAGCATGCACACGCCACGCCATCTCACGTCATTCCTTCCCACTCGAGCGGAGACTCCTGCACAACGGGCTAGCCAGCCCACTCGAAGGGCACCACGCAGGGGCTTCCCCTTGACAGGAAGACATCAATCACCGAAGTGACAGGTACACGCCAAATCCTTTCTCCTCCCCCTTCCTGGAAAATCCACCGCGGAGGTCCCGTCCCACCAATCGGGCTCCATTGCCTGGCAGAGGTATGGGACCCGGCCAATCACCGGCAATGAGGGTCAGTCCGCCCTCGTGGTCTCTGCACCAACGAGGGGTCCCAGAGACCCTTTGGATCTCTATAGGCCCTTTGGAGCACTTAGACACTTTAGACACCTTAGACCTGTAGACTGGTTAGACCCCTTCAGATGCACACCACACAAACATCTAGAGCCTTCCGACAATATACAGACTATACTTTTTCAGAAAGTAATGCTCAATCTCAACCCACCCGGATGCTGCGTCGTGCTCTACAAGGTAGAACAGAATTTGCATATTGGGTCACTGAATTGTTTCACCAATCAAAACCTGGACATATTTTGTTTATTTGGATTTTGTAAGTATTGGGATATTCGCGACATCTTTCTTTCTTTCTTTGTCTGTCTGTCTGTCTGTGTGCAGGATATCTCAAAAAGGTATGAACGGATTTAGATGTAATTTGGTGGACAGGTTGTATGTGTGTGACAAGGGCAAACTGATTCGATTTTGGTGAAAATCCGGACCCGGATCTGGATACTAGAAAATTTTCGGTGATTCTTCACCATTGAGAGATAGGCCAAAACGATACACAGCATATAGTCAGGTTCACTATGTAATTTCGTTGGAATTTTTGAGGGATTTTGAAAACTATATATTTTTGGAAACTATATTGTATAGTCAGTCAGAAAACCAATGTTGATATTTGCACAGACTCCTGTATGGCGGCCATCTTGGATTTTAAAAATTGCCGCCGTAGAACGAATTTTTCTCAATATCTCAGCTTCTAAATAACATAGAGCTTTGATTCTAACGGCTAAACATACATTTTCAAGGGCCCCGAATCCAATGGTAACAAGTTCGATAAGCTAGACATGACCATAGAGCTCCTATGTGGCGGCCATCTTGGATCTTTCAAACTGGCCGCCGTAAACTTGATGTTTCTCAATATCTCAGCTTCTAAACAACATAAAGCTTTGATTCTAACGGCTAAACATACATTTTCAAGGGCCCCGAATCCAATGGTAACAAGTTCGATAAGCTAGACATGACCATAGAGCTCCTATGTTGCGGCCATCTTGGATTTTTCAAACTGGCCGCCATAAACTTGATGTTTCTCAATATCTCAGCTTCTAAACAACATAAAGCTTTGATTCTAATGGCTAAACATACATTTTCAAGGGCCCCGAATCCAATGGTAACAAGTTCGATAAACTAGACATGACCATAGAGCTCCTATGTTGCGGCCATCTTGGATTTTTCAAACTGGCCGCCATAAACTTGATGTTTCTCAATATCTCAGCTTCTAAACAACATAAAGCTTTGATTCTAATGGCTAAACATACATTTTCAAGGGCCCCGAATCCAATGGTAACAAGTTCGATAAGCTAGACATGACCATAGAGCTCCTACGTGGCGGCCTTCTTGGATTTTTCAAACTGGCCGCCGTAAAACTGATGTAACTCACCTTCTAAAGAGCACAGAGCTTTGATTCATCATTGAGTAAAGTCATCATCATCCTCATCATCACTTTCGTTCATCACATCTTGAGAGTCCTCATCATTTTGGCACTGGATGTCACATTGACAAAGGTCTGCACAAGCCAATTTGTTTGTTCTGCAGGAACATCTAGATGAAGAACAGTCTGTTTTGCACTGACATCTAACCATTTGAATGATGGCCTTGGGGGCTGGAGGCTCCTCAGTTGTGGTTGGTTTCACTTGTCCATCCGTGTCTTTGTAAAAGCCGTTTTGCAGGGGATTCAGCTGAGGATCCTGTTGAGCAATGCTTGCCTGACCCCACACTCTGGCTTGGATATTGACTCTAAGGATGTGCTGCTTGAGAGCTCCAAGAGTAGGAGGAAGCCTGTCACTTTCTGCCATGTGTTTGCAAAAGAGATACCATCGTAGTTCGGGGATGCTGTCGATGTGGATGCCATTTGGAGAGTAAGCAGCACATACAAAGTTAGCTAGTGTGGACAACATGTCCTCCGTCACTTCAGTTGCATCTGAAAGCATTCGCACGGTGTCTATGACATCTTCACTTGCTTTGAGGTAGACATGCAGCCAGGTTGCTTTGCCTATTCGAGAGAACCTCCCAGTGTTGTCTGCCCCTGTGAAAGCATGAAAGGCTGGCAACGCCTTTGCTCTTTCGACCCCCTAGAGCTGTCCACAGTGGCTCTATTTGAAGTATTCCAGAGGCCATGGAAATTGATGTATTCCTCAGCAGTAGGTCATAGTTTGCTATGACTAGTACCAGGACATCTGTGTCGGGAGAGAAGAACACCAACTGCGCATCATGTGGGTTTCGCTGGGATGCCAGCACGGCCTGGTGGATCAACAGGGTGTCAGCTTCTTCATGGTTGTTGTCCTCGAAGAGCAGGTCACTGTTGCTCCTAGTATGCCCTGAAGCAGACGTGATGATCAACTTGGATGAGTGACTGTTGTATTCTAGAGTTTTCGCTGCCAGATAGTCAGTCAGATCAGCCTTTGTTTTGTCATGAGAAAGGAATCTGCTCATTGGGATGTTTGATGTTGGTATCATCTCTGACTTGATACTGTACTGCATCCTTTCCTTGCCTTCTTTTAGCCCTGGTAGCACTCTTCAGAGAATCGTTTTTGTACGTGTCAAAGACCAGTATGATCTCATCACAATCTTTTGTTAGAGACATGAGTCTGTCATTGAAGCATTCACCCAGATCGTTGACTTTCACTACAGTGGCTGGTTTCTTTGTCAGCTTATGCACAAGTACCATCCCATCCACCAGTGCAATCTTCCGACTTGTAGGTTTACTAGATGTGGATGCCATAGTTCTTGTGTCCATTGGATCTTCTTGTAGAACACTTGCAGCTGGTGTCTGCTGCTGATCTTCGGGGTGAATTTCTGCTCTTGCTAACTTGTCGAGGAGATGAATTAACTTCGACTTGTCAGTGCATGGAAGAATTGTCCCATCTGGAGTGAACAGTGCTCTTGGTGTCACAGTGAACTCGTAATTTCCGATGGCATATTTCTGGTTGACGTCTCTGTTTGACTTGGCAAGGACCATGAGCCTTCCGTACAGTTCCTTAGTCTCCTTCAGATCCACAGTCCTGTCTCTGAGTTTCACTGTGGTTCTCTTGTTCCCAGACGTGAACATCTTGTTGTTCTCCTTCTTGACTGGTGCCCAGAGGCTAACATCTCCATTGATACGCTCCGACACGTAGTCTTCATACAACTTCTGACCATTGACATCAATGTTCAAGATCTGTGGTACATACTCGTCTGGGATGTAAGCATTCGTTATCACATTGTGCAGCTTGTCACCTTCAGTGTCAAATGGATTCCCGTGACTCAGTATCGCAGCCTTGATCTTGTTGATTGCTTCATGCTCCCTCTTGACTGCACTTGGACCAAGGTCATGATGTTCTGTGATCTTGTCACCTTCCAGGCCAAACTGACTCTTGAAGTCTTTTGACAGGCGTGATAATTCTGGTGTAACCATGAAGAATCTCTGTCTAGCATTGGCATTGTTAGAGATGCCAATCAGTCCAGAGTGAATCTTCATCAGCTTGTTCAGATGTTCACATGCATGATCTGGTCCAATGGATACAAACGGGATGTCATTCTTGGTTACTGATAGATTGCCAGCTCCTAGTTCTTCCCAGGTCCTAGGGTGATTGGTTCTTAGGTCATACATGTCTGCGATGTATCGGGGCCAGAGCCGCTTGTATTTGATCCGGTCCATGGCAAAGAATAACTTGCTCAGTTCTTCTCCAGCTTGGAGGTGAAGCACCAGGTCAGCACTCCGTGATACAGTAGTCAACACAGTCAGGTTCAGCATGTCCAGATTTTAGATTTCGTTGGATTGTTTTTGGGATTTAGAAAAATCAAAGCTCCGTCTTATTTAGAAGATGAGATCCTAAGAAACATCAATTTTACGGCGGCCAGTTTGAAAAATCCAAGATGGCCGCCACATAGGAGCTCTATGGTCATGTCTAGCTTATCGAACTTGTTACCATTGGATTCGGGGCCCTTGAAAATGTATGTTTAGCCGTTAGAATCAAAGCTCTGTTATTTAGAAGCTGAGATATTGAGAAAAATTAGTTCTACGACAGCAATTTTGAAAATCCAAGATGGCCGCCATACAGGAGTCTGTGCAAATAGCAACATTGGTTTTCTGACTGACTATACAATATAGTTTCCAAAAATATATAGTTTTCCAAATCCCCCAAAAAATCCAACGAAACTTTAAATCTGGACATACTGAACCTGACTAATAGCATGATATCTCAAAAGGTTATGGATGGATTCAGCCGAAATTTGATGGAGAGGTTGGATATGCGACAAGGAAGAATCGATTAGATTTGCGTGAAGATCCGGATCTGGATCCGAGAAATTTTAAATTGATTCTTCATCATTGAGATGGGGCAAAAAAAACGATATATAGCACGATATATCAAAAAGTTGTGGAGAGATTTAGACCAAAATTGGTGGACAGGTTGGGTGTGTGACAAGGAAGAACTCATTCAATGTTGGTGAAGATTTGAATCCGGATCCAGATGAGAGCTTTTTTTTCAAGTGATTCTTCACCATTAAGTAATAGGTTTTTTCCTCGAATTGTGACTACCACTTTGATCGTAGTGGGGAAGTTTGCATGCTCTTGTAACCCGAAGAGCTATACTGGCAGGAGCTTTGCTCCTGGTAGGTCTTACATAGCCAGGCAGGACAATGGGTAGGAGACACACATCTTTGGAGTGTAGGAAAATTAATTTTTTCCGCCTGGCCTAGTCACCACCACCTTCACAGTGGTGCTGTGAAGAGGGTTGTCCTTGTTTCAGGACTATGTGAATGGCACGAGCCAGTCTTCTTTGTCCTTGTCTTCTTCTTCTTCGTTCGTGTTTTCTTCTTCTTCCTCATCCCTGTTTTATTACCCTCGCCAGAGGAGAGGGTATTGCATTTGAGTCTTTGTGTCTGTTTGTCTGTCCGCACAGAATAAATATGATTTTCTCTGCAACCATTGGTCCGATTGACAGGAATTTTTCACCATAGGTGCAACTCCACCCATATATTTTTTAATGATAAATATGACGTCATCGGTCACGTGGTTCGGCCGCCATCTTGGAAAAACCGAAAAACTTTGCACCTCTATATCTCCGAAAGCGCTGAATCGAAAAAATTGAGACATGGCTCATTGTAAAGAACTCTCCATGAGGAATAAAATATGTTAATGAAGAAGTCATAGGTCCCTCCATTATGACGTCATAATTCGACAAGTACACAACTTTCTGATCAAGATGTAATTTATTGAGCATAATCTAGGAATAAATTAGTTTCGAAAAAAAACATAATGATGTCATCGGTCACGTGGTTCGGCCGCCATATGTGTTTTAACACAGAAGCCTTAAATACCACTGAAAATACATCCTGGTGAGGGTTTGCAATCTCTGATTGCTCTTTCTTGTTTGTCTTTGTCTTCTTCCTCTTCCTTGTTACCCTCGCCTGAAGAGAGGGTATTGCATTTGAGTCCATTTGTCCGTTTGTCTGGTTGTTTGTTTGTCTGCACAGAATAAATATGATTTTCTCTGCGACCGCTGGTCTGATCGACAGGAAATTTTCACCATCGGTGCAACTCCACCTGACGAATTTTCTAATGATAATTATGACGTCATAGGTCACGTGGTTTGGCCGCCATCTTGGAAAAACCGAAAAATATTGCACCTCTATATCTCCGAAAGCGCTGAATATAAAAAAATGAGAAATGGCTCATTGTAAAGAACTCTCCATGGGGAATAAAATATGTTAATGATGATGTCATAGGTGCCTCCATTATGACGTCATAATTCGACAAGTACAAAACTTCATCTGATCAAGATGAAATTTATTGAGCGTCATGTAGGCATAAATTGGTGTTGAAAAAAATAATGATGACGTCTTCGGTCACATGATTCTGCCGCCATATTTGTTTTAACACAAAAGCCTTTAAAACCACTGAAAATACATCCTGGCGGGGGTTTGCAATCTCTGATTGCTCTTTTTTTCTTTGTATTCCTTCATATTCTCCTTTCTTTTCTTTTTTCGGACGGTCCTTTCAGTGAGAGTGTGAGATTTGTCAGAATTGAAAGACACGTTCCACGTGTTTGACCAGCTTGTGATTTTATCCAGGTCTGCAGAGAGTGAGGAGGCTGCTGACTGCCGCTCCGAGGGAATGAGAGATGGTACAACAGAGGGTGGAGTCATCAGCAAAGAGATAGAGAGGATTTTCCAGAGAGTCGGAGAGATCATTGATGAAGACCAGAAAAAGCACAGGGTCCAGAACACTGCCTTGGGGAACTCCAGCCTGAACAGGAAGGGGAGATGAGAGAAATCCATTCAGGGCCACACGTTGACTACAACCAGAGAGGAAGTCCGCAAGCCATGCATGGAGATTTCCATGGATACCATAGGAGGAGAGTTTGGTGAGCAGAGCGGGGTGCCAGACCGTATTGAAGGCACGTGATATGTCAAGGGAGACCGCTCCAGTTCCTGTTTGGCATTGCGGACCTCCATCCATTGTTGAGACAGCAGAAGCAGCATGTCCAGAGTAGAATGACCTGGTCTGAAACCAAATTGATGATTAGAGATCAAGCTATTGGAGAAGAGGAAGGATTTAATATCGGAAGTGATGATGGATTCCATGACCTTGCTGATTATTGGGAGCAGCCTAGTTGCTCTGTCGTTGCAAGGATCTGTTTTTGCACCTTTTTGTGGAAAGCGGTAATGTTGGCTCATTTCCAAGCAGATGGCAGATGACCTTGAGCAAATGAGAGCGTGAAGAGAACAGAGAGAGAGAGAGAGAGAGAGAGAGTGAGTGTGAGAGAGTGTGAGAGAGTGTGAGAGAGTGTGAGAGAGTGAGTGCGTGCGAAAGAGCAGTAAGGCAGATTTTTAGAACCCGTGGGCTGATGCCTTCAGGTCCAGTTGCAGAATCAGAGTCGAGGACTAAAAGAAACGTCTCCTCCATGTTGGAGCACCAGAGTATGGGTGACACACACACACACACACACACACACACACACACACACACACACACACACACACACACACACACACACACACACCTGGGTGATAGAGTCCAGGAGCAGCTCGGTATGACTGGATATAAGGAGGGTACAGAGAGAAATAAAATTTTGCCAAGAGAAATAAAACTTAAAGAGGCAGTCGTTCATGTTCAAAACTTCGCTTTGGACCAAACCATTGCATGTAAATAGAGGGGGGGGATTGTCACCACTCGCAAGCCGTTCGCTTTGGACCAAACCATTTCATGTAAATAGAGGGGGGGGATATAATTTTAGATATAGATATAGTACGGGCATGCCCTAGTGTTCAAAACAAAGATAACAAATCAGTAAAAGTTTATGATTGAAAAATCTGTACTTGCAAGTCGGTAGAGCTGATTTTTCAGCGAGAATCCAAAATGGATTCCTTTTTACCATGATGCAAACCAGTTTTTTTTTCTCTGTCCAAGATGACCACTTGACTGGTACATGGCTGTGACCATTGCAAAAAAAATGTTATCAAAAATTTGCAGCCTTATGTCCCATTGGGACAAAGAATCTCAAAATGATATGTGGTTAAGGAGGGTTTATCATTTTATCTCTGCTCAACAAAGATAAACAAGAAAAAGAGCAATCAGAGATTGCAAACCCTTGCCAGGATGTATTTTCAGTGGTTTTTAAGGCTTTTGTGTTAAAACAAATATGGCGGCCGAACCACGTGACCGATGACGTCATCATTATTTTTTTTTCTAAACTAATTTATTCCGAGATTATGCTCAAGCAATTTCATCTTGATCTGATTTTGGAGAGGGATTTTTGAGAATGTAAGAAGGTTTTTTTTCCCCTTTTGCTCCCACTCACTTGCACGTTAAATTTTGGGTGTTTGGGGAGATGTTGGAGATAAAATGATAAGGTTATCGTGGAGAAACCATTTTTGCCTCCATCTAAATCCTTGTTAAATTCGTCCTACAACTATCATTTCTCTACCATCATGACCATGATTCCACTCATCAAGATACCATCATGGTCCTCTTTTTCCTGCTTGTGGAACCAACTTCACACCCTTTTCAATCTTGTTCTTCTCCAGGTCTTCAAGACGGCTGTTAACCACCATCTCAAATAACTCCACATCCAAAACCATGATCGTTTCTACACCTGCTAAACCACCCCCACCCCTCCCAAAAATTTGCTTCATCTTTCAAAACAAAACTTTTTCAAAATAAAAAAAATCCATCTTATCCACCCTTTGCGTTCTTCCCGACACATCATCATTATCTGCATCCCTTGCTTGTCCATCTCGGTCTATTTTGTCCCTCTGCCCTGCCATTGGCATTTTCCCCTTCTGCTGTTCACTTTGTTATGTTGCATTCTGATCCATTCTGTGTTCTAGCTGTACCACGAGCCTTGACTATGTACATAATATAAATCTACAGTTGTCTCCAAAAATATTGGCACCCTTGCACTTTTTTCAAAGAACTCACCATTTTCTCCAAAAATAAGTTGAAATTGACAACATTATTTGGTGTTCACAATTCTTTATTTCACTGTTAATATTACAGAACCTTTGTTTTTGATTCAGAACTTAATATATCCTTTAAAATCAGAAAAGAAAAAGAAATTACATTGACAAAATTATTGACACCCAAACTTAATATTTGGTAGCACAGCCTTTGGACAAAACAAATTGCAGTCAAGCGCTTACTTTTGCCATGAATGAGCTTCCTACAGCTCTCGACTGGCAGTTTGACCCACTCTTCTTATGCAAACAGCTCGAGTTCTCCCAGATTTGAAGGGTGCCTTCTCCCAACTGCTGTTTTCAGATCTCCCCACAGGTGTTCAAAGGGATTTAGATCTAGATGCATTGCTGGCCACTTCAGAACAGTCCAGCGTTTTGTCTTGAACCATTCCAGGGTGCTTTTTGAAGTGTGTTTGGAGATCATTGTCCTGCTGCATGACCCATGACCTCCGACAGAGACCCAGCTTTCTGACATTGGGTTGAACATTGTGCTCCAAAATGCCTTGGTAATCTCCTGATTTCATGATGCTATGCACCCATTTAAGGTACCCAGTGCAAGAAGCAGCACAGCAACCCCAAAACATCACTGAACCTCCTCTATGTTTGACTGTATGGAAGGTGTTCTTTTCTTTGAGGGATTCATTTTGTTTCTGTCCACAGGACAACATAGAGATGATGTGCTTTACCAAAAAGCTCTAATTTGGTCTCATCTGTTCACAGGACATTCCCCCCGGAAGGATTTTGACTTGTTTAGGAGTGTTTTTACAATCTCCAGTCGGCTTACATATCTCTCTCTCTCTCTCTCTCTCATCAGTGGGGTCCTCCTGCGCCTCTGACCATAGAACCCCTTTTCATTGAGTTGGCGACGGATGGTGCGAGTTGAAACTGTCGTACCTTGTGTCTAAAGGTCAGCTTGAATCTGGTTGGCAGTTGATCAAGGTGCTTTCTCCACCATTCAAACAATCCTTCGCTGCAATCTTCGATCAAGTTTTCTCTCGTGGCCATGTCCAGGGAGGTTGGCTACAGTGCCATGGGCCTTAAACTTCCTGATAACATTGCATACGGTGGACACAGGAACATCAACGTCTCTGGAGATGCACTTGTGGCCCTGATATTGTCCATGCTTGGCTAAAATCTTGTGTCTGACCTCCTCAGACAATTCTCTGGTTTTCTTTCTTTTCTCCATGTTCATTGCGGTACACACAGTGACTCAAAACGGCAGAATGACTCCTTTTCTCTACTCAAACTGGTTGAATGAGTGATTTTTATATTGCAGGCACCTGCAACCTGATTTTTATATTGCAGGCACCCAGGTGAGTTCAATTCCAAAGTAAAGGTGAATCACCTGCTTGAAGTCCAATTATTTCTAACAACTTCTAAAAGGTGCCAATATTATTGTCTGGGCCATTTTAGGATTTCTGTGTGGAATAAGCTAAGATTTAGTCATTTTTACAGCTTTTCTTTTTGTTCAACTGCAAACCAAAGAAATACATATGTGGATACCAAAATATTTTTTAATTTCAACAATTGTCTGGAAGAAATGGTGCATTATTTCATAACAGTGCAAGGGTGCCAATATTTTTGGCCACGACTGTACAGTGTACACATATACAAACACACACACACACACACATACATACACACACACACACACACACACACACACACACACACACACACGAAGGAAGTTCAAATTCTGAGCATCACTGAATACATTTTAATGAAAAATTCCAGGCAGCATCATCATTTTAAGCAAGCATCAAGTATTAACTTACGATGCACATTGCTTTTAACAAGAAGATATTAGCGATGACTTTGGAGAACATGTAAAATTAGCAGCACCATCACCAATATTTATTTACCCCAAAACTTGAAAAAAAATTTGCACGGCTGAAAGATCCTGAGTAATTATTTGGACACTTCCACCTGGATACCACAGAGGATCAAGTGGTCAACCCGATCCAGGATTTTAAGTACGACATAGCGGGCTTCATTATCTCCATCATCAAAAGTGAAAGTTCTATTACTCCCAGGTGGTATAAAGATGTTTCTTCCATCATGAGCGCACCTAATGAGAAATGAGGAATAAGTAATTAATAGTTGAGTAAGTTTGATTTTGATCTCAAGCATTTTTCCTAGGTTGCCCGCAGAAAGTTTTTTTTTTCTGGTCGAATAGCAAAGCAAAGATGATGATGGCGTTATGAAAGTTTAAAAGTGTTTGAAGAGCCATTGATTGATGTTCACAATTCCTTCAACTTACGATACACTTGTGTGTGTATATACGTATGTGTGTACATGTATATATATATATATATATACTGTATATACAGTCACGTGAAAAAGTAAGTACACCCCATGTAAAGTTTTGACTTTTTCAACATATTTCAACATTCAGCTATTTGATCTTCATTTCAACAATATTGACAGATAGAGGTGATGTAATTTAACAAATATCATGAAACATTTACATTTTGTAGTCCATTGTATAATTTAAATAAACATAAATGCAAATTTCGCATGTGGAAAAAGGAGAACTTTTTTCTCCTCTTCAATGGTTAAATTAATGGAGGAAAAAGTTTTATTTATGGTCTCATGTATGATGCCCACCTCATCAGAGTGACAGATGACAAATGTGTCATCCACGTACCGGAACGAAACACGTGATTGCACTAACAGGGCTGGAATGGTGCGTTCCTCCAAATCCTCCATCACCATGTTGGCAATCACAGCCGATACCGGGGAACCCATAGCGGTGCCATAAACCCGCTTGTAATATACCTCATTAAATACAAAGTAGGTGGAAGAGAGGCAGGTAGAAAGCATGTCACAGACGTCCATCAGGCTTAACGCTCCAGCAGTCTCTTTCCATCGATCATCTTCCATCAAACGCCGGTTTGCCACCTCAATCGCCAGGGCTATGGGCACGTTGGTAAATAAAGACACAACATCAAACGAAACCATGGTCTCATGTGCTTCGATGGTGAGCTGCTTCACTCTTTCAGCAAATGCTGTGCTATTGTGCACGGTTCGCTCTGTTGTCACCACCAAATGCTTCAAAATGTTTGCCAAACACTTGTATAGAGCATATGATGGACCATTAATACAGGAAACGATTAACCGTAGCAGAAATCCCTCTTTGTGCACTTTCGGTAGCCCGTAGGCCCTGGGAGCCACGCCCTTACTGCTGTACAGACGTTTGTACGCTGCAGCTGATAGTCTACCCTGGGAACACCTTGTTCTTTAAATGTCCCCAAAGGAAATAATCACATGGTGTGAGGTCAGGTGATCTTGGCGGCCATTCCACTGCATGGTTGAGGGCGATGACTCGGTCTCCAAAGAGTTCCCTCAGTCGATCTCGGACAGCGATAAGACGATGTTCTGGGGCGCCGTCTTGGGCCCACCAGAGATATCTGAAGACACCATGAACCTGTCGCTCAAAGTTCTCCTCCAGCTGCGGTAAAACTTCATCATTGATCATCTGCAGATACCTGTCACCATTGACATTCCTTTGAAAGAAAAATGGTCCGATCACCTGACCACTTCCAAAAAGTCCCAACCAAACAGTCCACTTTTGTCGATTCATGTTGGTGTCAAAATAAAATTCCAGGGGTTGTCCTGTCGGTGCATATTCAAGAACATTATGGGTATTGACCTTGCCGTCCATGGCGAAAGCAGCTTCGTCGCCGATAACGAGATACCGCAGGAAATTGACATCTGCTTCGCAACGTGATATCAACCATCTGGCAAGCACCAGCCTCCTGGCAAAATCCCCTGGCGTAAGTTGATGCCGGATGTGAATCCGATATGGATGTTGGTGGAGGTCCAGTCTTTTGATTCGGTTGAATGTTGCCGAAGGCAATCCCGTCCCATTTCGTCTTGCGTTGGTATCCCAAGGATGCTCCAAAACTTGCTGCCTCACTGCTGCAATGTTCATTTCCGATTGCCCAGTGCGCCTCCTACCAGAATTGTCCTTGTTGCGGTTGAGGCTAGTGCCATGCTCTTGGTATTTTCTAACATTCGCCCAGATGGTTTTGGCTGCTGGAGGCTCCCGTTCTGGGAAACGTTCCCTGAACGCATCATGAGTTCGCTGCAAACTTCCAGTTTGGTGAAAGGTTGTAACCACGAAGGTCCGCTGTTCAGTCATAAGTTGAACCATTTTTTCAATGACTCAGACTGCCTCTAAACCCATACACTGTAGGCCCATCTTAAATACCCATCTTAAACAAAGGATGATGCAACCGACGATTACCAGACCAGCTTAACAATTTTACATAATCAACTTGGCAGTCGACAAGTAATGCATCCATTTCAAACTGTCTTGCACTGATTCGCCAAACTTGTAAAAATGCGATTTGAACTTGTCATTTTCAATGAACATGTACATGTGTGACAATGACAATGTGACAATGTGACATGTACATGTGTGTGTGTGTGTGTGTTTTCATGTGTGACAGCAATGATACATGTAAGGCATCAATGGAAAGCTGAGGATGTCCTCATAATTGGTAAACCACATGTAAATTGTCAAACTAAATAACCTTTGCATATTAACCCCTTTAATTCGGATTACCGTTTTTTTGATATGCACTGTAGAAAGCCTGGTGTTGGCTTAGCGGTTAGGGTGCTGGCTTGGGATCCTGGGATCCTGAGTTCAAATCCCGGTCTATCGCTGAATTAACGCCATGGGGGTTGACTCAGCCTGTCATCTCTCTGAGGTCAGCAAATTGCGTACCAGCTTGCCTGGATGAATGATCCCGGTGTGTAACCCGATTTAGAATAGGTGCACTGTATCCCTGCGCATCGTAAGAGATGACGAAGGGTTGGTTTCAGGAAGGGCATCCGGCCATAAAAACATTTCCTCAAACAGGGAACCATGATTGTCATGGGACCCGCAAGGCTAAGCCCTGCCCGAGCGGGGGAAATTGGCTTGAAAACGATCATTCATTCATACAAAGTATTCAGACCCCTTCACTTTTTTCACATTTTGTTATGTTGCAGCCTTATGCTGAAATCGTTTAAATTCATTTTCCCCTCATCAATCTACACTCAATATCCCATAATGACAAAGAGAAAACAGGATTTTAGAAAGTTTTGCAAGTTTATTAAAAAGAAAAAACTGAAATATCATCGTGACATAAGTATTCAGACCCTTCGCTATGACACTTGAAATTTAGCTCAGGTGCCTCCCATTTCTCTTGATCATCTTTGAGGTGTTTCTCCACCTTGATTGGAGTCCACCTGTGGTAAATTCAATTGATTGGACATGATTTGGAAATGCACACACCTGTCTATATAAGGTCTTACAGCTGACAAGGCATATCAGAGCAAAAACCAAGCCATGAGGTCGAAGGAACGAACTGCAGTGCTCAGAGACAGAATTGTGTCAAGGCACAGATCTGGGGAAGCCGACAAAAAATTCTGCTGCATTGAAGGTTCCCAAGAGCACAGTGACCTCCATCATTCTTAAATGGAAGAAGTTTGGAACAACCAGGACTCTTCCTAGAGCTGGCCGCCCGGCCAAACTGAGCAATCGGGGGAGAAGGGCCTTGGTAAGAGAGGTGACCAAGAAACCGATGGTCACTCTGGCTGAGCTCCAGAGATCCTGTGTGGAGATGGGAGAAACTTCCAGAAGGACAACCATCACTGCAACACTCCACTGATCTGGGCTTCATGGCAGAGTGGCCAGACGGAAGCCTCTCCTCAGTGAAAAACACATGAAAGCCCGCTTGGAGTTTGCAAAAAAGCACCTAAAGGACTCTCAGACTGTGAGAAACAAGATTCTGTGGTCTGATGAAATCAAGATTGAACTGTTTGGCTTCCGTCTGGCCACTCTGTCATAAAGCCCAGATCGGTGGAGTGTTGCAGTGATGGTTGTCCTTCTGGAAGTTTCTCCCATCTCCACACAGGATCTCTGGAGCTCAGCCAGAGTGACCATCGGGTTCTTGGTCACCTCTATTACCAAGGCCCTTCTCCCCCGATTGCTCAGTTTGGCCGGGCAGCCAGCTCTAGGAAGAGTCCTGGCTGTTCCAAACTTCTTCCATTTAAGAATTATGGAGGCCACTGTGCTCTTGGGAACCTTCAATGCAGCAGAGATTTTTTTGTAGGTTTCCCCAGATCTGTGCCTCGACACAATCCTGTCTCTGAGCTCTGCAGGCAGTTCCTTCGACCTCATGGCTTGGGTTTTGCTCTGATATGCATTGTCAGCTGTGAGACCTTATATAGACAGATGTGTGCCTTTCCATATCATGCCCAATCAATTGAATTTACCACAGGTGGACTCCAATCAAGGTGTAGAAACATCTCAAAGATGATCAAGAGAAATGGGAGGCACCTGAGCTAAATTTCAAGTGTCATTGCAAAGGTTCTGAATACTTATGTCAATGTGATATTTCAGTTTTTTCTTTTTAATAAATTTGCAAAACTTTCTAAATTCCTGTTTTCTCTTTGTCATTATGGGGTATTGAGTGTAGATTGATGAGGAAAAAAATGAATTTAAACGATTTCAGCATAAGGCTGCAACATAACAAAATGTGAAAAAAGTGAAGGGGTCTGAATACTTTCTGAATGCACTGTATATACAGTGCATATATATACATATTTTTCGTTGTTGTTGTTGTTGTTGTTGTTGTTGTTTGCGAAGCCTGGTGTTGGCTTAGCGGTTGGGGTGCTGCCTTGAGATCCTAGGATCCTGAGTTTGAATCCTGATTGATCGCTGAATGAATGCCAGGGGGGTTGACTCAGCCTGTCATTCTTCCGAGGTCGGCAATTTGCCCCGGTTTGGAATAGGTACACCGTATCCCTGCATGTTGTAAGATCTGACTAAAGGGTTGGCATCAGGAAGGGCATCCGGCCATAAAAACATTGCCTCAAAAAGGGAACCATGATGATCATCATGGGGCCCGCATGGCTAACCCACACTCTAGCAGGGAAAATAGACCTAAAAAGGGAGGAAAAAATTATACTGTATATATTTTTGTGGTTTTGGGAAACGGCTAAGAAGTAATGGCAACCACCATACAGGTCCCTTGGAATAATTATATCATAGCAGAACATTATCTTCGGCAATTCCCCTTATTTCAGGTTAGTATGTCATTATGTGTTGGGGAGGGAAAGACAGGCCCTCCACTCATAAGGGGAAGACAGGCAGATGCACAAAGATTGCATCCTCAGATATTGATTCAAAGTCTTGAAGGACAGATGACAGGCCAAAGACCATTGGGATATGCACCAGGTAAAAGTCCCTTCGAGAAGGCTTGTGGGGGCAGGGGAAGCAACACCCCATCAATCGGCAGCTTGGAAAACACCCTAAAACAGCCCCCACCTCTCGCCAAGGCTGAACAAAAAGGCCTTGCACACGTGCCTCTCCCGCTTGGCCGGTGTCTTTCCACCTCCTCTGCACGTGTGCATGTCTCTCTTGGCCTGGACTTTGTTCTCCATGCGTGTGCCTGCATAATGCTCTCTGCTGGATAGAAAGGCCTGGGACTTTGTTCGCTCTGGACGTGTTTTTTCCCACTCTTTGTGCATGTCTTGGCAGACGATCTCTCTCTCTCTCTCTCTCTCTCTCTCTCTCTCTCTCTCTCTCTCTCTCTCTCTCTCTGCTTCCTCTTGCTGCATGAGGCCACAACGTACTCTTTCTCTACACAAGGCCACGACGTACTCTTACTGTGCACGGGATCACGATGTGCTCTCTCTCCACGTGTACTGTCTCTTACTTGCACGTTTCCCGATGCAATCACCTGCTCAAGTTTGTGCTGAGGATTGCCTTTACCTGCCCAAGTTCGTGCTGAGGATCGCCTTTACCTGCTCGTGTTCATGCTGGGGATCGCCTTTGCCTCTTTGTGTTTGTGCTGAGGATCACCTTTACCTACTCAAGTTTGTGCTGATGATTGCCTTTGCCTGCTCAAGTTCATGCTGAGGATCGCCTTTACCTGCTCATGTTCATACTGGGGATCGCCTTTGCCGCTTTGTGTTTGTGCTGGAGATCACCTTTGCCTGCTCATGTTCGTGTTGCGGATTGCCTTTGCCTGCTCGGGTTCGTGCTGGGGATCGCCTTTGCGTGCTTGTGTTCGTGTTGCGGATCGCCTTTGCCTGCTTGTGTTTACTGGGGATCGCCTTTGCCTCTTTGTGTTTGTGCTGGGGATCACCTTTGCCTGCTCATGTTCTTGTTGCGGATCGCCTTTGTCTGCTCATGTTCGTGCTGGGGATCGCCTTTGCCTGCTCATGTTCGTGCTGGGGGTCGCCTTTTCCTCCTCGTGTTTGTGCTGAGGATCGCCTTTGCCTGCTTGTGTTTACTGGGGATCGCCTTTGCCTCTTTGTGTTCATGCTGGGGATCACCTTTGCCTGCTCGTGTTCGCATTGTGGATCGCCTTTGCCTGCTCGTGTTCATGCTGAGGATCACCTTTTCCTGCTCGTGTTCGTGCTGGGGATCGCCTTTACCTGCTCGTGTCGGGGACTGCCATTTGCTGGCCTGGTGCTCGTTAGTGAAGTCAAGACAAAGGTCGTCGCGAGGAGAAGCGTTTGGTAACATCGTGGCCATTTTGCTAGCAGGATCCCAACGCTCGTTCCTCCTCCCCTCCCCCATAAATGTGTGCTGGGCGCCCTTGTTGTGTTTATTTGTAGTGATCGTCATAAGGCATAGAATAAGCTAAGTTTCTGCCTCTTGTCCTTTTTTTCTTTCCTACCGATAAGTTGCACTGTATATATTTGTAAATAAATCAAATTGTTAAACATTTCCTTGCCCTCTGTCCGTGAATGTCTTTTCTTCCATTGGTCCACCATTGCTTGCACTCAGAGTAGTGATCGGCCGTAGGAAAATTAGCATCAGCCTGGCGTGTAGCAACAGTGGCTTGGCCGTCTAAATTTCCATCCAGGAACAAAAGACAGTGGTACACTGCCGAAGGGAAGGTACGTTCCCCGATTGAAACCGTCACGAGTCACGTGGTACAGGTAAGCGGTGTCAGACGATTGGACCCTGCTATCAAGCGACAGACCAATTGGCGTTCGTGGTTGATGGTTCGCAACCTGCCGAAGTATGATGTCATTCATGTGTGGCAGCCTCAGGTCCGGTAAGTTCGGGAGGGAACAAAGGCGAACCCCCTCGTAGTAGACCCCGAACCCTGGGCCATAACAATATATTGTTACGGATCCAGGGGACGGCACTCCTGTTAGCAAGGGGGGGTTAATCCCCTTGTCCTGTTAAGCTGGCCGTCCGACCGGTCCTGGTACTTGTAACGCTCTTTTGCGGGGTGGGATTGATCAGGGTTATTGGTCCAGGTATTATCCCGAATACCTTTATCAATCTCTCCGCAAAACAGGGAGATAAGTACCGCTCGAACCACAGACAAGATGGTATTTGCCGAGCGGTTTAGCAATCGACGGTTCGAGCCATTATCAATGGACTAAACCTGATTAAAAGCGGTTCGGCCAAAATCGCGCCACAGGTACTCAATTGACAGAAATCACGAAAGCGATCGGACAAGAATGAAACCAAAGAATAAGGAGGAACAGGTATTTATTAATTATTTACACAAAACCAAAGAAAGAGAAACGAAAGTAATTTACAGAAGAAGAAGAAGACACAGAGCAAACCTTAAAACAAGCTTATATTATACCTCAGACAACAAACAGGACAGACAACGGACGTACACGACAAGGGGAATTGGCAGGAAGGAATGGCTGGAAGGAGAAGGTCCAGGCAGACGACAGGGCAGGAAGGTCCGGGCAAATGCACAGCGTCGAGGTTGGCTCCAGTCCATGCTCCGGGCTCGAGGCGAAGCCCGGCGGCAGCTGCACGTATCCGTTTCACACGGGCTGACAACGTGAATAGATGGCGTACTGTCAGCGGACCCACTCTTCTGCCTCACGATCCTTCACACTCAGCTCTCCGTTCTTTGATGTCGTGACGCACTCATCCCTCTCACTTATCTGCGTAAGCAGTCCCTCTTCTTGCTTTTATTGCCCTCTCCGAAATCAAGCCGCCAGCTCCGATGACACGCCTACCGGTTGGCTCACCTCGGCGCTGGTTGGTCGGTTAGGGCTGGCTGACTCCACCTCTGATGACGAGCTGATGCCACGCCCGTGATTTGGCAGCTCCTCCCCCCTTCTACTCCGAGACGGAGCACATGGGCAATGGCGTCTTGCGGGATAGAAAACCATTCGCACCGCTTTTGAAGGGAACTTTGGAGAGCGGAGATGATTGGGGAAATTGAAAGGGGACCTATCTTATTTGATTAATGCAACGTAGAGTCAAACTATTGGAAACACAGCCTTACCTGAAACATATAACGAAATAACTACGAAGAAGGCCTATGGTTCGCTACGTGTTGCGATGTGGACTAACTAGGGGACGACCTTTGACCTTTACAATGAATGGAGGTATTAACAAAAAGAATTATTTACAAAGGGGTATATTTACAACAATTTACAAAGTGCAGGGTTCTCAAAACCCCAACAATATGTATGTATGTGTGTGTATATATATATATATATATATATATATATATATATATATTGTTACAGACACGACTTTGATGTTAAGGTGGGCCGAGCGGAATGGCCGTCGTGTCCGCACAAATTACCCGATTATACTCGACGTTGACGAAGTCGCGTTACGCTGGCTCAATAAGAAAAAAGAAGACACCCGGCTGGATTATAATGACAGACACTAATGTTTCGATTCTCAATTATATTCGTACGGAAAAGGTTAGATTACAGGGGCTAGAGGTATATCACAGGAAGACAGGCACTTAGACACACTCTTATATTAACCCCGGACAGACGACAGGTAAACGGGACAAGGCTGACTCACACGGGGGTTGATGGCAGGAAAGCGGGTATCGATGGCTCAAGGTGCACTCTTGGCTCAAAGCAGGGTACAGTCCGGTCCAAAGATGCGGGGAGGTCACAGCGCTCGGAGGGGACGTTCTTTCTCAGGCGGGTCTTTCTCTCTCAGCGATCGCAGGCAACGTTCTTTCTCAGGCGGGGCGCATCTGACTCAGCGCTCGCAGGTACCTCTTTCTCCAGCTGGGGGCGCATCTCTTCTCACTTCCGGTAAGTCGCCACGTATATCCGGCGGGGAGTGACACGCCCTCGGCTCGCTAGCGCCGCCCCAGATGGAATCGGTCCGCCCTTCTGATTGGGTGCGGGGGGTTACCAGGCTCCGCCCTTGAGGAGGAGCTGACAGCCAGCCCCTCCGTGGTAACCCCGTGGAGCGCGTGGTCAATGGCGCTAATCGAGCCGGTGTGAGGACGCATCCTCCCCCGCGCCGCCGCCATCTCCTCTGTTGTTGTTGTAATTGTTGGGGAAGAAGATGGAAGGAGGTATGGGAGAGGTCCTAAACTCACTACTCATGCCATATAATCACATTCTGGTGCAACGAAGAGTCATAATTAATGGAAACGAGGCCTTAACTGACATAGACTTGCCTCACACTCCTCTCCAATCGTGCCTCACACTCCCCTCCAATCACTCCTCTCCAATCGTGCCTCACACTCCTCTCCAATCACGCCTCACACTCCTCTCCAATCGTGCCTCACACTCCTCTCCAATCGCGCCTCACACTCCTCTCCAATCGCGCCTCACTCGCCTCTCCAATCGGCTTTCCCCGTCTCGTTTCTCTCCTTTTTCTCCCGTCTCGTTCTTTTTCTTGCTCCAAATCGGCCCGTCGGAATCGGAAATCGGCCCGTCTCGCCCGTCGGCCCGTCGGAATCGGAAATCGGCCCGTCTTGCTTTTGTGCTTGTGCGTAAATAAATTGTGTTCATGACACCATTTCTGGTGTTGGGCTAGCGGCTAGGGTGCCGGCTTAGGATCCTGGGTTCGAATCTCGGTCGATCGCCGAATTAATGCCAGGGGGGTTGACTCAGCCTGTCATCCTTCCGAGGTCGGCTAATTGAGTACCAGTTCACTGGTAATTCCCTGTTTGTCGTTGAAGGCGGCAAAAAGGGTTGGCGTCAGGAAGGGCATCCGGCCGTAAAACATTGCTTCAAAAAGGGGACAAAAAAACAACAACTACCACGGTCCCCGAAAAGGCCAACCCCCGCTTTGCGGGGAAAAATGGCCTCTAAACGGTGGTTTTTACACCATTTCTGGATCTGATGACTTGCCAGTAACCATTTTGTAAAAATGAATGTGCAGCATCTAACTCAATATGTCGAAATGTCACACACATCCATGCCCGTGGGATTCCCACGGGTGACCCCGCAAGTTTGCATTGACGTTCGTCGATGGACTCGTTCGCCCGTCTCATTCGTTTTCTTGCTGCATCCTGTTCAAGTCTGCGTTCTTCATCGATCGTCTCATTCATTTTGGAAATAGAAGTTTCCACGCAGCGCATGAATTGTCACGATCCTCAAGAGCAATTTGTCTCGTAATCATCAAATGATAAATGGCAAGTAAATTATATTGTGGAAAATTAAAGATTTCAAATAAACCTATTTAAAGTGTATTCGCACATAACTAATTTTAAAAAACGAAGAAATATCTCTCGGTAATTTCCTGAAACATATTTTACTTCCGGCTAATAATGTTGAATTAAATAAAAACGAAGAAATATATGTCGGCATCATTGTTGACGTTTTTGTGACGACTGTCATCAAACGAAAAAGTAATATATCTTAACGGAAAAGCAAAAGCGAATTTTTAATATATATCGACACGTTGCCGTCGGTGTCATGTTGGGCGGTGTATGATACACCATGACGCGATTTTTAAAAATATATCTCTGCATTTTCCCGCGTGTGTGGAATGTTCTCAATTATTGCTGACACCGAGTCCAAAACCATCGATAAAAATGAAATCATATGGTGAGTTAGATTGGAGATAAAGGCGTGAGAGAGACTCAATGGCCTTGAAGTTGAAGTTACAGGCGTTTGAGAATTCATTTCGTTCTATAAACGGCAACTTTCATTGGATTTCCTTCCCGTTTTTTTTCAACCGAGTCGAAAACTATGTTAGCGACTGTGAAAAATGAAATGATATATCGAATTTTTAATATGTATCGACACGTTGCCGTCAGTGTCATGTTAGGCGGTGTATGATACACCATGACGCGATTTTAAAAAATATATCTGCATTTTCCCGCGTGTGTGGAATGTTCTCAATTATTGCTGACACCGACTCTAAAACCATCGATAAAAATGAAATCATATGGTGAGTTAGATTGGAGATAAAGGCGTGAGAGAGACTCAATGGCCTTGAAGTTACAGGCATTTGAGAATTCATTTCGTTCTATAAACGGCAACTTTCATCGGATTTTCTTCTCGTTTTTTTTCAACCGAGTCTAAAACTATGTTAGCGACTGTGAAAAATGAAATGATATATCGAATTTAAAATAGATATCGACACATTACCGTCGGTGTCATGTTGGGCGGTGTATGATACACCATGACGCGATTTTAAAAAATATATCTCTGCATTTTCCCGCGTGTGTGGAATGTTTGTGGAAAATTAAAGATTTCAAATAAACCTATTTAAAGTGTATGCGCACATAACTAATAAAAAAAACGAAGAAATATCTCTCGGTAATTTCCTGAAACATATTTTACTTCCGGCTAATATGTTGAATGAAATAAAAACGAAGAAATATATGTCGGCATCATTGTTGACGTTTTTGTGACGACTATCATCAAACGAAATAGTAATATATCATAACGGAAAAGCAAAAGCGAATTTTTAATATATATCGACACATTGCCGGCGGTGTCATGTTGGGCGGTGTATGATACACCATGACGCGATTTAAAAAAATATATCTCTGCATTTTCCCGCGTGTGTGGATTGTTCTCAATTATTGCTGACACCGAGTCTAAAAGTAAAACCATCGATAAAAATGAAATCATATGGTGAGTTAGATTGGAGATAAAGGCGTGAGAGAGACTCAATGGCCTTGAAGTTACAGGCCTTTGAGAATTCATTTCGTTCTATAAACGGCAACTTTCATCGGATTTTCTTCCCGTTTTTTTTCAACCGAGTCTAAAACTATGTTAGCGACTGTGAAAAATGAAATGATTTATCGAATTTGATTTGAAATAAAACTGGGGGAGAGCAAGACACCACGGGCCTACAAAACAGGACTCAAAGCTATGCGAGTTAATAAAATGGTGGATATTTGTTTATAGCCACTCCCAGAATGGGTGGAGCTATGGGTGGAGCTACTCTGCAAACCGAGTAAGCCACACCCCGGACAGACACCCAACAGATAGACAGACAGACAGACAGAATCATCTACGGCTATTATAATATAGATATTGTTACGAATTTGAGAAAGTGTAAAGAATGTGAGAATTATGGTTTTGTTGTGTGTAACTGACCCTCGTAATGTAAAGAAAGGTCGAAGCTCGTCCTCTTAGTTAATTCCATAAACCTACACACAGGACACCATATATCCTTTTAACTAGTTAGTCCCTTATTCTATGTAGGCTAAGGATGTGTTTCCCAATAGTTTGACTCTTCATTGCACCAAATTAAATAAGAGTAGGCCCCTCCGACACCCCATGGCAGCTTCCAAGTGCCAGGTTTGCCACTTTGCTGCAATTGACTCTTTAGGCACTTTGCTGCATTTTCATCTCCCGTCCACTTTGCTGCATTTGACGCCATTACGCACGAGGTAACGACGAAGAAGAAAGGCGGGTCTCCACCTCGTCATAGAGGGGAGGAGTAAGTCGGCCCCGCTCATCCAACCCAGAACGAGGGGTTTGGCTTGAGAGAGCGGAGAGAGAACGCTTGGGGGAGGTTCGCAAAGGGTGAAGGGCGGGGCCTATATAACCCGCCGCGGGACGCTCCCCACGGAGATGAGCTGAGATGAGCAGATGAGCTTTTTGGAGAAGATTGAGGTCCGAAGAAGATTGAGAGAGAGGTGCGGCAGATGCGCGATCCAGCTAAAGCAGCCGAGAGAGAACGAGACGTGAGGGGGTGCTGATACTGAGCAATACGCCGAGACCCTCTAGGCCCTATTGCCGGCTGTGGAGACGCGGAGCTGCCACCTGCTGTTCGCTTCGAGCACGGAACGTGGACCTCGACGGTGTGGAATTGCCCGGACCTTCCTGCCCTGCCATCGGCTTGGACCTTCTCCTCCCTCCAGTGATTCCTGCCATCAATTCCCCCGTGTAAGTGTGCCCGTTTGTCCGTCTTTCATGTTGTCTTGGGGTATTAATTAAGACTGCCATAATATAAGCTAATCATTGCCCTATGTCTCCTGCTCCTTCAATTGCCTTATAAATCATCTTTCTTTTCCTTTCTGCTTAGTGTGTATAAATAGTAATAAATCTTGTTATTCCCTACTTTGTTTTTACTTCTTCATGCTCTTTCGGTCGCTTTAGAGGTTTCCATATTGAGTGTACGTGGCGCGATTCGGCCAACGTTCAGGATCGGGTTTAGTGAAGGCTAATGACTCGAACTTCGGGTTGCTAAAAACCGCTCGGCAACTAACTAAACCATCCAAACCGGGGTTCGAGCGGTACGTGTCTCCCTAGTCTGCGGAGGGACGGATAAAGGTATTCGGGATAGACCCTGGACCCATAACCCTGATCCGTTCCATCCTGCGGGATAGCGTTACAAGTACCAGGACCGGGGAGACGGCCAGCTTAACAGGACAAGGGGCTAATCACCCCTTGCTAATGGGAGAGCCGTCCCCCGTATCCGTAACAATATATATATATATATATATATATATATATATATATATATATATATATATATATATATATATATTGTTGCGGTTTTGAGAACCCACACTTGTAACATCATTAAAGGTTAAAGGTAGCACCCCATAGGTAGGCCACAAGCAACACGTAGGTCACCTTAGGACATCAGCTATTTCTTAGTATGTGTTAGATAAGGCTATTCCCAGTAGTTGCATCTGCATTATGTCAAACAAATAAGAATAGGCCCTTTCGTTCATTCCATTCATTTTGGCAGCCTCCTTTCCAAGCGACGCCATTAAGCACTCTACAGTCTATGCCCCATCGGCTCTCCCAAATTGTTACGCGCCTTTGCCAGCACCCTTCGCTGCCTTTGGGCTTGCTCAACCCCGCCATAAGCCACGAGGTGAAGCTTGGAAAAAGGGGGCGGAGCGCCAGGATGGAGGTGTGGCCACGTCAACCAACCATCAAGGCGGGGCCGGTAAGCCAACACCAGCCAACCAGGGCTGAGGTGAGGTCGCTTGACTGGGCGTGGTTTTGGCTTCGAGAGCGTTTGCTTGCTTGAGATATAAAAGCACGCATGCAAAGCCCTCATAAGGACTTATTGGGAGAGCGCACTGCGAGAGGACTTATCGTGGTTGGGAGGACTCGCTGGGGAAGAAGGACTTATCGTGGTTGGAAGGACTGATGAGAAGAGCTTGTGTTAAAAAGGATTTGTTGGGAGAGCGCATTGAAAGAGGACTGTGCACAGAAAGCTGATCGTGGTTGAAAGGACTCGTGAGGAAGGTGCAGTGTGATAAGAACTTACGAAGCAGCACTCATTGTGGAAGGAATTGCGCTTCACGAGAGGGCTGACTGGGCGAGCGCGCGGCACGCATTTGCCGAGAATTGCAGCGTGCAGGACATAGGGGAGGGGGCGCTTTGAGCGAGTAAGACCGGTAGCGCGAGTACAAAAGCGCCGGTACACAAATTACGTATGCCGATAGCCCAAGCTTACCTTTCCCCGTCACGACAATGGTCCGCTCACGCTACGCTACACGGAGAACTGCCTGCCGGGTTTCATTGCCTGGAACGAGTCAAGGACCGGAGCCTGGACTCCATCGCCGGACCTTCCACCCTACCATCTACATCCCCGCGTGAGTTTGAAGTCTGAGACCGAATCTGAGAGTGAGCGGGCCCGAGTCCAAGGGAATAGAATAAGACTGTTTAAGACTGCCCTGTGTACTTTTCCTTCCTCTTTCTTTCCTGTACATTCTTTCGTTTCCTCTTCATTGTACAAATTGTAAATAAATTACCTTGTTCTTCCTGGTTTCTTCCTAAATTCGATCGTCCTCGTCTTTTCTCCATTGGGTAAGCATGGCACGACTATAACCGCTCCAATCGGATTAGTCCTTGTTAACGGCCCGAATCGCAGCTCGCTTCGCTCCGTGTGTCCACTAACGCCGTGGTTCAGGCGGGAGTTATTTCCTTGCTTTACGGTCGGTGGTAGTACTTAGGTAATAGGGCTAAAAAATCGACCAACAACCCTATTTACCACCGACCGGAAGGAACGTGATAACTTCGGATCCCGTCGGCCCGATAAAAGACAAGGGGATTAATCCCCCCTTGATAAGGGGAGAGCCGATGTCGGAGATCCGCAACAATATATATTGTTGCGGATCTCGGACGTCGGCGCTCCCCTTATCAAGGGGGGGGGGGGGGTGAGGGGAGTTAATCCCCTTGTCTTTTTATCTGGCCGACCCGAGTCCTCAGAAGTTATAACGTTCCTTCTGGTCGGTGGTAAATAGGGTTGTTGGTCGAGTCTTAGTCCAATTACCTAAGTACTACCACCGGCCGTAAAGCAAGGAGATAACTCCCGCTCGAACCACGGATATTGGTGGAAACGCCGAGCGGATAGCGATCCGTGATCCGAGCCGTTAACAATGGGACTAAACCCGATTATGGCGGTTCTGATCGTGCCACGTTTACCCAATGGAAGAAAAGACTAATGCGATCGGATAATAGCAAAACCAGAAAGAGCAGGGCAATTTATTTACAATTTACAAGAAGAAGAGGAAACGAAAGAATATACAAGATAGGAAGAGGAAGAAGCAGGACACAGGGCAGTCTTAAAACAGTCTTATCCTTAATACCCAGGACAAACGTACACACTCACACGGGGATTGTAGATGGTAGGGCGGAAGGTCCGGCGATGGGCTCCAGGCACCGGTCGGCTCCAGTCCAGGCTCCGGTCCAGCGGGCGAAACCCGGCAGGCAGCTCCACGTGTAGTTGAATGCGACCGGACAATTTATATAATGGGGGGAAGCTGGTGTCCTATCGCGTATGTAATATGTGCACCCTTGTGCCAAATTCCCCCTCTCCAAAGTCCTCTTAATCAGCGTGCCATATATCTCATGAGTCCTTCTCAATGTGCTCTTTCCCAGAAGTCCTTTGTAATGCATGCTGCCACTGTGAGTCCTCTTGGTAAATGTGCTCGCTGGCAAGTCCCCCGTGCAGTCCTGTGAAAGGGCTTTGCGCTCGTGCTTATATAACTCGACCAGCAATCGCTCCAGCTTGCGACCAGCAAAAGCCACGCATGTTAGCGATGTCACCTCAGCCCTGGTTGGCTGGTGAGGGCTTACCGGCTCTGCCTTTGACGGCTGGGTGACGGGCCACACCTTCTTCTTGGCGTTCCGCCCCCTTTTTCCGGCTTTACCTCGTGGCTTATGGCGGCGTTGAGCGAGCTCACGGGCAACGAAGGCTGCCGCTGCTGGCAGAGGCGCGTACCAATTTGGGAGAGCCATAGGGCAGACTGAAGTGCGCGTAATGGCGTCGCTTGGAGAGGGAGGTTGCAAAAATGAACAGAATGGGGCCTACTTCTTATTTGATTGACACAACACAGAGTCGACTATTGGGAACACGGCCTTATCTAAACACATATTAATGAAATAACTGAAGTCCTATGGTGACTTACGTGTTGCTGTGGCCTATCTAGGGGTGCTACCTTTAACCTTTAATGATGTTGAATTTATTTACACGAGTGAGGGTTCTCAAAACCGCAACAATATATATATATATACTGTATGTATATATATATATATATATATATATATATATATATATATATATATATATATATATATATATATATATATATATGTATGTATGTATGTATGTATGTATGTATGTATGTATGTATGTATGTATATATATATATATATATATAATAATTCATTTATTTTGTATAGCGCTTTTCAAGAAGCCCAAAGGCGCTTTGACAGAGTGGAAAACATAATGCATAACAATACATGAAAACAACAATTGCAAAAAGACGAATCAATAGGGAAATATTTAAAGCAAAAGGAGGGAGAAGGAGAAGAGATAGTCAGGGGTTAAATGCTGTGGGTTGAATGTTGAATGCAGTGTTGAACAGGTGGGTCTTTAGTGATGTTTTGAATGTGGTGAGTGAGGAGGAGTCTCTGATGGTGTGAGGTAGTGAGTTCCAGAGGGTGGGAGCAGCGATGGAGAAGGCCCTGTCCCCCCAGGATCTGAATTTGGTCCGGATGGAGGGGGTCAGGAGGTTGGTACCAGCAGAGCGGAGGTTGCGGGTGGGAGTGTGTCTGGAGAGGAGGTCAGGCAGGTAGGATGGGGCCAGGTTATGGAGGGCTTTGTATGTCAAGAGGAGGATTTTGTACTGGATTCTCTGGGGGATGGGGACCCAGTGAAGCTTGTAAAGGACGGGGGTGATGTGGTCACGGGTCCGGGAATGGGTGAGTAGACGGGCAGCGGAGTTCTGAATGTATTGGAGTTTATTGGTGATTTTTGAGGTTGAACCATAGAGGAGGCTATTGCAGTAGTCCAGACGGGAGGTGATGAAGGTGTGGATGAGGGTTTCTGCAGCCGTGGAGGAGAGGGATGAGCGGAGACGGGCAATGTTTTTCAGGTGAAAGAAGGCTGACTTTGTGATCTGTTTAGTGTATTTGTCGAAGGAGAGGGTTTGGTCAAAGATGACGCCAAGATTCCGGATGTGAAGGGAGGTGGATACTGAGATACCGTCGATGTTGAGGGCAAAGTTATGGGTGGATTTTGTGAGCGTTTTTGGGCCAATAATGATTATTTCAGATTTATCACAGTTAAGCTTGAGGAAGTTGATTTGAAGCCAGGATTTTATTTCAGTGATGCAGTTTGTCAGGATAGAGTGGGTGCCGGTGGAGACAGACTTGGTGGAGATGAAAAGCTGGATGTCATCGGCGAAGCAGTGGAATTGGAGACCATGACGGCGGATTAAGTGACGGAGGGGGGACAGGTAAAGGATGAAGAGGAGGGGGCCAAGAACTGAACCTTGGGGGACACCTTGGGGGAGGGGAGCAGTGGGGGATTTGCAGTTATTGATGGAGATGAACTGGCGTCTGTCAGAGAGGTATGATTTAATCCAAGAGAGGGCAGTGCCGGTAACGTCAAAGGTGGATTCAAGTCGGGTGAGGAGGATGGTGTGATCGATGGTGTCAAAGGCAGCGCTGAGGTCGAGGAGGACGAGAATGTTGAGGTTGCCAGCGTCAGAGGAGAGGAGAAGGTCGTTGGTGATTTTGAGGAGAGCAGATTCAGTACTGTGGTTGGAGTGGAATCCGGATTGGAATGTTTCATACAGGTTATTGGCAGAGAGGTGATGTTTGAGTTGAGTGGCTACAGTGCGTTCCAAAACTTTTGACAGAAAGGGTAGGTTGAGATGGGTCTGAAGTTGTTTAGGGTGTCAGGGTTTAGACCAGGTTTTTTTAGAATGGGGGTAACAGCAGCAATTTTGAGGGAAGGTGGGACGATGCCTGTAGACAGGGAGGAGTTTATTGTTGCAATGATAAGTGGAGAGAGAGCAGGCAGGGAGGCCTTGACAAAGCTGGAGGGGATGGGGTCAAGAGTGCAGGTGGCAGTTTTCATTCCTATGAGGAGTTCAGAGAGGTCAGTAGGGGAGATTGGGGAGAACCGAGACAGGGGATGGCAGGACAAGGGGGGGCAGGTGGTTGGAGGGGGAGCGGGTGCAGCAGTGGTCAAGCTGTTGTAGATGTTGTCAATTTTGCGTTGGAAGAAAGAGAGGAAGGAGATGCAGTTGTCTACTGTGAATGACTGGGTGGTGGTGTTCAGGGGGTGGAGGAGTTTGTTTATTGTCGAGAAGAGTGCTTTTGGGTTTCCGGAGCCAGAGTGGATAATTTGAGAGTAGTAGGCGGAGCGGGCGCGGGAGAGGGCATCTTTGTAGTGTTGTAGGTGGTCCTTGTAGGCTTGGGAGTGAACTGTGAGACCTGTTTTATTGCGGAGTCTTTCAAGTTTGCGAGCACGAGTTTTCATCAGGCGGAGTTCAGGGGTAAACCAGGGAGCAGAATGGGTGAAAGAAACTGCTTTGGTTTTTACAGGCGCAAGCTGGTCAAGGCAGGAGGAGAGAGTGTGGTTGTAGTAGTCAGTGAGGTCGGAAGGGGTGTGGAGGTCAACGAAGGGAGAAGTGGACATTTTTTCAGAGAGGGTGGATGAGAATGAGGTAGGAGAAAGAACGTTTAGCTTACGGAAGTTGATAGTGCGATAATGTCTTGGTGTTGGGGTGGGGATGTTGATGGTCATAGTGATAGCTCAGTGGTCAGAGAGGGTGAGGTCGGAGCCAGAGAGATGGTGCAAATTTAATCCAGTGGAGCAGACAAGGTCCAAAATGTGACCACGGATATGGGTAGGAAAGTCGACATGTTGAGTGAGGTTAAAGCAGGTGAGTAAATCAGTGAAGTCAGTGGTTATTGTGGAGTCAGTGGAGTCCATGTGGATATTGAAATCACCAAGGAGGAGGATTGAGGGGGAGAGGGAACATAGCTGGGTCAGAAAGTAGGAGAAGTCAGACAGGAATGATGGGTGTGGTTTGGGAGGGCGGTAGACGACAGCCATGACTGACTGCGTGCGACCAGAGAGTTTAAAAGCCAGGTGTTCAAATGATGAGGATGAGGCGATGGGGATGAGGCTGGTCCTGATGTCTTGACGGTGGATAACGGCAATTCCACCACCTCGGCCCCCCGAGCGTGGTTTATTGACGTAGGAATATCCATTGGGTGTGGTGAGGTTGAGTGTGTAGTAGTCCAGAGGTTGTTGCCAGGTTTCGGTGAGACAGAGAAAGTCCAGTTTGTTATCCAGGATGTATTCGTTCAGGATGAGGCTTTTGTTGTTGAGGGACCGGGTGTTGAACAGGGTGAGCTTGATGTTGTTTTGAACAGCAGGGATGAATTCAGGTGATTTAGCCAGGGTTCGTAGGCAGGAGGTGCGATTGTGTGCGTTGCTGTGACCAGGTGCGCTGGGACGATGAGTGGGAGTGCGCTGAGCCGATCAGAGGACGGGGATGGAGTGACCTGATTGCAAATATACAAACTTACGACCGGAGCCACGGTGAATGTACCTGGGTCGTCGGAGGAGTCCATTTGATTTGATGGCAGAGATGCATGATGGGGTGGAGCGGGTATTGAGCAGAAGGAGCCTTGCGGCGGAGTACCGCAGAGCCATGTCAGGCAGGAGCGGAGAGACGAGACGAGGCCAAGGTTGGGGAGGTGAAACAATGGTCCCAACCCACGGGGGCAGGCCCGAGGAAACGAAGGAGCCAGGTAGGTGAAGCCAGGAGCAGAGCCGGGACCAAGCAGAGGGCAGGCAGGAGCAAAGAGATGATCACGAGGCCAAGGTTGATCACGGCAAAGCGGCAAATGCAGCGGCAATCGACCGCCGCCGCTACAAATCTAGATCACGGCGGGAAACCGCCACCAAACCGCTGCGATGGTCACAACCCACGAGAGCGTGCCCGAGGAAACAGCGAGCAGGCGAAGGAGCCGGGCAGGCGAAGCAGGGAGCAGAGCCGGGGCCATGCAGAGGGCAGACTCAATGGGCAAAAAATCCGCACGACCACCAAAAAAGCAAGCAACTGACAGTGGCCCGGTCAAGAAGCGGCGAGCATGTCTCTTCATACCGGACCGGAAGCGGAGCCATATATATGTGCATGGGGTTATCTGCGACTGGTGGCCTCAGGGCCAGTAGTCAGGAGCAGCCTGAGGCCTGAGAAATTCCCTCGTTGTGGCAAACCCTGATACCCGGATCCGTAACAGTGTGTGTGTGTGTGTGTGTGTGTGTGTGTGTGTGTGTGTGTGTGTGTGTGTGTGTGTGTGTGTGTGTGTGTGTGTGTGTGTGTGTGTGTGTGTGTGTGTGTGTGTGTGCAATACAACAAACAATACGTTATATCCTATTCTCCTTTGTAATAACTAGCTGATGAATCAAAGTACAAAGAGCAGGCTCCTCAGTGTTGTGCAGTGCCACGGAGTCATCTGGTGTGATGTTTTATATATTTCTACACGAGATCGCGTTGTTTCACCTTTTTGTGCGATCTGCTTTAATTTAGGATGTTGTTTCATTTAATTAGTAGCTTGGAGCGATGTTATCTTCGATATAAAAGCGAATGAGACATTGTTAATTTGTTTGTTACCTTAAGCCTAAAGCCTAAGTCACACATAGGTGGATTTGTCGGCGACTACTGGCAACTGGAAAAATCGCCACCACCCGCCGACAATCGTAATAAAACCGTAATGGACGGTCTTCTGTAGTCGTGGTTATCCTCCCCAGGTCTGCTGCAGTCGGCAAGAGCCGCAAAGGGGCCAAATGTTTTTTTAAATGTTTAAAAACGGCGCGCTCAGTCGTCCTCAAAAAAGATCCGCCATGCTGTCGTGATGGAACCGCCATGCTGTCGTCGGTATCCGTAATAAGACCGTAAAGCGGCCGCAACCCAGTCGCTCATGGTCTTCCGCAATCGCCCCACCAGCTAGCACGGCAGAGATGCGAATGCCATACGGCCTTCCTGCGGCATCTTCCCGACTACGGGCCGACACTGTTGCGGCTGCATATCGAGTACAGAAGAACAGCCACGTCTCCCCTGCGGCTATGGGAGACTGACGATGACAGCAGTAGGACTAGTGGCGGCCGAGTTACGGCCATTTGCGACAGAGATACGACTGCCTGGCGACTGCATTACGACATACCACGATTCCATGGCAAGACAGGATGGTGTGAGGGTCTCCGTGGAGTGAGGTCCTGTGGTGCCGACAAGGATATGGCTTTATTGTTTGGACTTGGGACTTTTGGAAACTTTATTTTTGGGACTTGGGACCAGTGGAAATAATTTGTTGGACTTTATTTCCATTCTCTCTCCCTGCAGAAAATTTTGATTATTACATTACAATGATACATCTTTATTAACTTTCTTATTGTACATCAAACATCTTTATGCTTCATGTCATACATCATTGAAATGAATAAAGTGAAATGTAAAATAGAGAGATAAAGATTTAAAAAGTTGTGTGAATCGTCTCCAATCGCCGGCGGTCTTATTGCAGTCTTGCGGACGTCGGAGTAAACCGCCACCCGGCCCCAATGCAGTCGCCGCGATCCGCCATCGGTCGTAATCTAGCCGCCAGACTGTCGCCACGCTGCCGCCGTGCATCCGCAATGCAGTCGTCGTCGATCTTCAACAGTCGCCATCCCATTCGGGGCGTCGTCGCAATGCATTCGCAATGTGGCCGCCTGCAGTCGCCATACTGCCGCCTGACCATATTTGACCGCCCGAAATCGCCAATAGTCGCCGAAAAATCTTGATCGCCGGCAGTCGCCAGTAGTCGCCAAAATATCCGCCTATGTGTGACTTAGTCCTTTGCGGGGTGTGAGGAGGAGGGAGGGGAAGGGTGGGGTGGGAAGGGGAAGGGTGGGGTGGGAGGGGGAAGGGTGGGATTGGAGGGAACACCAGGTACCTTTGCTCATGCTGAATAAATAATAATTACAATAATTATTATAATAATACTACTAATAATAACGATGATAGCAACCGCAATACTCATACAATAAAGTATAAACTAAAAACAATGATGAAAAAAATTACAAGAAAAGTAGGGGCCGAGGTTTGCATACAGTAATTCAATTTGGTACCTCCACTGGTGTTTGGAGCAATCGTACATGCGACAGATGCACAGAGACGCATTGAAGAATCGCATACCCTGAACGCCATTGCTGTTCTGCAGAATGATCTTGGATATCTGCTCACAATAGAAAATGGGTTATCTATAATAATAAAAGACAATGTGTGTCAGTTGGTGTTGGTGTGTGTGTGTGTGTGTGTGTGTGTGTGTGTGTGTATGTCTCATCCATAACTCAAAACATAAGCGGCCTGAAACTTTGCAGGCATAATAAGAGACCTCTGGAGGAGCACATGAATGAAAAGTGGGTGTTTGGATAAATTTAAACATGCCCTTTGAAGATAAATTAACCGGCTTATTTAATTAAAACAAAAAACAGGCTTTATCCTTGGTCAGACTTCTATCATTCGCAGGGGTCTTCAGCTGTTTTGGCCTGCTCAAAAACGCCTTGCCTTGGATGCCATCATGTTTGTTTCTTCCCCTCCACTGCCAAACTCTGGAGCTCTTTACCTTCTCATGTCTTTCCAAACACACATGATCTTCCTCTTTTCAAAAAGCAGATTTTTTTTACTTTCTCAAAAACTCTTAGACTATTCTCTCTTTCTTCACTTTTGTATCAATGCAGTCCTTTTATTTAAGGCCTGGCCTCGATGAGGACTACATAGTTCGTGACTGGAGTCTTCAACATAATATATCTACATCTACATATATATATATATTACTAGCTGAGGTACCCGGCTTCGCCCGGGTTGAATAAGAATAATACAAATATACGATGAAAAGAACATGTATATTTTAGAGCAATATCACAGTACATTTCCTACATGACGTTTTGTGAATTGTCAATTTCTCAAAACCTCTGGGTATACAACATTTCTGGTTTTCTTACTTGGTGCCAAGACATAAAGATTGCTTGGTTTTCCAACCCTCGAGCAGCCCACGTACAGCTGGGCCATGGGAAGTACCCGGCATTGCCGGGCGGGGGAAGGGAGGGGAGGAGGAAGGGGAGGGGAGGGTGGGGAGGGGGAGAAGAGGGGGAGAAGGGAGAAGAGGGGGGGGAGAAGAGAGGGGGGGGGAGAAGAGGGGGGGGAGAAGAGGGGGGGGGGGGAGAGGGGGGGGGGGGAGAAGAGGGGGGGGGGGAGAAGAGGGGGGGGGGGGGGAGAAGAGGGGGGGGGAGAAGAGGGGGGAGGGGGGAGGAGGAGAGGAGAGAAGAGGTTGGGGAGGGGGAGGGGGAGAAGGGGAGGGGGTAGGGGAGGGGGAGGAGGGAGGGGAGGAGGTAGGGGGGAAAGGGAGGACCATGGGGGGAAGGGAGGGGGAGGGGGAGGGGAGGGTTGGGGGGAGGGTTGGGGGGAGGGGGTGGGGGGAGGGGGAGGGGGTGGGGGGGAGGGGGAGGGGGAGGAGGGGAGGAAGAAAGGGGAGAGGAGAGGGGGAGGGGGAAGGGGGAGGGGGAGGGGTTAGGCTGGAGGGGGAGGGGAGGGGGGAGGGGAGGGGGAGGGGGGAGTCAAGTCGGAAGTCATTGTCGTCAATTGAATGTCGCATTTATTTTTTATTCCCTGTCAAATGGCATTGGTCCCGCATTCCGAACCCGGAAGTCGGAAGTCATTGTCGGCAAAGTTGAAAAATTAACGTTACGAAATACGCTGATGACGTCATAATTTTAAAACCCGAAGGTTTTAAAACATTTAAGGTGTGCTGTAGTTGCTCTGGGACGTACTGATTCCGAATATGAAGTTGAAAAATTAACGTTCCGAAATACGCTGATGACGTCATAATTTTAAAACGCGACGTTTTTTTTTTTAGTTGAGATTTTATTCGAATTCGAATGCCATTAAATTTCAACTGTTGGAAACAATAATTATTTAAATTTCCAACAGTTGAAATAATTATTGTTTCCAACAGTTGAAATTTAATGGAATTCGAATAAAATTTCAACTACCGTTTATTCGTTCTTGGCGCGAAAAAATGGCATGCATTTTGTCATTATGTGCGACTTTACGTCACTCCTACGGACGTGAAAACATTTGTTTTCCTTAAAAATATATTTAAAATAAATACAATCTCTATATATAAAGGAGGAGTGTGTGTGTGTGTGTGTGTGTGTGTGTGTGTGTGTGTGTGTGTGTGTGTGTGTGTGTGTGTGTGTGTGTGTGTGTGTGTGTGTCTGTCTGGATGTCAGCTTATAACTCAAGAACTACACATCGGAGAAAAGTTTTAGACACAGATTCGGAATCAGCATAAAATCCCGGTGGTTTTAGGCTACGTTTTATTTTAATATCAATGGTTTAAAAAAACCGCGCCAGCTGCAATTCCATGGTGTAGTTTGTGGCGGCGCTAGACGTTCGGGGTGGATTGCAATTGTTTGTCGGGTTTGGCTGTGGGTCCAGAATAGCTCCCATTTCCTTATGTTATTCCACTTTTATTTTGATTCTTCTGTTACAACGCCTTCCTTATCTACCTTATATCCCCCCGACGAGGCCTCTACATAATTTCATGCGGCAGAATTTCGTGCATTTTGAGTGAAAGAAGTGAGACGAAGTTGAAGGAGGAAGAAGAGGCGCGGTCACTGTGGAGGCCTCGATCGTGAGTGTAAATGGCGGGAATTGCGTTTGTATCGCAAAGTAAAGGATCTGCATTCATTTCTGAACTTGCATTGGTGGATTGTTATACATCTGCATTATTTTTCATAAAAAACCTTTTTGTTGAACTTGAAAGCTCCAAGCACGGACTATATTGTTACAGACACGACTTTGATGTTAAGGTGGGCCGAGCGGAATGGCCGTCGTGTCCGCACAAATTACCCGATTATACTCGACGTTGACGAAGTCGCGTTACGCTGGCTCAATAAGAAAAAGAAGACACCCGGCTGGGTTATAATGACAGACACCAATGTTTCGATTCTCAATTATATTCGTACGGAAAGGTTAGATTACAGGGGCTAGAGGTATATCACAGGAAGACAGGCACTTAGACACACTCTTATATTGACCCCGGACAGACGACAGATAAACGGGACAACGGCTGACTCACACGGGGGTTGATTGCTGGGAAAGGCAGATAGCGATGGCTCAAGGTGCACTCTTGGCTCAAAGCAGGGTACAGTCCGGTCCAAAGATGCGGGGAGGTCACAGCGCTCGGAGGGGACGTTCTTTCTCAGGCGGGTCTTTCTCTCTCAGCGATCGCAGGCAACGTTCTTTCTCAGGCGGGGCGCATCTGACTCAGCGCTCGCAGGTACCTCTTTCTCCAGCTGGGGGCGCATCTCTCGTCACATCCGGCGCGGGGCCGCGTATATCCGGCGGGGAGTGACACGCCCTCGGCTCGTTAGCGCCGCCCCAGATGGAATCGGTCCGCCCTTCTGATTGGGTGCGGGGGGTTACCAGGCTCCGCCCTTGAGGAGGAGCTGACAGCCAGCCCCTCCGTGGTAACCCCGTGGAGCGCGTGGTCAATGGCGCTAATCGAGCCGGTGTGAGGACGCATCCTCCCCCGCGCCGCCGCCATCTCCTCTGTTGTTGTTGTAATTGTTGGGGAAGAAGATGGAAGGAGGTATGGGAAAGGTCCTAAACTCACTACTGATGCCATATAATCACATTCTGGTGCAACGAAGAGTCAGAATTAATGGAAACGAGGCCTTAACTGACATAGACTAAGAATAACTAGCAAGATGTCCGAAAGTTGTCTACGTGTGGTGCGGTGGACCTGGGCACGACATTTAATGGGGGAATAAGGGGAAGGTCGGCTCTACTGATTGTTGTTTACATGCAATGGGACTAGGGAATGGGGGATTGGGGAAAGTTGGGGAGTATTGGAGAAAATAGGGGAATATTTACAAGCGGATATGGAGGCCAAATTCCATATTCGCAACATTGCACCCTTCTCTACCCTCGGGGCGTCCCGACCCGATAAATTTTTACCTACTTTAGTGTGGCACGCAATGTAGTTCCCTCTACTATTAACTCTACCCTGAGTGCGACAGTTTTACAGATATTCACAAATGAGTAAATATGTCCCCCTGCGACGTTGCACCCTTCTCCTCACAGAAACACACCCACAGGATAACCGAATTGCGGAAAGAATTCTCAAACTACACAGACAGCCGGTAGGGAGCATTATTTACAAGATTACGCTGATATCTACACTACGATCCAGGACCTGTCTTTGGAGGAACACATGCAGATGTTATGCATAGAGAGAGCGCGCTTGCCAGCATCGATACACCAACCCACGAGTGCTCTGTGGCCGACGGCCCTTAATAACGTGCAGAGCACCCTTCCCGAGCATCAAAAGCACCACCCCACCACCAATCGGTGCAGTCACCATTGTTCATGGGAATAAAAATAAATTCGACAACCCCTAACCCTGCAGGTGTCTCTTGCTCTTCTTGTGGTGCACTTGGTGTTAACTAAAAGTGGTTCACCTGTATGGCATAGGTGCCACGTTGACCCATAGGTCCATCCCCGGGTGGTGCTTGGCCGCAAACGAACTGCGGTCCATTGTGGGTGGCCACAAACATTGCGGTCCATATGGTGTATCGATCCCGGCAGCAAACAGCGAAAGTGCAGGCCCACAACTGCGCAGCCAGCACCTCTCTCTCCTCTCTCTCTACCCCAAAGCCAGATCCTCGGAGGTGGGAGACAAAAGAAGCAGACAAGTGAGTAAGGTGGTAAGGGCGCAAAAGTGCACGCAATGTAAGGTGATGCACACTGGGGGCACATGGGAACCAGGTGAGACAGGTACGTTCCTATCGTACGCCCCCCCCCCCCCCACCAGGTAACCTACATGGCCCCTCCCTTACCCCTTACTGTATCCACAAAACACAACACTACCCATAAACATCTACTTTACAAATCAACAAACATCCCTACTGTCTTCCCCGTTCCTCCCATATACCAAATTCGTCTTCTCTCCCTCCTAACCAATCAAATTTGCCATTTTCAACTCTCATCAAAATTTGCCATCTCCAACTCAACATCATAATTTGCCATTACCAATTCATCATCAGTCCCTCCTAGGGAGGGAGAGATGGAATCACCCCAATGTCTCATCCACGTCGTGATGCGTCTCACAAATCCACACAGCAATTCATCTCCTGCAACAAAACAAAGAAAACACAGGTGTGGAGTCATCATCATCACAGGTAAGTGGCTGCGTATGGTGCGACAGGTTCTTCAATCCTAACTATTTCCTAAATGACTTTAACAACTTTACACTACCCGGGGTCTTTCTCCGGCCAAACCATTGGCCCTCTTACACTATGGGTTCTAAAAACCAATTCCCATTGGCCAAACTGTGGTGCTTTTCAATTTGGGGTCTCACTCCCCCGATTCATCTCCCGGTGCCCTCGCACAATTTCTGGGCTGTGGCGTGTACCTCTCCCAGCGGGTCTACCCACCTGCACACCTCCACCACTGTAGTTGCCTCCGAGCTTACCTGCTCCTTACTCTAACCTAACTACCTGGGGAAGGCCCTCTGGCACTCTCCCCACTCGGTGCCCTCTCTGGCACTGGGCTACCCGGGTCCATCCTCCGGATCCTCGGGCCCCATCCACAACTCTACCGGCTCCCAGAGCCCACCTGCGGCCTCACCTGGCCGACATCCTCACAGTGGTGGAGTGCCCAACCAACTACACACACTAACAGGCTACACGCCCAGCCATTTTCACAACACTAATGCACCCATTCACAACACCATTCTGCAACCGCACCACAAATGCCAATATCCAACCACAATTTACCTGCACCCTCTACCTAACACTTACAATACCCGCCCCGGGTATCCGTGATGGGGGTCCACTCTTCCCCCATTCACACCTTCGCACCATGCACACCACTCCGTACCACTTACTCCAACTCTCTCCACACACCTGTACTTGCACACCTGTGCTCTCACACCTGGTGCCACCTGCACCCTTCTCTCCCCAAGCGCATTCGCGCTGATCCACAACACTCACTACTCATACACGGCTCCACACACCTGTCCAGTTGCACACCTGTGCAATCACACCTGTTCAATTCTCACACACACGGCATCATCTCAGCTAACTACTCCCTTCTGAAACTTGCGCTTGCTTCCCAGTCGTCCCTTTAAACTATTGTGCTCCCACGTCATTATCATCCACACTAAACTACCTGCGTCCCCACTACAGGTATCAGTCACTAACTAAACTTAACGTCACCTAAGGTCATCTTCTCTAGATCCCTACACACAATATCCTAACCCACCCGGGCTAGTTTTCACTGCCATACACCCCATAAGCTATTGCTCCTTTGCCCCCACATGGGAAGGGTGGCAGGGATGCCATCCCACCACATCGGGGGTCTCTCACTACCAATTTTGCACATCAAATTTCAACAAATCAAAAATTTGCCAATCACTACCCATCATCTGCCAATCACTACTGCCAATCCCTTGCCAATCATCAAATTTTGTTTTTCTCTAATTTTGGGTCCAATACACTAACCTCATCACCCAGTCGACTCACTAATACCTCTCGGTGCGCCAATCCCTGTCCAAAGCCCGGCTTCGTAAAGCCAAGCAATGGATGCTGGTTGTTTTGTGCCAGCGGCTGGATACGTCCCGCATTCGGGGCAGGGACGGGGGCTTACCCGGGCCGAGATCCCACGCACCACCTCGGCGTGGAGCCATCCAATGTCCCGCTCTCGACCTGCCGGCACGTCTCACCAAAAAGTGGTCGCCATGACGACCCTTTCTATCGGGCTGCCAGCTCCGCCTAGTGGAGCACGGACGCGGCCGTTCAAAGCGAGGCCCGGCACGCACCGAGGGCCCGATTCGGCTATAAGTCTCTACTAAGCTATAAGTCTATAAGCTTATAGTCTAAGCTATAAGGCTATAAGTCTCTACTATTCTAAACTCTACCCCGTCTAACGTCGATGCTTCACCTGGACGCTTACACCCCGCAGCCCGTTCCTTGCTCACACATCCAGCTGTGCCCATGCTCCTCGTACCTTTCCTTACACACCCAGGTACACCCATTCCACTTACAGCCTTGGTCACACACCTGACCACCGAACACTTTGGCACACATTCGTTGCTCGCACACCTCACCAATACACCGCTTCGCGCCCCCTCCTCGGTCACCTCCTCTGTGACAATCACAGGTGTGCCCTCATTCGCACACCCAACCACGTGCCTCACCACCAACTCCAGCGTGCATTCCCACTCACGCTCTACCATTCCAGGTGTGCATCCTTCCATTCCAGGTGTACATCCTCGCTCACCTGTCACACCCAACTCACGCTCCTCGTCACTCTCACCACCACTCTTGACAACGCACTCACCCTTACTCTTGACAGCGCACTCTTTCCCCATGCACCTGTCCGTTACACACCTTTCTCGCGCACACTCTCCCATTACACCCTCTGTAACACTCACCACAGGTGTGCATTCTTCCTTACTTCTGACAGCGCACTCTTTCCTCATGCACCTGTCCGTTACACACCTCTCTCGCGCACACCCTTGCGCACACTCTCCCGTCACACCCTCTGTAACACTTACCACACCGCGCTTCCATGTGCTCCCTCGCACACTCGCTACGACCGACTCACTCTCGCCAGCACCCTCACTCCTTGGCGTGCACTTTTTCCTCACACACCCCAGAGTCGGACTTTCTCGCACACCTCCTTTTTCGCACACCAGACCTGTCGCACACTTCACCAGTCGCCTCTCACGAACATCCGGGTCTATCTCGACCCCCAAGCTTATTAAATCACCTGGCGCATCATACGCACGACCATATTGGTCACCACTTACACCAGGTCTTCTTCCTCTTCGCTTCTCCTCCATCACCTGCGAATCCCTCATCCGGTTAATGAGCACATCACGATCCAAACACAGACTTTGGACCAATTCTTTCATCTCCTCTTTTATCTCTTTGTTATCCCCTCTCCGTCGCTTCTTAATTTCGCTCACCCCCTCTTCCACTTCTTTCTGTGTCGCTTTCAACCCTCCTAATACCGCAGTGTTCCTTTGAACCTGCTCCACTAACTCCGTCTGTCCCACCGTCAGCTGCTCCACCTCCTGCGTCAGGTCCTCTATGCCCCCTTGTAACTTTACAGTCCCCTTTCTCACCTCCTTCTCCATGTGCTCCTCACAGTGCCTCACCTCCTCGCGCACTCCTCCGACCTCCTCACTCACACCTCCTCTAATCTCCTCTCCCTCTACCCCATTTTTCACTCCCTCTATCTGATTCTCCTGGGCAGCCATTCTATTTTCTACCCCCATTAACCCATTTTTCACCTCCTTTATCCCGTTGTCTAACCCCTCTCCGGTACCCCTCGCTTCGTCCCTCATTACCCCCATCTGGTTTCCCATTACCCCCAATCGCTCACTCCGAGCCCTCGCTTCGTCCCTCATTACCCCCAGTTGGCCCTCCAATCGCTCACTCCGAGCCCTTCCGAGCCCTCATTCGGTTCGTTATTTCTTCAATTTGGTTTCCCAATCGCTCACCCTGAGCATCCATCCGGTTTCCCATTCTGTTTGCCATTTCTTCATTATTCTGGGCCATAAGGGCCTTCATTTGTATAAAAAACAAGTTCCAATCCACCGGGGGCGCTGCCACGGTCGCCGGCGCGGTGACCAGCGAGGCGCCATTTTGCGTGCTTGCTACCCTCGCTGTTTCGCTCTCCTCACGTGTCTCAATTTGGTCCTGGACCGACCCTGCTTCACTCTCCCCTACCGGACCCCAGCCGTCTTGATCCGCCATAGCGCGACTTTCAAAATTCGAGTTTCGTAACACAAATCCAAATTTTGCTGTTATAATTTCGTCGAGCGCAGTAACCGCGGGACCGCGCTCCGGATCGATTTTATCGAGCGCAGTACGCGCTCCGAATCGATTTTCCCTCCCAAAATTTGGGCCTAACTAATTTAGTCCCGGGTCCGAATCTCACTCCTCGACACCAATTGTTACAGTACTAACACAATTGGTGTCCAAAATTTGGGCTAAATAAATTTAGTCCCAGGTTCGAATCCAACTCCTGACAACCAATTGTTACAGACACGACTTTGATGTTAAGGTGGGCCGAGCGGAATGGCCGTCGTGTCCGCACAAATTACCCGATTATACTCGACGTTGACGAAGTCGCGTTACGCTGGCTCAATAAGAAAAAGAAGACACCCGGCTGGGTTATAATGACAGACACCAATGTTTCGATTCTCAATTATATTCGTACGGAAAGGTTAGATTACAGGGGCTAGAGGTATATCACAGGAAGACAGGCACTTAGACACACTCTTATATTGACCCCGGACAGACGACAGATAAACGGGACAACGGCTGACTCACACGGGGGTTGATTGCTGGGAAAGGCAGATAGCGATGGCTCAAGGTGCACTCTTGGCTCAAAGCAGGGTACAGTCCGGTCCAAAGATGCGGGGAGGTCACAGCGCTCGGAGGGGACGTTCTTTCTCAGGCGGGTCTTTCTCTCTCAGCGATCGCAGGCAACGTTCTTTCTCAGGCGGGGCGCATCTGACTCAGCGCTCGCAGGTACCTCTTTCTCCAGCTGGGGGCGCATCTCTCGTCACATCCGGCGCGGGGCCGCGTATATCCGGCGGGGAGTGACACGCCCTCGGCTCGTTAGCGCCGCCCCAGATGGAATCGGTCCGCCCTTCTGATTGGGTGCGGGGGGTTACCAGGCTCCGCCCTTGAGGAGGAGCTGACAGCCAGCCCCTCCGTGGTAACCCCGTGGAGCGCGTGGTCAATGGCGCTAATCGAGCCGGTGTGAGGACGCATCCTCCCCCGCGCCGCCGCCATCTCCTCTGTTGTTGTTGTAATTGTTGGGGAAGAAGATGGAAGGAGGTATGGGAAAGGTCCTAAACTCACTACTGATGCCATATAATCACATTCTGGTGCAACGAAGAGTCAGAATTAATGGAAACGAGGCCTTAACTGACATAGACTAAGAATAACTAGCAAGATGTCCGAAAGTTGTCTACGTGTGGTGCGGTGGACCTGGGCACGACATTTAATGGGGGAATAAGGGGAAGGTCGGCTCTACTGATTGTTGTTTACATGCAATGGGACTAGGGAATGGGGGATTGGGGAAAGTTGGGGAGTATTGGAGAAAATAGGGGAATATTTACAAGCGGATATGGAGGCCAAATTCCATATTCGCAACAATATATATAGCCCTCATTGAGGTAAAAATAAAAGTAAAAAGCCTGCTATCGCTTGCCAAGCTAGCCATTCCCCCCTCCCCCTCCCCATCCCCTCCCATCCCTCCCCTCCCCCCTCCCACTCCCCTCCTCCCCCTCACCCCCTCCCCCTCCCCTTCCCCTCCCCCCCTCTCCCCCCCTCCTCTCCCCTCCCCCCTCCCCTCTCCTCCTCCCCCTCCCTCCTCTTCTCCCCTCTCCTCCTCCCCCTCCCTCCTCTTCTCCCCTCCCCCCCTCTTCTCCCCTCCCCCCCTCTTCTCCCCTCCCCCCCTCTTCTCCCCTCCCCACCCTCTCCTCCCCTCCCCCCCATTCCCCTCCCCTCCCCCCCTCTTCTCCCCTCCCCACCCTCTCCTCCCCTCCCCCCCCCCATTCCCCTCCCCTCCCCTTCCTCCTCCCCTCCCTTCCCTTCCCCCGCCCGGCAATGCCGGGTACTTCCCATGACCAGCTGTACGTGGGCTGCTCGAGGGTTGGAAAACCAAGCAATCTTTATGTCTTGGCACCAAGTAAGAAAACCAGAAATGTTGTATACCAAGAGGTTTTGAGAAATTGAAAATTGACAAAACGTCATGTAGGAAATGTACTGTGATATTGCTCTAAAATATACATGTTCTTTTCATCATATATTTGTATTATTCTTATTCAACCCGGGCGAAGCCGGGTACCTCAGCTAGTAGTACATCAATTAACAATAAAAGAAGCAAAAAAAACAATTTAAAATACAATAAAAAGCACATTGAAAATATATAAATAAGTACGTACAGTATACTGTACGTACGCGCAACCGCGGGATCGGAAAGGGGCAATAGCGCCGCCACAAACTACACCATGGAATTGCAGCTGGCGCGGTTTTTTAAACCATTGATATTAAAATAAAACGTAGCCTATAACCACTGGGATTTTATGCTGATTCCGAATCTGTGTCTAAAACTTTTCTCCGATGGGTAGTTCTTGAGTTATAAGCGGACATCCAGACAGACACACACACGCACACACGCACACACACACACAGACACTCCTCCTTTATATATATATATATATATATATATATATATATATATACTAGATTGGCTCGGCTCGCTGCGCTCGCCTCAAAGCGTCGATACTGAGGAACGGGCTTATTTTAATTGAGGCTAATGACCGTACCTGAGTTGCTGTGTTGTCATGATTTTCACCAATCATAATACAAACAATTACTTTGCACAAATGTATTTGTTGTGTTTGTGATATTACATTTTTATAGGCAATTTAGGTTGAAGATTTAGGTTGAATGTTTTTTTTTCAAGAAAGAACCCCTCCACACATACATAGGGGAGGGGTAGGTGCACATTGGAAATTTGGGACGATTACACCTCACCACCACGTAATTCAAAACACCTCATCACCAAGTAATTCAAAACACCTCACCATCACGTAATTCAAAACACCTCACCACCAAGTAATTCAAAACACCTCATCACCAAGTAATTTAAAACACCTCAGCTATAAACCACGTTATAAAAACAGATTTTTCAAAAAAAATACCCTTAGGGCATACTGACGGGAGAGATATGTGCATTCCAGAAGTTTGGTACGATTTCACAAAAGTTTGAGAAAGTAGTTCAGTGACAACACAACACAACACAAGACAAGACAAGACAAGACAGACGCTGCACAGATATATATATATATATATATATATATATATATATATATATATATATATATATATATATATATATATATATATATATATATATATATCTATATATATATATATATATATATATATCTATCTATCTATCTATAATTCCAGTAATCTCTGTGTGTGTGTGTGTGTGTGTGTGTATGTGTGTATGTCTGTGTGTTTGTCTGTGACCGCTGTTTCTCGACAACCACGGGTCCGATATACTTGAAACTTGCCAGGTATATTGCTGGGGACCTGAGGATGTGCCTTTTCAAGGTTTCATATTAATCGGACAAGTAGTTACCGAGCTATGGCGATTTCTTTACCAAACTCCGCAAGCCGTTCGCTTTCCATTTCATGTAAATAGAGGGGGGGGATTGTCACCGTACTCGCAAGCCGTTCGCTTTGGACCAAACCATTTCATGTAAATAGAGGGGGGGGATTGTCACCGTACTCGCAAGCCGTTCGCTTTGGTTTTGCGAATGGACCAAACCATTTCATGTAAATAGAGGGGGGGGATATAATTTTAGATATATATATAGTACGGGCATGCCCTAGTATATATATAATCGGGAGATTAAATAAGACGTGGACGTAGCTTCAGGACGGTCGATCTTTAATTCTCGACAAGCTTTCGACTAACAAGGGTCTTCTTCTTAGTCGTCCCCACAAGTTCAGCGGAATATATGTATGTATGTATATATATATATATATATATATATATATATATATATATATATATATATATATATATATATATATATATATATATATATATGTATATATATATATATATATGTATATATATATATATATATGTATATATATATATATATATGTATGTATATATATATATATATATGTATGTATATATATATATATGTATATATATATATATATATGTATGTATATATATATATATATATATATATATATATATTATATATATATATATATATATATATATATATATATATATATATATATACTGTATATACATATATATATATCTATATACATATATATATATATCTATATATATATATATATTATCCCTGGTGTTGGGCTAGCGGCTAGGGTGCCGGCTTAGGATAACCTAGGATCCTGGGTTCGAATCCTGGTCAATCGCTGAATCAACGCCAGGGGGGTTGACTCAGCCTGATCATCCTTCTGAGGTCGGCAAATTGAGTACCAGTTCACTGGTAATTCCCTGCTTGTCGTTAAAGGCGGCAAAAAGGGTTGGCGTCAGGAAGGGCATCCGGCCGTAAAACATTGCTTCAAAAAGGGGACCGATAAACAACAACAACCACAGTTCCCGAAAAAGGCCAACCCCCGCTTGTGGGGAAAAATGGCCTCTAAAGGTGGTTTTTTAATATATATTTATATATATATATATATATTGTTGCGGATCTCCAACGTCGGCCTTCCCCTTACCAAGGGGGGATTAATCACCTTGTCCTTTTACTGGCCAACGTGATCCGGGGCTATGACGTTCCTTCCGGTCAGCACTGAATAGGGTGGTAGGTCGAATTTGTCCTATTACCTAAGTGCCAGTGCCTCCCGGGAAGCACGGAAATAACACCACCAAAACCACGGTTTCAGTGGACACGCCGAGCGATAGCGAGCCGCGATTTGGGCTGTTAACAGGAACTAAACCCGATTGGAGCGGTTACTAATCGTGCCACGCTTACCCAATGGAGAAAACACTAAGACGGTCGAATTAAGAGGAAACAGGAAGAACGGATTGGTTTATTAACTATTTGCACAGGAAGAAGAAGAAGCACAGAATACACAGGGCAGCCTTATACAGTCTTATACTTATCCCCTGGACACGGGCCCGTTCACACTCAGTCACACTCTCAGACTCACTCACACGGGGTTGGTAGATGGTCAGGCAATGGTCCCAAGGATCTTGTTCACAGCTCGTTCTGGTCCCCGACTTGTACCATGAAGACGATGGTAGACGGCAGGCAAGCCCTCTTTAACAAGCTCGCTCTGCTGTTCAATACCGAATCTATTAATTAAGGCCACACGGAAGGCTGGTAGGGTGATAGCACCCGGTGGTAAGGCCGTCAGAACCTCCCCCGCCGCGCCGCGTAGTGCCCCCACATGATGTACTCCACCTTCGTCCAGATTCCAACCATTCCCCCTACACACGTGGTCGAATTGCGCCAGGTACGCCCTCAAATCACTCTTGCCGTCATACGGCGCGAGTGGAACCTTATGGCTGCCCGAAGGCCAGACCCCGTGCATCGCTCCCTGCGGAATTAACGCGGGGCCGAACCGTTCGGGCCCCCATAGTACACTATTCCCGGGGGGCTCGCGTGCGTCCCCCGTCCCTCTAAAGACTACCCCTGTCGGTGTCGATGCTTGGGTCGCCTCGTTGCAACCTGCCACCCATTCCATACTTGCACACCCCGGCTCACCAACACCTCTCACACTCCCCATGGTCGGACATCCCTGTGCACACTCTCTCTCCACGCACTCCGGACCAGTCGCACACCTTACCATTGGCCTCTCACGAATGCCCGGGTCTATACCAACCCCCAAGCTCGTGGAGCCTTCCCTCACACCATATACATTTCCGACATTATCGCCACTCACCTCGGCGCTTCTTCCTCTTCGCTCCTCCTCCACCACCTGCAAACTCTTTATTTGGTTAGCAAGCACGTCATCACGATGTGAGCACAGACCTTGTACAAATTCCATCACCTCCTCCATTATTTCATTCTTAGTCTCCCTTCGTCTCTTTTTTATTTCACTCACCCCTTCTTCTACCTCCTCCAACTTTTGTTTCACCCCTTCTATTTCCCGGTGCGCCCCCACAATTTCTTCTTCTAAGGCCACCTTGGTCGTCTCTATATGGGTCCTGACTTCATGTTCCCTTACCCCCAATGTCTCTACCACCTCATCCAACCTCTTTGTCAGCCACTCGTGTGCCATCTGGCACTCTTTCTTCGTCGCCATAAGTTCTTTTTTAATTTCTTTTGTGCTGATTTCAGCCCCCCTTATCACGGCCGTGTTCTTACCCACTTGCTCCCCTAACTCTTTCTGTCCACCGTCAGCTTCTCTAATTCCCATGTCAACTCCTCTATACCCCTTGTAACCTAGCCGTACTCTTCCTCACCTCTTTCTCCATGCGCTCCTCACACTGCTTTACCTCGTCGCATACCCCCGCGACCACTTCGCTCACCCCGCGCCTTATGTCCTCCCCCATTTCTTCTATTTCTCTCTTAGACGCCACCCTCATCTGTTCCAATTCGTTCTTATGGGCGTCGATTTTGCTTTCCAGCCCGTTTTTACCTCTTCTAATTGGTCCCCCATCTTGTTTTCCAATCCTGTTATTTCCCGGGTAGATTTGTCCCCCATTTCCTTCAATTGACCCCCCATTTTATGTTCCAAATTATTGGCCTCCAAATTCTTCCCGGGGGTCCTGGGTTGACTCTAATTCCTCCTCTATCTCCTCATTGACCCCCTCCGGCATCCGACCGCTTTGGCTATCCATGGCACGATTTAATTTGGTTGAATGAATGAATGAATGAATGAAAGATCGTTTTAAGGCCATGTTCCCCGCTAGAGCGGGGGTTAGCCTTGCGGGCCCGATGACAATCATGGCTCCCTGATTGAGGCAATGTTTTATGGCTGGATGCCCTTCCTGACGCCAACCCTTGGTCACACTCTTACGATGCGCAGGGATACGGTGTACCTATTCTAAATTGGGGTACACACCGTGATCATTCATCCCAGCAAGCTGGTACTCAATTTGCCGACCTCGGAAGGATGACAGGCTGAGTCAACCCCCTTGGCGTTAATTCAGCGATCGACCGGGATTCGAACCCAGGATCCTAGGATCCCAAGCCGGCACCCGAACCGCTAAGCCAACACCAGGCTAAATTAAATTCACTAAATTGGTTGTTCAATAAAATTTCGGCCGCTCGTAATTTTGAGTGCGTTAAGCGCACTTCGGGTCCAATCCCACTCCTGACACCAATTGTTGCGGATCTCCAACGTCGGCCTTCCCCTTACCAAGGGGGGATTAATCCCCTTGTCCTTTTACTGGCTGACGCGATCCGGGGCTATGACGTTCCTTCCGGTCAGCGATGAATAGGGTGGTAGGTCGAATTAGTCCTATTACCTCAGTACCAGCGCTTCCCGGGAAGCAAGGAAATAACCCCACCCGAACCACGGTTTCAGTGGACACGCCGAGCAATAGCGAGCCGCATTTCGGGCCGTTAACAGGAACTAAACCTGATTGGAGCGGTTCCTAATCGTGCCACGCTTACCCAATGGAGAAATCACTAAGACGGTCGAATTAAGAGGAAACAGGAAGAACAGATTGGTTTATTAACTATTTACACAGGAAGAAGGAGAAGCACAGAATACACAGGGCAGCCTTATACAGTCTTATACTTATCCCCTGGACACGGGCACATTCACACTCAGTCACACTCTCAGACTCACACACACGGGGTTTGTAGATGGTCAGGCGATGGTCCCAAGGATCTCGTTCACAGCTCGCTCCGGTCCCCGACTCATACCGTGAAGACGATGGTAGACAGCAGGCAAGCCCTCGGCGTGGCGTTGGCGCGAAGCGGACAATTATATCGGGGAAAGTTAGGCTGGGCTAACGGTTACGTTGTGGCTCATGGCCGTGTATCTAATAGAAGGACCGGCGCTTGATATGCGCTCCCCGCAAGCCCACAGCCAAATTCCCACCGAGCCCTTGCAATCGATCAGGATAGCGCATCTCTCACAATAGTCCTTCACAATGGCGCTTTCCCCAGCGAGTCCTTGAATAATGGCGCCTTCCACAAAAGTCCTTGGTTCTCTGGCAAGTTCTTTACACATGCGCTCTCCCATCAAAGTCCTTGTAACCAACAATGCAATGCGCTCCAACCAAGTCCTTCAGACCTCTCCCTTCTCAATACTTGTCACAGTGCGTCTCTCCTCATAACTGAGGTGGGGGCCTCGCGCAAAGGGTTTTATTGCCATGCCCAGCGAACCCTCTGGAACCTCTAGCCACACCCTGTCAGGCGATGTCGCCTCAGCCCTGGTTAGTTGTTGGGGTCTTACCGGCTCCGCCCTTGATGTCTGCTTGACGTGGCCACACCCCCACCCTTGCGCTCCACCCCTTGTCCAGGCCTTACCTCGTGGCCTTTGGGCTGGTTCGAGCGAAAATCCAAGGGCAGCGAACGCTTCTGGCAAGCAAGGTGCAACAAACTGCGAGCATCCCAAGCGTAACAAACTGCGAGTTGTCAAATGGGGCGCGGGATGGATTCGGCCCAACGAGTTGGAATTTGGAGGGTGGAGGCACAATGGAACGGGACCTACTCTTATTTATTTTACACAATGCAGATGATAACTATTGGAAATGGCCTTATGGCCTCACATATACTAATATGTGATGGCTTATGGCCTCACATATACATATACATAAATGGCCTCACATATACTAAGAAATAACTAGCGTTCTACGGTGACCTACGTGTTGCTCGTGGACTAACTATGGGGGCAAAACCTTTAACCTTTATTACTCAAATATGTACACTTTCTCAGAACTGCAACACTATATATATATATATATATATATATATATATATATATATATATATATATATATATATATTGTTACGGATCTCAGAGACGGCAATCCCCTTAGCAAGGGGAGGGTTAATCCCCTTGGCCTGTTAAGCTGGCCGTCTCTGGTCCTGGTACCTGTAACGCCCTTTTGCGGGGTGGAATTGTTCAGGGTTATTGGTCAAGGTGTTCTCCCGAATACCTTTACCAATCCCTCCGCAAAACAAGGAGACAAGTACCGCTCGAACCACGGACAAGATGGTATTTGCCGAGTGGTTTAGCAATCCGCGGTTCGAGCCGTTATCAATTGACTAAACCCGATTATAAAGCGTTGGCCAAATCGTGCCACAGGTACTCAATCGAAAGAAATCACGAAAGCGATCGGACGAGAAAGAAGAAACCAAAGGTAAGAAATAACAGACATTTATTAATTATGTACAAAAAAACCAAAGGAAGAGCAAAGAAAGTAATATACAGGACGAAGTAGAAGAAGATACACAGGGCAAGCCTTAAAACAGTCTTATAATATACCCCAGACAACAAACAGGACAGACCACAGACTTACACGACCAGGGAATAGCAGGCAGAAATCACTGGACGAAGGAGAAGGGTCCGTGCAGGACAGCAGGGCTGGAAGGTTCGGGGGGAAGGCACAGCAAAGAGGTCCGCTCCAGGTCCACGCTCCGGGCTGGAAGCGAGCAGCCAACACAGCTCGACATATTCGGTTTCACAGTAGGGGCTTTCTGAAGCAGCTCCGCGCAGCTCGTCTCTCATGCCTTCTCACCGGCTCTCTTATTCAGGTTGCACCTTCTCACCCAGCTCGTACCTTTTTATCTCTCCTTCCTCGGAACTCTCTCACTCCAACTGGTACCTTCTCTGTAAAAAAGCTTCGCGCCCGTGCTTATATTACCGTGTTGCAAATCAATGTGCGCTTCATGGAGACACGCCCCCGAGATCGTCTTTCGTCAGCCCTGGTTGGCTGGTGGGGGCTCGCTCGCCACGCCTCGGGTGGTGCGTCGGCGTGCCACGCCCGTGATCTGGCGGCTCCTCCCCCTTCTTCTCCGAGATGGAGCACATGGGCAATGGCGCCTTGTGGGGAGATAGCAAACCACTCGCACAGCATTTGAAGCACAGCACAACATATACGGTGGGGAGCATTATTTACAAAACACTAATTTGTATTTACACTGCAACCCAGGACCTGTCATTTTTGGGAGACAAAAAGAAAAGATCTGCAAACGAGGAAGAGCATGCACTGCACTGCACCGATACACCATACTCAAGTGCCCGGGGATGCACAATTGATATTGCAGTGCACCCCCGAGCACAAGAGCACCAAAGCACCATCAGCACCAATAAGCACCAGAAAAACACCAAAGCACAATTCAGTGCTCATTGCACACATTTCAAATAAAAACAAACAAACTGTTGACCGGGTTCTTCTTTCTGCTCCTGCTCTGCTGGCCGATGTTTCTTCCAGATGTTGTCCTTCTTGATCTTGTGGCTTTCTGCCTATTTGCAATAATAAAAAGGCACACAACACGTCCATTTTTATTTATGGCCAACAGGGGCCAACTATGGGTGGTCCACCTGTATGGCAAAAAGGGGCCACCTCACCGTGGTCCGCAAGCCAACTCTTCTCTGGCCATCAAGGCCGGTCCCAGCAGAGGGGCCAGGCCCCAACACGTGGGGTCCATAAGGGTGTGGTGCTTAGCCACAGAAACGTGTGGTCCATATGGTGGTGCTAGGCCGCAAGTCGTGCGGTCCATAAGGTGGTGTACCGATCCAGGCAGGCTGTGCAGCGGCGGCTCGGACACACAAGTGCTGCTCCTGCACGCTTTCCCCTCAGTGCCCAGAGAGCACAGTCCATAGGTGGGGAAGGAGGACAAAGCAAAGTTAGCGGGGTGCAAGGGCGCAAGGGTACACATCAACACAAGGTAATGCAGAGGTGAGGTGCGCAGGAGAGCGAGCGGAGAAAGCTCGTCCCTACCGTACGTCCCCCCCCCTGTCACCTAATCTACCCTTGCCCCTACCCCGTATTTACACAATCTACAAATTTACAATTTTTTGATTGGCAAATCCAAGGCGGAGAGATTGGCAAAGGTATTTGGGAGCCCATCTTGACCAATCACCCTGGCCAATCTCAACCCCGCAAAGGAGCGTTATAATTTCCAGGGCTGGGGGCTCAGCCAGTGTACAAGACAAGGGGATTAACCCCCCCTTGGTAAGGGGAGCGCCGACCCCCGAATCCGCAACAATATATATATATATATATTGTTGCGGTTTTTAGAACCTTCACTTTATCAAATTTAGTATTAAAATCCCTAATAACTCCCCGTGTACATTTCCCCTTAATTGGCTGTTAATTGTTTGCACCTTAGTTAGTCCATCGCATCACGTAGCAAATAATAGGCTTCCCTCAATAGTTATCTCATTATTATATGTCAGTATAAGGCTCTGTTTTTCCACTAGTTCATTGCGTTGCACCAAATCAAATAAGGTAGAATCCCCTTTCAATTGCCCCAAAACGCCATTGCCAACCGCATTACCAACTGCATTCGCCGCCATGCCATGTGCTCTAACTCGAAGAAGAAGGGTGTGACCCCACCTCGTCATCAGGAGGAGGAGTGAACCAGCCCCGATCAACCAACCAAGCATGAGGGGTTTGGCCTGAGAGGGCGGAGGAAAGAAACTTCGAGGAGGTTCAGGAAGATTCGAGGGTGTGGCCTATAAAACCCGTGGCATGAGCCCCCACCATCAGATGATTGAGGGAGTCAGATGATTGTGGGAGTCAGATGAGCGAGGGAGCACAAAGGCAGTTTCTGTAAGGAAGGCGCTTGAGTTGGTGAAGAGAGACGTGCAACCTGCGGGAGTACGAGTGAGGGAGACGCTGTTTCCAACCAGCCCCTGTGCGCACGCAGCTTTGACGCGCTGCTACGCGGGAACCAGATTGCGGTGGAGTCGGTGGCCGTCCACTTCCAGCCCTGACCGGCCGTGCAGGATCAAGCTCCAGCCTGCGTCCAGCTGAACCTTCCTCTCCTTCCAGCCATTCGTTCCTGCCTTCATTCCCCATTCGTGTAAGTCTGCTCGTCGTCTGTCCTTTGTGTTGTCCTGGGTTTAAGTAAGCCTGTATAAGTTAAGCTTACTCTGTGTCTATCTTCACTGTATATTACTTTTATTCCTTGCTTTCTTTGGTTTGTGTAAATAATTAATAAATCCTGTTATTTCTTACTGTTGGTTTCTTTTTCCTTCACATCGATCGTCTTTGTGATTTCCCCCATTGAGTACCTGTGGCACGATATTAGTCTTTGTTAATGGCTCGAACTTCGGACTGCTAACCCGCTCGGCAGATAACATCTAGAACCGTGGTTCGAGCAGAAGTTATTCCCTCGTTCCCGGCTGGCGGTAGTAATTAGGTACGTAGCGAACCCCTAGGCCTAACAAACCCTACCTACTGTCGGTCCGGGAAGGACGTAGTAGCTTCAGGATCAGAGACGGCCAGTGCAAATAGAAGGGGGATTAACCCCCCCCCTTGCTAAGGGGGAGCGCCGTTCCCGTTTCCGTAACAATTGGTGTCGAGGAGTTGGGATTTGGACACGAACCAAATTTTTAACATCTAAAAAAATTTGGTCAAAAATTACGAGTGGCCGAAATTTCATTAAAACAACTAAATTATAAAATTGTGCCATGGATGGTCAAGGTGGTCGGATGCCGGTAGGGGAGATAGAAGAGGGGTTAGAGGCAACCCAGGACCCCAGGGAACAATTGGGAGTAATAAAGGAGGTTAATGAAGGTGCGGTAGCGGGGGTTGCAGGCGCACAGGATGGCGGCGCCTCGCACGAGGTTTCAGGAGCACAAAGCGGCTCCTCGCACGTGGCCGCGGTAGCCGAGCCCGCTGTACCAGCGGGCTTCGACATGCAAGCCCTCATGGCGCAAATCATGAATGGATTGGAAAAGCTAAATGATAAGATAGATGCTCAGGGAGAGCAATTGGGAAACTAATTTGGGGAAGTGAGAAACGACCTAGGAAGCAAATTAGATGGGTTAGACAATAAATTTGAGGGGTTAGACAACACATTTGAGGGGTTAGACAGCAAATTGGAGCGAATAGGTAAATTTGGGGACAGAATGGGTGAGAGCATACAAAGATGGGGAGAGCATGGATCGCATGTTGAGTGGGAAAGGCACACGGTTACGCGACGAGGTAACGCGAGTCGAGGAGCGCGGGTTGAGCAAGGCGGAGCAGAGCGCGGTTAAAATGACCGGGATAGAAATCGCGACCCGGGGTATGGGGAAGCCGGCGACCGCTGAGGTTGAAGAGAAAATTTTAATAAAGCCAGCGGTCGTCGAAGAGAAAGAAATCAATGAATTAATTATAGTGGAAATTGGGATTGGAGAGATGGACTTGGTAGAGCAACAGCGGGAGGAAAAGATGGAAAATGTGCAAAGTCCGTGCTCACATCACGATGCTGTGCTTGATAACCCCAATAAAGATTTGCAGGTGGTGTAGGAGCGAAGAAGAAGAAGCGCCCAGGTGAGTCGTGCTGTATATTGTGCGGGGAGATTTTTCAGGAGGATGTTTGACGCAAAAAGAATTTTCGCGCACTTGGGATCGAGAAAGCACCCGGGCGTTGGTGGAGGGTCCCTTGTGAGTGGTGTGAGTGGAAATGGCGCGCTTGCGAGGAAAAGGTGTGCATCGGAGAGTGAGTGTGTGACAGAGTATGGGAGTGATACCGGGTGCGAGAGCGAATGCATGTCGGAGGGTATGTGTGAAACAGAGTGTACGGAGTGTGACACGGAGAGTGAGTTGGGGGTGGCGCGGGTGCGGGACAGCACATCGGAGTGCGTGATGGGGAGTGTTACAGAGGGTGTAACCGGAGAGTGTGCGCAAGAGTTGGCGCAAGAGTGTGCGATGATGATTGGGTGTGCAGAAGAGTGCACACCCGTGGGGAGTGTTACGGAGGACGTAACGGGGGAAGAAAGGTGTGGAACAAAGTGTGTGAGCGACGAGTGTGTGCAAGAAGGTGCGTGAGAGGAGTGGTGTGTAACAGGGTGTGCGAATGGTGGAATGGATGCGCAAGAATGTGCGCGAGAGTGTGTGGTGAGCGTTATGAGTAGACCGGAGTATGGAGCGAAAGAGAATGCACGAGCGAGTACAGTGGAAGAATGCGAGGGATGTACGAGAGGCACTGAGACACCTGGATGTGTGAGTGTAAAAGGGGTCGCGTATGCATGTGAGCATGCGAGTAAAGCATCCACGTTGAATGGGATAGCGGTTAGAACGACATTTAGCCGACGCGAGCTCTCGGTCCGTGCCGGGCTGTGTGTATTGCGGGAGCCGGCGGGGATCGGTGCCGCGTGGCTCCTGTTCGGAGCGCCACGCACGATCCGGGCCGGGCCCCGCCCTGCACGATCGAGTCCGCGCTTTGCCGGGCAAGGCGACCGGCCCGGTTCGAGGGAAGGTAGGAGGGATCAGAACGGCACCCCCTTGTGGTGGCGGCGTCCCACCCAGGCAGGGTTGGGCCCACCGCGCGGGAGACCGAAAGGCCCCACGTCGGGATGGTGCTTTAAACCTTAGCCCAACCAAACCTCCTCCCCTGAACCGAATGCCGGATGGACCCAACCTGCAGGCGACCAAACCACCCGTATTCATTGCTCGGCTTTGCAAAGCCGAGCTTTGGAAATGTCATGACGTACCGAGATGCTCAAGTTTAATGGACTGTGATGATGATAGTGTTTTGATTCGAAATTGGGATTAGTGAATAGGATTGGCAGTAATGATTGGCAAATTGGATGGGTAAAAATGATTGGCAGTAATGATTGGCAAATTTGATTGGCAAAAATTGGATGGGAAAAATTGATAATGGGAGACGCCCGATGTGGAGGGATGGCAACTCTGCCATCCCTCCCATCCCCGGGCACATGAGCAATAGTTATGGGGTTTTGGCGGTGTAAACCAAGCCAGGGACGATTTCGATAATTGTTAGGGATCTAGAGAAACGACAATAGGTAACTGTAGAGTTAAGTAGCGACATGATACCTGTAGTGGGGACGTAGAATAGATTAGATGGATTATAACGACGAGGGAGCGCAATAGTATATGGGGCGACTGGGAAGCGCGTGTTTCAGAAGGGGGGTAGTCAGCTTAGACGATGCAGTGTGTGTGAAGGAGGTGATTGAGCAGCGTATTGTGAAAAGTGTGAGTTGAGTGCGTAGTATTGAATGAATGGTCCTGGAGGAGAGACGGGTGCAAGAGTCACCCGGTGTGTGTGAGTACAGGTGTGTAAGTGAAGCACAGGTGTATGGAGAATGGTTGCAGGGAATAAATGGTATGGAATATATGGAGAATGGAATACATGGAATGGAGTATGGAATGGATGGTGTGGAGTGAGTAGTGTGGAATATGTGGAGTGGAGTGGTGGGTGCGGAAGGAGTGGATGGGGGAGGATGGACCCCTTTCACGAATACCCGGGGAGGGTAGTTTAAGAGTAGGTAGAGGGTATAGGTAAATTGTGGTGGATATTGGCATCTGTGGTGCGTGTGGTCGAATGGTGTTTGGATGGGTGCATTAGTGAAGTGGAAATGGCTGGGCGTGTGGCCTGTTAGTGAGTGTAATTGAATGGGCACTCTGCCACTGTTAGGATGTCGGCCAGGTGAGGCCGCAGGTGGGCTCTGGGAGCCAGTAGAGTTGTTCAGTGGGGCCCGAGGATCCGGAGGACGGACCCGGGTAGCCCAGTGCCAGAGAGGGCACCGAGTGGGGAGAGCGCCAGAGGGCCTTCCCCAGGTAGATAGGTTAGGGTAAGGAGCAGGTAAGCTCAGAGGCAACTACAGTGGCGGGGGTGTGCAGGTGAGTAGACCTGCTGGTGAGCCACACGACCCAGCCCAGAAATTGTGCGAAGGCACAGGGAGTTGAATCGGGGGAGTGAGACCCCAAATTGGTGAGCACCACAGTTTGGTCAATGGAAGTTCGGTTCTTAGAACCACACAGTGTAAGATGGCCAATGGTTGGGCAGGGAAAGACCCCGGGTAGAGCAAAAGTGTTAAAGTCATTTAGAGGACTAGGACGTGCCCGTACGTGGGTGCCCGTTCCTTGCCAAAAAAAAATAAAAAAATGTCTGGGCGTGCCCATGGGCCCATGGGCGTGCCCGTAAGTGCGTGATGTGACCGTACAATGAATGTATCGTCCCGACGCCGCAGCTCGGATGGCGCTGCAGTTAATCGGGCCTGTATCGGCAGAGTTATTATAAACGTGTACTACAATCGATCGTACCTTACAGCGTCTGCTCGCCACGTTCAGCATCAGTACGTCGTCACTATGACTATCCGTAAGTCCGGAAGTGACGTCCTCATTTGACTGTCCGGAAGGTCGCATATCGCAGTTACGATGAATCGCAAATTAGTTTTAATTAGTTTTAAAACATAGTTTAACGCCAACATAGTTTGCCAACGTGAAATAAATGAATACGCTCTCAAATGTGCCGTCCGAGGCAGAGTCTGTTCGGCACGTTCGGCACACGTGATAGCTCGCTGCTCTCTGATTGGTTGAATCGTTTTTTGGACATAGCTCGGTAACTACTTCTCCGATTAATATGAAACCTTGAAAAGGCACATCCTCAGGTCCCCAGCAATATACCTGGCAAGTTTAAAGTATATCGGACCCGTGGTTGTCGAGAAACAGCGGTCACAGACACACAGACATACACACAGACATACAGAGATTACTGGAATTATAGATAGATAGTTAGGATGGAAATCCCTTCGCACCATCTGCAGCCACTCAACTGAGGTGATGACATGACCATGACCAAACACCATGGTTGTTTTTTGATTTTTGCAAATGTGTTTTGGAATGGTGAGACGCATCATGACGTGGGGGTGACATTGTGCTGGTTGTTCCATCTCTTCTTCCTTATGAGGAATTGATGAGAAATTGGGCTTGATGGCAAATTTGAGGAATTGGGATTGTTGACGAATTTGGTATAGAGGGGAGATATGGGGAAGACGAAACAGTAGAGACGGAATTTGTAAATGTGCAGAGTTGTGTAAATATGGGGTAAGGGCAAGGGTAGAATAGGTGACAGGGGGGGTGACATACGATAGGGACGAGCTTTCTCCGCTCGCTCCCATGCGCACCTCACCTCTGCATTACCTTGTGTTGATGTGTACCCTTGCGCCCTTGCATCCCGCTAACTCTGCTTTGTCCTCCTTCCCCACCTATGGACTGTGCTCTCTGGGCACTGAGGGGAAAGCGTGCAGGAGCCGCATTTGTGTGCCCGAGCCGCCGCTGCACAGCCTGCCTGGATCGATACACCACCTTATGGACCACACGACCTGCGGCCTAGCACCACCATATGGACCACACGCTTCTGTGGCTAAGCACCACACCCTTATGGACCCCACATGTTGGGGCCTGGACCCTCTGCTGGGACCGGCCATGGTGGCCAGAGAAGAGTTGGCTTGCGGACCACGGTGAGGTGGCCCCTTTTGCCCTACAGGTGGACCACCCATAGTTGGCCCCTGTGGGCCCTAAATAAAAATGGACGCGTTTTGTGCCTTTTTATTATTTACAAATAGGCAGCAAGCCACAAGATGAAGGACAACAACAGGAAGAAACATCGGCCAGCAGAGCAGGAGCAGAAACCAGAAGAAACGGTCAACAGTTTGTTTTTTTATTTGAAATGTGTGCAATGAGCACTGGATGGTGCTTTGTGTGTTTTTCTGGTGCTGATTGGTGCTTTGGTGCTTTGTGATGCTCTTGTGCTCGGGGGTGCACTGCAATATCAATTGTGCATCCCCGGGCACTTGAGTATGGTGTATCGGTGCGCAGTGCAGTGCATGCTCTTCCTCTTTTTCAGACCTTTTCTTTTTGTCTCCCAAAATGACAGGTCCTGGGTTTGCCATGTAAATACAAATTAATGTTTTGTAAATAATGCTCCCCACCGTATATGTGTAGTTTGCGAACAATTCCGTAATTCGGTTATTCTGTGGGCGTGAGTCTGTTAGGTAGGATGCAACGCAGCAGGGGGACATACTTAATTGTTTTTAAAACTGTCACACTCAGGGTAAGGTTAATAGTAGAGGGCTACTACACCTGTGTCACATTAAGTAAAGTTAGTTCGGGTCGAGACGACCCTAGAGGAAAAACGGGTGCTGTGTTACGGTTTTTAGAACCTTCACTAGTAAATTTTAGTAAATGTATCCCTTATAAATGTCCCCCTGTAAATATTCCCATCAATTGGCTTGTTAAAGATCGCACCCTAGTTAGTCCATGAACAACACGTAGCGAACCATAGGACTTCTTCGTAGTTATTTCATTATTATGTGTTTCAGTTAAGGATCTGTTCCCAGTAGTTGAATCTGCGTTGCATTAATCAAATAAGAGTAGGCCCAAAGTTCCCTTCAAAAGCGGTGCAAGTGGTGTTCTAACTCCCCACCAGCCGCCATTAGCCATGCGGTCAAGCCGAGAAAGAAGGGGGAGGAGCCACCAGAACAAGGTGTGGCACGTCAGCTCGTCATCGGAGGTGGAGTCAGCAAGCCCTTACCGGCCAACCAGCACCGCGGTGAGCCAACCGGTAGGCGTGTCATCAGAGCCGGCAGCTTGATTCCAAGACGAGCAATAAAAGCGGCTGCAAGGAACTGCTTCAGGAGTCGGTGAGAAGGCACGAGAGAGAGGTGATCTGGCGAGTGGGTCCGTGACGGCGACCACAATACAATCATCAACTGACATTGTCCGACCGTGTGTGTGGAAACGAATACGTGGAAACGTATACGAATACGAATCGTTCGAATACGAATATGTGGAAACGAAGACGAAAACGAATACGCTGTTCGCCTCGAGCCCGTAGCGTGGTCAACATTTGGAGCGACCTTCGACGCTGCGCACCGGCCCGGACCGCCCTACTCGTTCACCTGCACGGACCCTTCTCCTTCGTCCAGTGATTCCTGCCTGCTATTCCCTTGTCATGTAAGTCTGTTGTCTGTCCTGTTTGTTGTCTGGGTTATAATATAAGACTGTTTTAAGGCTTGCCCTGTGTCTTCTTCTTCTTCTGTATATTGCTTTCGTTTCTCCTTTGGTTTCTTTGGTTTTGTAAATAATTAATAAATGTCTGTTATTTCTTACCCTTTTGGTTTCATTCTCCCCCGATCGCTTTAGTCCTTTCTTTCGATTGAGTACCTGTGGCACGATTTGGCCAATGCTTTATAATCGGGTTTATTCTCTTGATAACGGCCCGAGTCGCAGCTCGCTTCACTCGGCGCAATCCAATCACGCTGCGGCCCGGGTGGGAGTATTTCCTCGCTTATGGCCGGTGGTAGTACTTAGGTATTAAGACAAATTGGGCTTACAACCCTACTTACCATCGACCGGAAGTGACGTAATACCCGCAGGACCGGTTGGACGGCCAGCTTAACAGGACAAGGGGATTAACCCCCCCTTGCTAACGGGAGTGCCGTCCCCCGGATCTGTAACAATATATATATATATCTATATATATATATATATATATATATATATATATATATATATATATATATATATATATATATATTGTTACGGATACGGAGTACGGCACTCCCCGTTAGCGGGGGAGGGGGGGGTTAATTCCCCTTCTATTTGCACTGGCCGTCTCCGCTCCTGAAGCTGCCCAGCTCCCTCCACGAGGCAGGTGAGCAACCCCGTTCGAGACCGTGGACAAGATGTTATTTGCCGAGCGGATTAGCAGCCCGCGGCTCGAACCATTAACAAAGACTCAACCCGATCCTGAACGTTGGCCAAATCGTGCCACAGGTGTTCATTGTGGAAACCTCTAAAGCGACCGAATGTGAAGAAAAGAAGGCAGAGTAAGGAGGAACAGGAATTTATTACTACTATTTACACAATCAAAGAAACCAAAGGAGATGGAAAGATACGAAAATAATTTACAGAAGAAGAAGAAGACAGTGCAATTCTACCTAGACACGCTTAACTTATCCCCAGGGACAACACAGACAAACAGACGACATTCAGACTTACACGAGTGGGGGATGAAGGCAGGAACGAATGGCTGGAAGGAGAGGAAAGTTCAGGTGGGACTGCAGAACGGCCTGGCCGGGAGCGAGCAGCCGCCGACTCTCCACACTCGGGTCCACACGGCCGAGATGCTCGCAACAACACGTCGGAGCTTGTCGTGGCAAGGCTGGTTGGAACAGCGTCTCCCTTCCCAGAGCTCTCTATTCGGGCTCCTTCAACTCTCTGGCTCCCTCAATGATTTCGTCCTTCACTTCTTTCACCAAGCAGTCCCTCCACTGAACTCTTACGCGCATCTCTCGAATAGGCTTGCGCGGGCGCTTTTAGATCAATGCGCGCCACGCCCGTGATGGTATCTCACCAGCCCTGATTGGCTGGTGGGGGCTCGCTGGTTCCACCTTCTGATGACGAGGGGTGGGCAACGCCCTTTTCATGGGCTTGACCGCGTGCGTAATGGAGGTTTTGGGGCGATTTGAGCGAGCCCCCAGCCAAAGGGCAGCGAACGCTGCCGGCAATTGCATTTTTGGTGGCAATTGAAAGGGGATTCTACCTTATTCGATCCGGTGCAATGCAGTGTCAACTAATGGGAAACAGAGCCTTATACTGACATAGAATAAGAAATATCTATAGAGAAGGGTATATAATTTTCTACGTGCATGCGATGGACTAACTAAGGGGACGACCTTTGACCTTTACAATTAACGGAGGTATTTACAAGGAATCATTACTAGATGTTCATATTTACAAACACAAGATTCTCAAATCCGCAACACTGCACCCTCATCCTCCAGCCACGTCCCGGGACTATAAAACTTTAACTTAGTGTGGCACGTAGGTGTAATTCCCTCTGCAATTAACCTGACCCTGAGTGCGGCAGTTTTAAAACACAAATAAGTATGTCCCTCTGCTGCATTGCACCCTACCTAACAGATTCACGCCCACAGGATAACCGAATTGCAGAATGGTTTTCAAACTAAACATGAATGGTGGGGAGCATTATTTACAAGTGACGCTAATTGTATTTACACTGCAACCCAGGACCTGCGATTTCCTTTGGGGGAAACAAAAAGAAAATCCTGTGGGAGGGGAGGAGACAGCATGCACTGCATTGACACACCAGCACCAATAAAGAGCACCAAAATACCAAAGCACCATAAAGCACCATCACCTCAGTTCCATAAAACAAACACACTGTTGGTGGTCTTGCTCTTCGGCTCCCTCTGCTGGCCGATGTTCTTCCAGATGTTGTCATTCTTCATGTTCTTCTTTGCTTGCGGCCTATTTGATGGAAATAAAAAGGTACACAATGCGTCCATCTTTTTTTATTTATGGCCCACAGGGGCCGACTATGGGTGGTTCACCTGTATGGCATAGGTGCCATGTCACCGAGGTCCGCAAGCAAGATCTTCCTCTGGCCAACCTGGCCGGTCCCAGCAGAGGGGCCATGCCACAAAGCTTGTGGTCCATAAGTGGTGCTTGGCCACAGACTGTGGTCCATAAGTGGTGCGTGAATGCAGGCAGCTGGTTGCGGGGATTCGGGCACACCGATGCAGCCTCCCGCACGCTCCCCTCAGTGCCCAGAGAGCACGATCCTCGGGTTGGGGAAGGAAGACAGAGAAGACAGGTGAGTGAGGGGTAAGGGCGCAAGGGTACACATCAAACAAGGCAATGCAGAATGAGGGGTGCATGGGAGCGAGCTGAGAAAGGTTCGTCCCTACGTACGCCCCCCACATGTGACCTACACTGCCCCCCTTGCCCCTCCCCGTATTTACAAAAGCCTACACATTTACAAATCCGTCACTATGTCTCGTCCTCCCCAATCTCCCCTATACCAAATTCGTCACAATCCCATTGTCTAAATTTGCCATCACCAATTCATCATCAATCCTCATAAGGAGGGAGAGATGGAACAACAGCACAATGTCACACCCACGTCATGATGCGTCTCACATTCCAAACATTTGCACAAAAATAACAAAAACACATGGCATGGTGTGGAGTTACGTCGCCCCAGGTGAGTGGATGTAGATGGTGCGAGGAGATTCTTAATCCCAACTATCCTCTAAATGACTTTAATACACTTTACACTACCCGGGGTCTTTCCCTGCCAATCCATTGGCCAACTTACTCTATGCAGTTTTAAGAACCAAATTCCCATTGACCAAACTGTGGTGCTTCATCAATTTGGGGTCTCACTCCCCCGGTTCAACTCCCTGTGCCTTTGCACAATTTCAGGACTGGGTCGTGTGGCTCTCCCAGCAGGTCTACCCACCTGCACACCTCCACCACTGCAGTTGCCTCCGAGCTTACCTGCTCCTTACCTAACCTATCTAACTGGGGAAGGCCCTCTCTGACACTTACCCCCCTCGGTGCCCTCTCTGGCACTGGGCTACCCGGGTCCGTCCTTTGGATCCTCGGGCCCCATCCACAACAACTCTACCGGCTCCCAGAGCCCACCTGCGGCTCACCTGGCCGACATCCTCACAGTGGTGGAGTGCCCATTTAACTACACACACTAACAGGCCACATGCCCAGCCATTTCCACGACACTAATGCACCCATCCAAACACCATTCTTCCACACGCACCACAGATGCCAATATCCAACCACAATTTACCTACTCCCTCTACCTAACTCTTAAACTACCCTCCCCGGGTATTCGTGATAGGGGTCCACTTTTCCCCCATTCACACCTTCGCACCATCCACTCCACTCCACAGTTTCCACCATACTCCCTCCACACCATCCATTCCATACTCCATGTATTCCATACTCCATGTATTCCACACACCTGTTCATTTGCACACCTGTGCAATCACACCTGGTGCCACCTGCACCCTCCTTCCTCCCAGGCTTCTTCAATCATTCAATACAATGCACAACCACAATTGTTCCTCATACACTGCTCCATACACTTCCACGCTCAATACAATCCACAATCACCATTACTCACTCATACATTGCTCCATACACTTTCAACACAAACACACGGCACCATTCACGAGCATTGCCTCATTTGCTCAACATGCTCATCGGCAAAGATTCTCACACACACGGCATCATCTGATCTACCTGGTTTCCTTCTAACTTGGTGCTCCCCGTCTTCCCTTTAAACTAAGCACATACCACGTCGTTATCATCCATTCTAACCTCTCTATGTCCCCACTACCTGTATAATGTCGCTACTTAAATCTCCAGTTACCTATGGTCATCTCTAGGTCCCTATACATTATCCAAACCCTCCCTCGGCGAGCCTACACTGCCATAAACCCCATAGCTAGTGCTCATGTGCCCCATATTGTGTGAGGGATGGCAGAGTTGCCATCCCACCACATCGGGCATCTCCCACTATCAATTTTGCCCATCAAATTCCAGCCAATCAAAAATTTGCCAATCATCTGCCAATCAGTTTACCAATCAATTTTGCTTTTCAAATTCACTACTGCTATCACCCCCACACGTCTACTCACTTGAGCCTCTCGGTGCGTCAATTCATTCTCAAAGCCCGGCTTCGCGAAGCCGAGCAATGAATGTGGGTGGTTCTTTGCCGGTGGTTGGGTCCGTCCGGAATTCGGTGCATGGAAGGAGGCTTACTCGGGCCGAGATTCCACGCACCATCTCGGCACGGAACCGTCCGATGCCCCAATCTCGGCCGGCCGGAACGCCGCAACCACAAGGGGTCGCCGTGCCGACCCTTCTTACCTGTCCTCGAAGCAGCCCGCCCGCTCCGCTTAGCGGAGCACGGAGGCGACCGTTCAGAGCGAGGCCCGGTGTGGATCGCGCACGGCAGTTCTTTCGAAACCGCCGTGGTTACGATCCCCGCTGGTTCCTGCCGCACCCAAAGCCCGGCACGAACCGAGGGCTCGCTTCGGCTAACCGTCGGTCTAACTGCTAACCCGGTTAACGTCGATGCTTCACTTGCATGCTCACACCCCGCGTTCCGTTCCTTATTCGCACATCCAAGTGTCTCCATACACTCCGTCATTGCACCTTCTCTTACACACCACCCAGGTACACTCATTACGCTCGCAGACTTCTTTACACGCCCGACCACCGCACACCTTAGCACACACTCGTCGTTCGCACACCTTAGCACACACTCGTCGTTCGCACACCTCATCAACACACCTCTTCGTGCCCACTCCTCGGTCACATCCTCTGTGACAACCACGGGTGTGCACTCTTCTACACACCCAATCACGTGCTTCACTACCAACTCAAGTGTGCATTCCCACACGCGCTCGACCATTCCAGGTGTGCATCCTTCCATTCCAGGTGTGCATCCTTCCTCACCTGACACAACCAACTCGTACTCCGTGTCACTCTTACTACCACACTCTATCGTGCCTTTACTCTCACTCTCGACAGCGCACTCTGTAATCATGCACCCCTCTGTTACACACCTTTCTCACGTATCCTCTTGTGCACACTCTCCCGTTACGCCCTCCATAACACTCACCACAGGTGTGCACTCTTCCGTTACATCCCCTGTAACACTCCCCATCACACGGTTCAATGTGCCCCCCCGCACCCGCGCCACGACCAACTCACTCTCGACAGCACACTCACTCCTCGGCACGCACCTTTTCCTCACACGCCCCTCTGTTCTACACCTTTCTCGTGCACCTGTCACACTCTCTCCCGGTACATACTCCGTACCACTCATGGGGGTGCATTCTTGCACACACCCGATCACCGCCGCACACGCTGGCTCACAAATACCTTCCGCATTCCCAATATTCGGACCTCCTTGCGCACCTCCTCTTTCCATACACTCCGGACCAGTCATACACCTCACCATTGGTCTCTCACGAACACCCGGGTCTACACCAACACTCAAGCCCCCTGAATCTCCCCTCGCACCATATACATTTCCGAGTATATCGTCACTCACCTCGGCACCTCATCTTCGCTCCTCCTCCGCCACCTGCAAACTCTTTATTTGGTCAGTAAGCACATCATCATGATTTGAGCACAGACCTTGCACCAATTCCATCACCTCCTCCTTTATCTCTCTCTTAGTTTCCCTCCGTCTCTTCTTAATTTCACTCAACCCCTCTTCCACTTCCTCTAATTTTTGTTTCACCTCTTTTATTTCCCGGTGCGCCCCTTCAATTTCTTCCTCTAATGCCACCTTGGTCGTTTCTATGTGCATCCTTACTTCCCGTTCTTTCGTCTCCATTGCCTCTGTCACCTCGTCCAACCTCTTTGTCAACCCCTCATGTACCATCTGACATTCCCTCTTTGTCGTTATAAGTTCCTTTTCTTATCTCCTTCTGTGTTGCCTTTAACCTCCCGATTATCGCCGTATTCTTCTCCACTTGCTCCCCTAATTCTTTTTGTCCCACCGTCAGCTGCTCTACTCCCCTCATCAGATCTTCTATGCCCCCCTGTAACCTAGCCGTACTATTTCTCACCTCTTTCTCCATACGCTCCTCACCCCGCTTTACCTCCTCGCGTACCCCCGCGACCTCCTCGCCCACACCTCGTCTGATCATTTCTCCCATCTCTTTGGTAGATGCTGCCCTCATCTGTTCCAAATCATTCCTCTGGGCATCCAATTTAGCTTCCAACCCGATTTTCATCTCCTCTATCTGATCTCCCATCTGTTTAATTTCCCGGGCGGATTGCTCCCCTATTTCCCTCAATTTGCCTTCCATGGTGTTTTCTAACCCACTTAACCCATTCTTCACCCCTTTCATCCCATTGTCGTCAGCCCTCCTTCTGTCTTCCATTTCTTCACCCGCCTTAACCATAAAGGCCTTTATTTGCTGCATGAATAGGCCCCAGTCCATCGGCGGCGCTGCTACGGTCACGGGCGCGGCGACATTTGGTGCCGCTGCAACCTCGTGCGCGAGAAGCCATCTTGTGCGCCTGAAACCTCTGCAACCACAGCCTCATTGCTCTCCTCCTCCCTCTCCCCCATATACATTTCCCTGGGGTCCTGGGTCAACTCTACCCCCTCTTCTTCTACCCCCACCGGCATCCGGTCGCCTTGATTATCCATGGCACGATTTTAAATTTGGATGTTAAATAAAATTTCGACCTCTCGTAATTTTGAGTGCGCTAAGCACATGTCAGGTCCGAATCTCGCTCCCGACACCAATTGTTACGGATACGGAGTACGGCGAACCCCTTAGCGGGGGGGGGGGGGTTAATCCCCCTTCTATTTGCACTGGCCGTCTCCATTCCTGAAGCTGCCTAGCTCCCTCCATGAGGCAGGTGAGCAACCCCGTTCGAGACCGCGGACAAGATGTTATTTGCCGAGCGGATTAGCAGCATGTGGCTCGAACCATTAACAAAGACTCAACCCGATCCTGAACGTTGGCCAAATCGTGCCACAGGTGTTCAATGTGGAAACCTCTAAAGCGACCGAATGTAAAGAAAAGAAGGCAGAGTAAGGAGGAACAGGAATTTATTACTACTATTTACACAATCAAAGAAACCAAAGGAGATGGAAAGATACGAAAATAATTTACAGAAGAAGAAGAAGACTGCAATTCTACTTAGACAAGCTTAACTTATTCCCAGGGACAACACAGACAAACAGACGACATTCAGACTTACACGAGTGGGGGATGAAGGCAGGAACGAATGGCTGGAAGGAGAGTAAGGTTCAGGTGGGACTGCGGAACGGCCGGGCCGGGAGCGAGCAGCCGCCGACTCTCCACACTCGGGTCCACACGGCCGGGATGCTCGCAGCAACACGTCGGAGCTTGTCGTGGCAAGGCTGGTTGGAACAGCGTCTCCCTTCCCGGAGCTCTCTATTCGGGCTCCTTCAACTCTCTGGCTCCCTCAATGATTTCGTCCTTCACTTCTTTCACCAAGCAGTCCCTCCACTGAACTCTTATGCGCATCTCTCGAATAGGCTTGCGCGGGCGCTTTTATAACGCGCTTTTAGATCAATGCGCACCTCGCCCGTGATGGTATCTCACCAGCCCTGATTGGCTGGTGGGGGCTCGCTGGCTCCACCTTCTGATGATGAGGGGCGGGCAACACCCTTGTTCGTGGGCTTGACCGCGTGCGTAATGGAGGTTTTGGGGCGATTTGAGTGAGCCCCCAGCCAAAGGGCAGCGAACACTGCCGGCAATTGCGTTTTTGGTGGCAATTGAAAGGGGATTCTACCTTATTCGATCCGGTGCAATGCAGTGTCAACTAATGGGAAACAGAGCCTTATACTGACATAGAATAAGAAATAACTATAGAGAAGGGTATATGATTTTCTACGTGCATGCGATGGACTAACTAAGGGGACGACCTTTGACCTTTACAATTAACGGAGGTATTTACACGGAATCATTACTAGAGGGTCATCTATCTATAATTCCAGTAATCTCTGTCTGTCTGTCTGTACGTCTGTACGTTTGTTTGTTTGTCTATGACCGCTGTTTCTCGGCAACCACGGGTCCGATATACTTTTAACTTGCCAGGTATATTGCTGGGGACCCGAGGATGTGCCTTTTCAAGGTTTCATATTAATCGGACAATTACTTACCGAGCTATGTCCAAAAAACGATTCAACCAATCAGAGAGCAGCGAACGATCGCGTGTGCCGAACGTGGCGGGCACACTCTGCCTCGGATGGCACATTTGAGAGCGTATTCATTTATTTCACGTTTGCAAACTATGTTGGCGTTAAACTATGTTTTACAACTAATAAAAACGAATTTGCGATTCATTCGCTTTCCTGCGCGTTTGTGCACGCGATGGCGATTTCTTTACCAAACTCCGGAAGCCGTTCGCTTTGGACCAAACCATTGCATGTAAATAGAGGGGGGGGATTGTCACCACTCGCAAGCCGTTCGCTTTGGACCAAACCATTTCATGTAAATAGAGGGGGGGGGATATAATTTTAGATATAGATATAGTACGGGCATGCCCTAGTATTTACAAACACAGGATTCTCAAATCCGCAACAATATATAATATATATATATATATCTATATGGTTGTTGTTGTTGTATATATATATATGGGGGGGGGAGGGGTGGGGGCGAAATCCGGACGGTTGAACTGGTTGAAGGGGGAAACGACAGAAAAAAGGTGGGGAACCACTGCTCTCGGCTAACACTATGAGGACACTCAGATATCAAACTGCACCTGTAGGTCAGCCTAGGCAGTGCTACATCATGGATAAATATGCCCATGAAAGTCAGTTATGCACCAATTTAGGCATCACTACACATGCATCTGCAGACAGCTGTGTAGTGAAAATGTATCAAAGTTGAACCCAGGTGTGATGCTCCCTTAAACCACTGAGAGGCGTCTATAAGACCTCAGACATCCGCGACTCCGGACCACTCCTGCGACATTTACTCTATGACATGTAGACTCGGATGGTACATACATGCAGACATTCTAGGCTTGCTTGCATTGACTAATACTAGGGCATGCCCGTACTATATATATGCCCGTACTATATATCTATCTAAAATTATATCCCCCCCCTCTATTTACATGAAATGGTTTGGTTCATTCGCAACGCCAAAGCGAACGGCGAACGGCTTGCGAGTACAGTGACAATCCCCCCCTCTATTTACATGAATGGTTTGGTCCATTCGCAACGACCACAGAACCCCCCCCTCTATTTACATGCAATGGTTTGGTCCAAAGCGAACGGCTTCCGGAGTTTGGTAAAGCAATCGCCATCGCGTGCACAAACGCGCAGGAAAGCGAATGAATCGCAAATTCGTTTTTATTAGTTTTAAAACTTTATTAAAACATAGTTTAACGCCAACATAGTTTGCAAACGTGAAATAAATGAATACGCTCTCAAATGTGCCATCCGAGGCAGAGTGTGCCCGCCACGTTCGGCACACGCGATCGTTCGCTGCTCTCTGATTGGTTGAATCGTTTTTTGGACATAGCTCGGTAAGTAATTGTCCGATTAATATGAAACCTTGAAAAGGCACATCCTCGGGTCCCCAGCAATATACCTGGCAAGTTAAAAGTATATCGGACCCGTGGTTGTCGAGAAACAGCGGTCACAGACAAACGTACAGACGTACAGACAGACAGACAGAGATTACTGGAATTATAGATAGATTATCGATCCTTCCTATACGATGACATGATCCTGATATATATTGCATGATTGTATTCTACAGGATGATGCCAGAGATCTGATTGTTATTAAACCTACCTATGGGACAAAGTTGTGGACTTGATTGATTTTCACAACACTTAATAACAATCAATCTCGCTGTCCACTCGAGAACAAGAGGTGAACATGGCGGGACACAGGATGATCCAGGTGCCGATATTCGGCGCCGACCCAAAAGCAGCGGATTTGGGCTCGGAGCTGACGCATTGGCTCAAGACACTGGACAATCAGTTCAAAGCCCAGGACGCCGCTGTCACTGATGAAACGAAACTGGACGTGCTGCAGACTAAAGTACACCATAACGTCTACAGGGGCATCGAACAGTGTACGACGTACAATGCAGCTGTGACGGAGCTGAAACGAATTTACATTAAGAAACGGAGTGTGGTTTATTCCAGGCATCTGCTCGCAACGCGGAGTCAACAGCCCACTGAGACGCTGGACCACTTCGCCCAAGAGCTGCGACGTCTACTTGCAGACAGTACTCCCGAGGTACGCACTCATGAGCAAGTCCAAGATGACCTTGTCCGCGATTCTTTTGTCTCTGGGATCAGCTCTTCAACCATTAGACAAAGACTTTTGGAAACAGCGGACTTGACGTTAACGGAAGCTCTACGGCTGGCACACGTATACACTGAGGCCTGGGAACAATCTAACGCCTATGACCACACATGTGTCGTTGCGGGGACTTCTCAACACACTCGACCGGAGAGAGCTACCGCCGAGGATGCGGGAGCGGACTCGACCTCACTGCCGGAACCCCTGGCCTCTCCCGAGGAGGACCCGGATACCGGCTTGGCGGCAGCCGCAGCGGCAGGACCAAAGCCTGGATGAAACGCTACGTGTTACTTCTGCGGAAATCGACAACATCCCAGGTCTGCGTGTTCGGCTCCGGGAGCGATGTCATTTGTGTTCGACAAAAGGACATTTTGCAAAAGTTTGCCGAAAGGCTGCGCGGGGCAAACGAACTCGCGCGACCCTGAATGGGCTTATCGCCGAGCCAACGGGCCGAGCACGGAGCGGGGCGCCTCACCCGGCTTTGATGAGCGGCGGTCCTCCTCGTGGGCCCTTGGTTGCGTGCTCGACCTTGGTGAGATTCATCGGGCCGCCAAAACAAATGGCGTGAACACGACCGAACGCAGAGTGACCGTCCTTGGCTGGTATCCGAACGTCTCATGATGGCTTTGAGACTCACCGCGTGACTCTAGCGCCATCCGAAGGCTGTTCGTACGAACTACAAGCTCTTGCTTCGGCACAGGAAACTACAGTTGGCTTCGACCCTTCTCGCGTAACACGAGCGCCATCCGCTGGCTGCTCGTACGAACTACAAGCTCCTGCTTTGGCACGGCAAACTACGCGCTTGACACGAGCGCCCTCCGGAGGCTGCTCGAACGGCCGGAGAACTGTAGCCAGCGTTGGATCTACACGCGAGGCGCGATCATCTCGCTCGGATGGCTCAATACCTGCCGGTCCACCCGGCCTTGCTCAGGCCATTATCCCACTTATGATCGAAGGCATTTTTGCTCGGGCTTTAATCGATATGGGGTCCACAGATAGTTATATCGATCATCGACTGATGCGAAAACATGGATGGCCGATCCTTGGGACAACACGGCGGATCTTTATGGCCTCCCAAGGGCTTAGGCTCAGCACAAAAGGGGAATGTCGTTTGAAGCTTGTGATAAAGGGACGCATATTTCCAGATGTACATCTCATGGTCTTACCTGCTTTATGTGCTGATATTCTGTTAGGACATGATTTTCTTAAGCGACATGGACGTTTGGAAATGGAATTTGGTGGGACTGACACGCTTGCTGTGTGTGCACTCGCAGGAATGGAAATTGAGCCTCTTTCGCTGTTCCCCAACATGACCACGGACTGCACACCTGTAGCGGTAAAATCACGGTGCTACTCACAAGCAGACGCGCTTCATTGCGGAGGAAACGGCCCAGCTCTTAAAGGAAGGTATCATAGAACCTACCCGGTCGCTGTGGCGGGCCCAGGTCTTAGTGGTGCGAAGCGAAGCGCATCGCAAATGAATGGTAATCGACTATTCGCAGACGATTAATCGATTTACACAGCTGGATGCCTACCCTCTACCGGGGATGGACGCACTGGTTCGACAGGTGGCCCAGTACTCGGTCTATAGCACTCTCGATCTGCGTAGTGCGTATCATCAGATCCCCATCTCCGGGGCCGATCGCATCTATACCGCCTTTGAATCAGGTCAACGGTTATACCAGTTCACCCGACTACCTTTTGGGGTGACGAACGGCGTCGCCTGTTTTCAGAGGGCTATGGACGACCTCATTGCTAAGGAGAACTTGACAGATGTCTTTGTATATCTGGACAATCTTATGGTTTGCGGGCATGACCAGGGGCATCATGATGCTAATCTGAAGCGCTTCCTCGAGGTCGCGCAGAGGTATCGCCTAACCATGAATGAGGCGAAGTGTCGTTACTCCATGCGCATGATAGATCTTCTGGGGTACACCGTGACCCATGGCTCTGTTGCTCCAGATAAGGAGCGTCTGCGACCCTTGCTCGATATGGCCCCGCCCTGCGATCGAGCTTCGTTGAAGTGTGCTCTCGGGCTGTTCGCCCATTATTCTAAGTGGGTGCAAAATTTCTCCATGAAACTCCGCCCACTTGTGGCCTGCGAAGCATTCCCCATGAGCCCTGCCGCCATGGCTGCTTTTCGGGGCCTTAAGTCCGACATCGCTGGCGCCGCTGTGGCGACGATCGACAAGCGCAAATCTTTCGTCTTGGAAAGTGATGCCTCGGATAATGCGATAGCGGCGACTCTCTCCCAGGGAGGGCGCCCTGTGGCTTTCTTTCCACGGACTCTCACCTCCGCTGAGCGGAGGCATTCGTCTGTCGAAAAGGAAGCGTACGCGATCGTCGAGTCAATTCGGCGTTGGCGTCCGTACTTGCTCGGACGATGCTTCCAAATCATCACGGACCAACAGAGCATTGCGTTTATGTACGACACCTTACATGCTCAACGCATTAAGAATGAGAAAATCACTCGCTGGCGTATCGAACTCGCCGACTTCTGCTACACCATCAAATATCGCCCGGGGAGGGATAACCTGGTCATCGACGCCTTATCGAGGCCGGCTACGTGTGCGGATCTCATATATTTGGAGGGTCTGCACGCTTTGCACGACACTATGTGTTATCCTGGGGTGACGCGTTTCGCTCATTTCGTGCGTCGTGGTAACCTGCCGTACTCGGTTGAGGACATCCGCCGGGTCTGTCACAACTGCGCTGTATGTGCGGAACTCAAACCGCGTTTTTACAACCCTCCCATGGGGACGCTGGTCAGGGCTACTAGACCGTGGGAGAGATTGGCGATTGATTTCAAAGGGCCGTTGCTGGTGTCGATTAACTCTCGTTATCTGCTCACTATCGTTGATGAGTACTCGCGATTCCCTTTTGCTTTCACATGTGCAGATATGACGGCCGCCACAGTCATAAGGTGCCTGCAGAACTTGTTTTCTATGTTTGGGTATCCGGCCTACGTGCATACAGATCGGGGTGCGGTGTTCCTGTCCCAGGAAGTGAGGAGCTTCCTGCTCCAGAATAATGTCCCTTCTAGCTATACCACCCCGTACAGACCACAGGCGAATGGGCAGATCGAACGCTTCAATGGGATTATATGGAGGGCCGTCATGCTAAGCCTCAGGACCCTCGGCCGGGGCCTAGATAAATGGGCTTGGTCACTACCTGTGGCGCTGAACTCGATCAGGGCTCTACTATGTATGGCTACCAACCAGACTCCTCACGAACGGTTGTTCCACCACCCACGAAGCTCGGGTAGTATCCGATCTTTACCTAGTTGGCTCGCTGAGCCGGGGCCGGCCTACCTCAAACGTGCGGTTCGCACGAGCAAGTACGATCCCTTAGTGGATAAGGTGCAGGTACTCCAGGCTAATCGCGAGCATGCTCGCGTAATGACGGCAGATGGACGTGAGTCCACAGTCTCCGTACGCCATCTCGCCCCATGTGGGGTCATCGACCCTTACGGGGACATCGACGAACTGATTTACGAGTCTATGGACTCTCCCGATGCTCCGCCTATGGAGCATCTGCCGTCCCTCCCGTCGCCAGAGACACCCCTGCCTGAAGGCACTGTGGTGCCCCCTCCGACGCCAGCCTCCAGCGGCTACTCTGATGCAGGGGACTCCGGGCTTGGGGATGTCGTACCCGTTAGTTGCTGGACCCGTGCTGGCAGGGCAATTTGCCGCCCTGACCGCTACGGATGGACCGACTGACATGGACTGCCAACACTAATCAATTTAGGCTGATGCATGCTTACTTCCTGCCTAGCGGCAGTGTAGTTCTAACGGCAGGGAGAATGTAGTGAAAATGTATCAAAGTTGAACCCAGGTGTGATGCTCCCTTAAACCACTGAGAAGCGTCTATAAGACCTCGGACATCCGCGATTCCGGACCACTCCTGCGACATTTACTCTATGACATGTAGACTCGGATGGTACGTACATGCAGACATTCTAGGCTTGCTTGCATTGACTATCGATCCTTCCTATACGATGCCACGATCCTGATATATATTGCATGATTGTATCAAAGTTGAACCCAGGTGTGATGCTCCCTTAAACCACTGAGAAGCGTCTATAAGACCTCGGACATCCGCGATTCCGGACCACTCCTGCGACATTTACTCTATGACATGTAGACTCGGATGGTACGTACATGCAGACATTCTAGGCTTGCTTGCATTGACTAATATTATCGATCCTTCCTATACGATGCCACGATCCTGATATATATTGCATGATTGTATTCTACAGGATGATGCCAGAGATCTGATTGTTATTAAACCTACCTATGGGACAAAGTTGTGGACTTGATTGATTTTCACAACAAGCTGTGTCCACTATTGACATCAAGGGCAGCCGTCATCATACCGACGACCTGGGAAGTCTGCTTTGCCCTTGTGCATCATACTTCACAGTGCATTTACTGCACCTACACCCAATGGTGCTTATTGGAATAGAGAGTGGGAGAGATAGCACACACCCCTATCACTTTAATCGCTTCTATGTGCAGGTTTTTCCACACACGTGTCATGAGAGACTCCGACTCTTTTGTCTGACCACAAGCTTGTTAAGAGTAAAATGTTAATCAATATCAAGCCTTCTGTGAGACGGCAACGTCTCAAGCCTGGTACAAAGCTCAACACTCAATAGCATAAATGCAGCAATGTGCAATCACAGCTTCAGCATAATCTCAAAGCCACCTTGGAACAATTGGATCTACCTACTACCAATGCTGAAGTGGGGTGGGCCATTTTACAAGACATCACCTTCAGTACGGCTTCTGACATTCTCGGTTTCGTTAAGCATAGTCACAAAGACTGGTTCGACGAGAACGCCTCCCAGATCAGCAGTTTACTTAACTCCATACATGTGGCCCATCTTTGCTGGATTGATGACAGAGGCTCAGCGAGCAAACACTCCTCTTACTTGCAACTTGGGAGACTCACACAGTCTATGTTCCATGAAATGGTGGACCGTTCTGGCAAAATGGATTACGTTCCATTAAAGCCGATGCAAATAATTTCAAACCTTCTATGCTGGTCTAAAGGCAGTCTATGAACTCTCTTCTTGTGGTATCGCTGCACTCCATAGCTAAGATGGTGTGGAAGATTTTTTTTTTTTGGTATACACGATCGAGGTTCATATAATAGCTAACATTAATCACGAAAAAAAAAAACAGACACATAAAACATATAATAAGGGGGGCGGTAGACAAGATGGGGAGAGAGGGGGAAGCACACAAGTGCAACATTTGAGAGCAGGAACATCGGGAGATCTGTGGGAGGGAGAGGGCATTGGGGGAGGAGGCGTGGGAAGAGGGGGCGGAGGGGGGGGGGGTGGGGGGAGAAGTATAAAACACATGGACATGTATCACCGTAATGCATTGAAAAATCATTGTAATTTGGTTTTCTGAGGAACCTCTTGGATGGAATACAAGTCCAAAATCCACCAGGGCTCCCAGTCCCTTCGGGTAATGGAGCAGAATTCTGGGCAGGGTAGGCCAATGTTGGCATTTTTGAAAGCCTCCTCTGGCCCCGTGTTGTATTCCAGCGTGCTGGACTGAAAAGCCCAACCATACACCAATTCTGTCGGGGTGTTGTGGGGGGAATGTACAAAACGGTGGCAGGTTTATCAGATGTCAAACAAGGCCCACTTTGCACCTCACATACGATGAGGCCAACCTTCCCAATGTCATGAGAACCTAACAAACTTTTATTAGTTCCGTTATGTTTGAGGAAATAGATGCTGATTCAACATGATACCACCAAATGGATCAAAACAATGAGGAAGCCACGAGTGAGCACGATACACCAACATATTTACTACATGTTATAGTTGTAAATACTTTTTCCATGGAGCAACGGTACTTGGAATGTAAAGGATATCTCATCAATATAAATGAGGTGTGCCATACAGAAGGTGGGTGTTACTGTAAATGATGAAAAAACACATCCGATCCGAATCGTTCCAGAATTGTACAGCTTACTTGAGTTCTTCGAGAAAGGCAGGCTGGATGCTCTCACACATATTGAATTAACTTCGTTTTCCATCACCAGTTGGATGAATTGGGCACTGACGCCATGACAATCATATGTGACTTTGTTACGACGACCTGAATGCATCCCACGAACAACCTGGCAGCTGGTTTGAAGACAAAATAATCACACCATCATGTTTGTTTATCTGAAACGTTTCTAAGGCGTGAGATTTGAAACAATGAGGGTACATATATATATATACAGTCACGTGAAAAAGTAAGTACACCCCATGTAAAGTTTTGACTTTTTCAACATATTTCAACATACAGCTATTTGATCTTCATTTCAACAATATTGACAGATAAAGGTGATATAATATAACAAATATCATGAAACATTTACATTTTGTCGTCCATTGTATAATTTAAATAAACATAAATGCAAATTTTGCATGTGGAAAAAGTAAGTACACCCCTACATTTATCACTATTTCAAATACCTAAAATTAGAATCAGGTGCACCAGCTCAGGTGCAAATGATTAGAACATCGTTAGAGAGGATCTTGGAGGAACCTGTCTTATTTAAACCTCAGACATTTAGCTTGATTTGCTCTTTGTTGTTGAAGTGTGCGGCGTCACCATGCCTAGATCAAAAGAGCTTTCTGGGGCCTTCAGAAAGAAGGTTATAGACGCCTACGAGTCTGGGAATTGGATTTTAAAAGATCTGCAAACAATTTGAAATCAATCATTCGACTGTCTGGAAGATCATCTACAAGTGGAGAAGATTCCAAACTGCCAACTTGTTCAGGCCAGGCCGCCCCAGCAAGTTCAGCCTGAGAGCAGACCGCAAGATGCTGAAAGAAGTCTCTAAGAACCCCAGAATGTCATCACGGGACCTACAGGTAGCTCTTGCCACTGTTGATGTCAAAGTGCACGAGTCAACCATTAGAAAGAGGCTGCACAAATTTGATCTACATGGGAGGTGTGCCAGGAGGAAACCTTTGCTGTCCAGAAAGAACATCAGGGCAAGACTAAAGTTTGCCAATGAACAACGAGGCAATGACCAGCACTTCTGGAACAATGTGCTCTGGACAGATGAGTCAAAGGTAGAGCTATTTGGCCACAGTACCAGAAGACATGTTTGGCGAAAACCAAAGACAGCATTTGACCACAAGAAGCTGATACCAACTGCAAAGCATGGTGGTGAAAATATTATGGTTTGGGGCAGCTTTGCTGCATCAGGGCCTGGGCAGCTCACCATCATATAATCCACTATGAATTCTTCATTGTACCAGAGGGTGCTTGAGGATAATGTGAGTCTATCTGTCGGAAAGTTGAAGCTCAACCGAAGGTGGACCCTGCAACACGACTATGACCCTAAACATACCAGTAAATCCACTAAGGAATGGCTGAAAAGAAAGAAATGGAGGGTTCTGGAATGGCCAAGTCAAAGCCCGGATCTAAATCCCATCGAGATGTTGTGGGGGGATTTGAAACGAGCTGTGCATACAAGAAACCCCTCAAACATCGCACAGCTGAAAGAATTCTGCATGGAGGAGTGGGCAAAAATTTATCCCAGTCGATGTCAGAGACCGGTAGACAGTTATTAAGAAACGCCAACTTGAGGTTGTTTCTGCCAAAGGGGGCAATACCACCTATTAGAGCCAAGGGTGTACTTACTTTTTCCACATGCAAAATTTGCATTTATGTTTATTTAAATTATACAATTTTTTTTTTTTTTTTTTTTTTGTATACTGTATCGAGGCTCGTGAAAGAGCTAACATTTACTTCACAAACAAATCAACCAGACAAACAAAATATATAAAAAGCGGGAGCGGAAAACAAGATGGGGAGAGAAGGTGAAGCACACAAACACAACATTTGAGAGCAGGGAGATGTGTGGAAGGGAGAGGGCTTGGGGGGAGGAGGCATGGGAAGGGGGGGGGGGGGGTGGAGGGAGAAGTATAAAACACAAGGACACCAATGACTTCCAGGACAGAAGTTGGTATTTCAAAAAAGTGGAATTGGGGTGAAATTAGCGGGGGTAGAAAAGATCAAGGTTTTGGATGGGGGAAGATAAGAGATGGTGGTGAACAGCTGTTTTAAAGACCTGGAGGGTGGAGTGGGATTGAAGAGAGTGAGGGAGTTTGTTCCAGAGGCGGGAGAAAAGAGGAATGAAGGAGTGAAGGTGAGCAGAGAGTCTTGATTTTGGCAGTTTGACCATAAGAGGGTTGCAGGCAGATCTTGTGCGACCTGTAGGAATATTTGCGGGACAGAGCCCAGAGAGAGCTGGGGGGGCAAGGCCAGAGAGGAGTCGGTAGAAGATGGAAAGACCACCAACCTGCCTGCGGTGAGTGAGTGAGAGGCCCTTGGAGTTAGCTTCATCGCGGGAGATTCCAATGATTCTGAATGCTTTGGTTTCAACAGCGTGAAGACGAGCTAGGTGTGAGGCAGGAGCACCAGCCCAGAGGGGAGAGCAGTATTCCATTGAGCTGCGGATGAAAGCCTTGTATGTGGTGAGGAGCTCAGGTGTGCCAAGGAAGGACTTCGCACGACGGAGGATGCCCAGTCGGCGACTGGCTTTGGAGGCCAGATTTGAAATGTGGTTTTCCCAGGAAAGATCATGGCAGATAGTGAGACCCAAAAGCTTGAGTGACAGAACTTCTTGGAGAGGATTATTCAGAAAGTGGATGGGAGGGTTGTCCAGTCGGTCTTTTCGGAGAGACATCGTAAGAGTGTGAGATTTGTCAGGATTGAAAGACATGTTCCACTTGTTTGCCCAGTCTGTGATTTTGTCCAGGTCTGCAGAGAGTGAGAAGGCAGCAGACTGCCGATCTGAGGGATGAAGAATGGAGCGACAGAGAGTAGAGTCATCAGCAAAGAGATACAGAGGATTTTCAAGAGAGTCAGAGAGATCATTGATGAAGATCAGAAAAAGGACAGGGCCTAGAACACTGCCTTGTGTAATGTAATGGACGACAAAATGTAAATGTTTCATGATATTTGTTATATTATATCACCTTTATCTTTCAATATTGTTGAAATGAAGATCAAATAGCTGCATGTTGAAATATGTTGAAAAAGTCAAAACTTTACATGGGGTGTACTTACTTTTTCACGTGACTGTGCATATATATATATATATACATATATATATATATATATATATATATGTACCAGCATGGCTCGCTATGCGTCAGAGTTAGAGGAACGGGCTTATTTTAGCTGAGGATAATAACTGTACCTGAGTTGCTGTGTTTAAACCACCGTTTAGAGGCCATTTTTCCCCGCAAAGCGGGGGTTGGCCCTTTCGGGGATTGCTGTGTTTACACCAATCAATCAATTTACACCAATCATAACACAAACAATTATTTTGCACAAATGTTTTTATAGTGTTTGTGGTATTACATTTTTATAAGCAATTTAGTTTGAAGATTTAGGTTGAATTTTTTTTTTTAAACATTCAAAAAAGAACCCCGCTGCACATACACATGGAAGGGGTAGGTGCAAACTGGAAGTTTGGACCGATTACACCTCACAATGACATAATGAAAAACACCTCACCACCATGTAATTCAAAACACCTCACCACCACGTAATAAAAAACACTTCACCACCACGTAATTCAAAACACCTCACCACCACATAATTCAAAACACCTCACCACCATGTAATTCAAAACACCTCACCACCACATCATAAAAAACACTTCACCACCATGTAATAAAAAACACTTCACCACCATGTAATAAAAAACACTTCGCCACCACGTAATAAAAAACACTTCACCACCACATAATAAAAAACACCACCACCACGTAATTCAAAACACCTCACAACCACGTAATAAAAAACACCACCACCACGTAATGAAAAACACTTCACCACCACATCATGAAAAACACCTCACCACCACATAATTCAAAACACCTCACCACCACATAATTCAAAACACCTCACCACCACATAATTAAAAACACCTAACCACCACGTAATTCAAAACACCTCACCACCACATAATTCAAAACACCTCACCACCATGTAATTAAAAACACCTCACCACCATGTAATTAAAAACACCTCACCACAACGTAATTAAAAACACCTCACCACCACGTACAAAACACCTGACCACCACATAATTCTAAACACCTCACCACCATGTAATTCAAAACACCTAACCACCACATAATTCAAAACACCTCACCACCACGTAATTAAAAACACCTCACCACCACATAATTCAAAACATCACCACCATGAAATTAAAAACACCTCACCACCACGTAATTCAAAACACCTCACCACCACGTAATTCAAAACACCTCACCACCATGTAATTAAAAACACCTCACAAACTATGTCATTAAAAACGCCTCGCCACCACGAAATTAAAAACACCTCACCACCACGTAATTAAAAACATCTCACCACCACGTAGTTCAAAACATCTCACCACCATGAAATTAAAAACAACTCACCACCACGTAATTCAAAACATCTCACCACCACATAATTCAAAACACCGCACCACCATGTAATTCAAAACACCTCACCGCCAGAAAAAAAAATTGCATATAGATAAAACTGCATATAGAAAAAACTGCATATATAAAAAACACTGCATATAGAAAAAAAACTGCATATAGAAAAAAACTGCATATAGAAAAAAAACTGCATATAGAAAAAAACTGCATATAGAAAAAAAACTGCATATAGAAAAAAACTGCATGTAGAAAAAAATTGCATTAGAAAAAACTGCATATAGAAAAAAAACTGCATATAGAAAAAACACTGCATATAGAAAAAAAACTGCATATAGAAAAAAACTGCATATAGAAAAAAAACTGCATATAGAAAAAAACTGCATGTAGAAAAAAATTGCATTAGAAAAAACTGCATATAGAAAAAAAACTGCATATAGAAAAAAAAACTGCATATAGAAAAAAACACTGCATATAGAAAAAAACTGCATATAGAAAAAAAAACTGCATATAGAAAAAAAAACTGCATATAGAAAAAACACTGCATATAGAAAAAAAACTGCATATAGAAAAAAACTGCATATAGAAAAAAAACTGCATATAGAAAAAAACTGCATGTAGAAAAAAATTGCATTAGAAAAAACTGCATATAGAAAAAAAACTGCATATAGAAAAAAAAACTGCATATAGAAAAAAACAATGCATGCAGAAAAAAACTGCATATAGAAAAAAAAACTGCATATAGAAAAAAAAACTGCATATAGAAAAAAACAATGCATGCAGAAAAAAACACTGCATATAGAAAAAAAACTGCATATAGAAAAAAAACCTGCATATAGAAAAAAAACTGCATATAGAAAAAAAAACTGCATATAGAAAAAAACAATGCATGCAGAAAAAAAAACTGCATATAGAAAAAAAAACTGCATATAGAAAAAAAAATGCATATAGAAAAAAAACTGCATATAGAAAAAAAACTGCATATAGAAAAGCCAGTTCAATCTCCCTCTGGAGATACGCTGTACTTTGCAATGCAAAACATCCATTTATACCACCAATTAAGTTTTACAACAACGTGAATGATAAATGTCTTTCATTACCTTTTCCAGTTTTCATCCTCTAAAGAATTAGCTGGTTTTATTTTCACTTCTTTGACACCATCACGTTGGTTAGTTTTCACTGTAATGTCATGGAGGACGAACTCTTTTCTTAGATCCATCTGCAGTGATTTTACATTTTGATTAGTATCATTCACAATTAATATTGCACTTATTTCCTGCACATTGAGATCCCAATGAATTAAAGAAAACAATACATTGATTTGTAAACTCTTCAGTGCAAATTCAGAATGACACGTTCTGTACCAGTTAATAATATTCTACGTATTCATTAAATTCAGACCTGGTCTACTGGAATGTATTTTACATTGATTCAAACTACTCATAAATTTTGGAAAATTCAGTCAATTGCTCATAGGTTAAGGTAATAACTTCAAATATAATAGATTTTACAAGCACTAATAAGTTCATAATATATCTGTGTATGTGTTTGTATATGTCCGTTTATATGTACATGTGCATGTATATGTATGTATGTATGTATGTATGTGTGTGTGTGTGTGTGTGTGTGTGTGTGTGTGTGTGTGTGTGTATGTGTGTGTGTGTGTGTGTGTGTGTGTGTGTGTGTGTGTGTGTGTGTGTGTGTTGTTAATGTCCGGCTTCCTTCTTGTGACTACAGTGCAGTAATTGGTCTTTATTTTGATTATTAAGGCCTATCATGTGACGTGACATGTGGTGTCTATAATGCTATTGCATGGAATTTGTAGAAATTAAATTAAAATATTTGCCAAAATTTGTTGAAGACGATTGGTGGTATTCCTTCCAGTTTCACATATAAAGTTGCAGTGAAACATGTGACATGTGACTATAATGAGAATTGTACACACGGGCATCATGGTTAGGGTTAGGGCGAGTTGTTAGGGTTAGGGCTAGTTGTTAGGGTTAGGGCTAGTTGTTAGGGTTAGGGCTAGTTGTTGGGGTTAGGGCTAGTTGTTAGGGTTAGGGCTAGTTGTTAGGGTTAGGGCTCGTTGTTAGGGTTAGGGCTAGTTGTTAGGGTTAGGGCTAGTTGTTAGGGTTAGGGCTCGTTGTTAGGGTTAGGGCTAGTTGTTAGGGTTAGGGCTAGTTGTTAGGGTTAGGGCTCGTTGTTAGGGTTAGAGCTAGTTGTTAGGGTTAGGGCTAGTTGTTAGGGTTAGGGCTAGTTGTTAGGGTTAGGGCTAGTTGTTAGGGTTAGGGCTAGTTGTTAGGGTTAGGGCTAGTTGTTAGGGTTAGGGCTAGTTGTTAGGGTTAGGGCTAGTTGTTGGGGTTAGGGCTAGTTGTTAGGGTTAGGGCTAGTTGTTAGGGTTAGGGCTAGTTGTTAGGGTTAGGGCTAGTTGTTAGGGTTAGGGCTCGTTGTTAGGTTTAGGGCTAGTTGTTAGGGTTAGGGCTAGTTGTTAGGGTTAGGGCTAGTTGTTAGGGTTAGGGCTAGTTGTTAGGGTTAGGGCTCGTTGTTAGGGTTAGGGCTAGTTGTTAGGGTTAGGCATCAGGGTATAAAGGTCTTTGTAGCATTCTAGTTGTAAGGTCTCGCCTTTGAGCTGTCGAGCCTGGGTTTGAAATTCGACCATGCGACAAACCGTCAGCCTGGTGTTTGGCATGTATCAATGGGGATGGATGTTGAAGATTCAAGTGTCTTTCTTGAAAAGTAGGTGAGTTATCACCAGCACCGTGAATAAATTACAAATTCCTGTCCTAACTGCTGTGAAGGCAATGGTAAACTCGCTGCACAATACCTCGTGAGGCTGCACAGTTTACGTTTTGTATCCCACCGATAGGCCGGATCTGGATTCGGACCTGAACCAAAATCGAACTGGCTTGTTCATTTCGCCAAACCAACTCATCCACCAAGTTTTGTCATAACTCGTCCACAAGTTTTTGAAGTATCATGCTATATATCGTTTTTGGCTCCATAACTATATGGTGAAAAATCACTTTGAAAATTAAGAAATTCTCTGATCCGGATTCGGTTCTTCACCAAAATCTAATGGATTCGTCCTTGTCACACACCTGAAGTGTCCGCCAAGTTTCGTCCAAATCCGTCCATAACGTTTTGAGATATCTTGCCATATATCATTTTTGGCCATATCTCCCAATGGTGAAGAATCACTTAAATAATTCTACTAGCCGAATCCGGATCTTCACCAAAATCTGATCGTTTCGTCCTTGTCACATATGCTAACTCTCCGCCAAATTTCGTTTGAATCCGTCCACAAATTTTTGAGATATCTTGTTCACAGACAGACGGCCAAACAAACAGACAGACAGGGGTGAAAACATAACCGCCATCCACCTTTGGTGGCGGAGGTAACTAGATATCTGCGATCACAAAGCGATCGCCAAGAGTAAGCTTCCGCCGGCTCGGGAAGGCTTACCTTAGGCGATCGCACGCGACTTACGCTTGGCCGGCGATCCAATGATGGCCATATTTTTTTTCAGACAGCCATATGACCTTGACCTTCAACATTTAATGATATAGTGTAAATTAAGAAAATGTGTCCACAACTACAATCTACCCATCATTTTCAACATCATGAAAATGGGAGGGTGTAATTAATAAACGTACTGTACTCGTGTTTGAATAGTATGTGATTAATCGATGTACTCAGATTTCAATTGTATGTAATTAATAGATGTACTCAGGTTTCATTGGTATGTAATTAATAGACGTACTCAGGTTTCAATTGCATGGAATGAATAGATGTACTCAGGTTTCATTGGTATGTAATTAATAGACATACTCAGGTTTCAATTGCATGGAATGAATAGATGTACTCAGGTTTCATTGGTATGTCATTATAGATGTACTCAGGTTTCAATTATATGTAATTAACAGATGTACTTAGGTTTCAATTGTATGTAATTAATAGATGGACTCAGGTTTCAATCGTATGTGATTAATAGATGTACTCAGGTTTCAATTATATGTAATTAATAGATGTATTCAGGTTTCAATGGTATGTCATTTATAGATGTATTCAGGTTTCAATGGTATGTAATTTATAGATGTATTCAGGTTTCAATGGTATGTAATTTATAGATGTATTCAGGTTTCAATGGTATGTAATTTATAGATGTATTCAGGTTTCATTGGTTAATCAATTAAATTATTTAATTTTTTATTAATGACATATTTAATTAAATTTCTAAAAGATACATCTTCGGATGAAGCACTAGTGGTTTAGTTATGCTATTAGCCAATTGATTAAGAAAATATTTTGTGATAATCTTTTATTGATTTTAATTGCACAATTAATCAATCAATTAGTGTACACCTCTCCCTCCCAATGCAGCCTCTATGAGCTGCACTGCGGTATTGCCGGGCGCCGGAGGCACCCCGGCAATGCCGCGCTGTAGGATATTTAATTATTTGGCATGGGGGCGGTGTACTTTGAATGTATCTGTACTTGTTTATCTTTTTTTTTCTCTCTTGGTATTTTTACCATGGGCCTCTGCTCATTCTAATTGAAACCTTTCTCCACCGACAGACTGCCCTATTCAAGTTATGAGACCAGTCACTCAATAATCCGACCTTACTTCCCATCATCATAATCATTTATCATCATTATCATCTTCATCATCATCATTTCCCATGCTCCACACAGAGTGTTGGTTCTGCCAAAGGAGTTTATTGGCCAGGGTTGCAAACCTGGATGGGCAGCCACAACGACACAATCTCTTCCCTTATTACGGGGAAATTATTTTTAAAAACTTAGCTATAACATGTGGAGCCTTGTACAATCTGAAAACCCCAGAGAAAGGAAGGAGCAGGTTCGTGGATCATATTGCATGCAATGTTCCAGTGTGCTGTGTTCATTCATCTCCCAAACACGACACTTTTGTAAGTATGTACAGGCTCGACAAATTCCAGGTCCACTGCTAGAGGTTAATGACCTCATGGACTTAATCTTCAAAACTTATATTTCATGTGGACTCATAAATAGACAAAAGTACAACTCATTTGTACGAATAACTTAATGGGAAGCAGATTTCATGTTGTATTACTAGACTTCAACCTGGATCATCATCGTGAACCGATCGTGCTAATGTGTTGATGTTTCGAAAGCACAAACACACAAAAGTGTCTTTGTGAACACTTTTGAACCCACAAAAAAGAAGGAGATGGCCATTTGATTTGATGAATTTGGATATTTGATGCTTTGTTCATTTCCCTTGACATCCCACCCCAGGGATACCTAACTTTTTTTTTTTTTTGTATACAAGATCGAGGCTCGTGTAAGAGCTAACATCAATCACAAAAAAAAACCGACACACAAAACATAAAATAAAGGGAGCGGGAGACAAGATGGGGAGACAGAGGGAAGCACACAAGCACAACAGCAGAGCACAGGGACAACGGAAGATTTGTGGGAGGGAGAGGGCTTGGGGGGAGGAGGCATGAGAAGGCGGGTAGAGGTATAAAACACATGGACACTGCTAGGACTTCCAGGAAAGAAAGAAGTCGGTATTTCAAAAAAAAGTGGATCTGGGGTGAATTAATAGGGGTAGAAGAGATCAAGGTTTTGGATGGGGGAAGATAAGAGATGGTGGTGAACAGCTGTTTTAAAGACCTGGAAGGAGGAGTGGGATTGAAGAGAGCGAGGGAGTTTGTTCCAGAGGCGGGAGAAAAGAGGAATGAAATAGTGAAGGTGAGCAGAGAGTCTTGATTTTGGCAGTTTCACCAGAAGAGGGTTGATGGCAGATCTTGTGCGACCAGTAGGAATATTTGGGGGACTGAGCCCAGACAGAGCTGGGGGAGATAGGCCGGAGAGGAGTCGGTAGAAGACAAAAAGACCACCAACCTGCCTGCGGTGAGTGAGCGAAAGGCCCTCGGAGTTAGCTTCATCGTGGGAGATTCCAATGATTCTGAAAGCTTTGGTTTCAACAGCGTGAAGACGAGCTAGGTGTGAGGCAGGAGCACCGGCCCAGAGGGGAGAACAGTATTCCATTGAGCTGCATGAGGAGTTCAGGTGTGCCAAGGAAGGATTTCGCACGACGGAGGATGCCCAGTCGACGACTGGCTTTGGAGGCCAGATTTGAAATGTGGTTTTCCCAGGAAAGATCATGGCAGATAGTGAGACCCAAAAGTTTGAGTGACAGAACTTCTTGGAGAGGATTGTTCAGAAAGTAGATGGGAGGGTTGGGTCAATTAAGTGTCAACCAGAAAATGTGTGGCCTGGCATAGAAGCAGTCCTAGCATGAAAATGTTCGATCAAAACCACAGAAAAATCAAATTATATAAATGTAATAAGAGGACAAAAAACACGAGTAACAGTTTCATTAACAGAATCCATTGACTTCATAGTTTTTTTTGATTTTTTTTTGTATACAGAGTCGAGGCTCGTGAAAGAGCTAACATTTATCAAACAAACAAGCAAACAAAGTATATAAAAAGGGGAGCGGTCGACAAGATGTCATGTTATGTACTTCCTTACATACCCATTACTTTTCGTGAATATGCCGATGTTCCCCAAGGGAAATTATGTAAAACAATATACGAGCTTGAGTGACAGAGGCTCGTGTTTTATATATATTATACTTTATATATATAAAGTTTATATATATACTTTATATATAGTATTGTGGCGGACACAAAAGCCCACTGGCGTGGCGACATCATTCCGCGCACCAAGTGGGCGGTGGCCACGCCCGAGGGGTAGGCGTGGCCTCATGATATACACCGGGGGCGCAGCCCGGAGCGCGCCAGTGTTACAGTGAGCTCCTGAAATAAAGACGCTTATAAGTTACCGCTTGTCCGCTTCCTCCTTGCTCGCAAGCAGCGCGCGTAACGCCGCGCTTTAGTATATATATAATATTATACGTGTTTTATACTTTATATATATAAAGCATTCCCCTTAGGATAATGCTTTCCAAGCCAAGTTCAGTGAAAATGCATATTTTTTTTTCGATTGAAATTTTGCTATAGACATGATGTAGGTGTAGAGAACATTTTGATGAAATGGAAGTTCGCACAATGCGGCCATCATCAGATGGATAAATGCAGTACATTGTACGTGTTATGCGTTTACCTGCAATACTTCTATATCGTGGCTTTTGTTGTGGCATTCGTTCCCTGGATTTGATTGTGCAACTTCCCAGTTTTCGTTCCACTTGGCGGTCACGACCGCATTCGCTGCCACATTCAGCCCTGCAACGATACAATGGTTTTTCTTATTTTTGACATTTTTTATGCCATGGAAGGACAATTCATGGGTTTTTCTACATTTCGGTTGTATTCTTTGTTTCCAGCAACAAAAGTTCCATCTGGAATACTTACGAATTTGTGCAACACCGTTTCCCCGACATGAGGCAATGGTTATCACTAGCCCCAACATCTGCATCACTGCAATACAAAACAATAATGATGTAAAAAGACAACTTAACGTGCACAGACTGCCAACTGTGAATATCACTGACATTGGTGGTAATGGTACAGCCTGTTTTCTGAGTACAGCATTTTGACTTAATAGACAGTTACCATCGCATATCAGACAAATAAATGCATAGACTTAACGCAGGTTAAGATGGCAAGCAAAGATGCCGAGAATTGCCGGTCGTTTAACGTACGTGAAAAGGACATTTTTCGTTCCGTACAAATTGAACACCTCAGGTGTACCACAGATTAAAAATAGTTTACAAACTGCCTGGATCTTGGTCTTTATAACTTTACTTGATGTTTACCGTCACAGAGTTTGAATTACCTGCTGAAAGGCTGAATGTAATTTAACACCTTTCATAAATATTGAATGATGACAAGTCGGAAAAAAAAAACGTTAAAAAAAAAAGAAAAATCTTGTGCTGATTTAATTCCCAAAAAACAACCAAAGGTAGGAATGACACCAAAATCTTTTATGGATTGCTATTATGACTTCTTTGTCATAGATAATTGTATGGCAATACAAACAATTGTTTAATCATTACCTGCGCCACCGAAGGTTGATGGAGGTTATGCTTTTTTGATATTGTTTTGATATTTTTGGTATTTTTTTTACCCCTGTCTGTCTTGTCTGTCTGTTTATTTTTGAACATGATATCTCAAAAGGTTGTGGACGGATTCGGCTGAAAATTGGTGGATGAGTTGATTCTGATGATTGGTGAAATTTATTAAAAAGAAAAAACTGAAATATCACATTGACATAAGTATTCAGACCCTTTGCTATGACACTTGAAATTTAGCTCAGGTGCCTCCCATTTCTCTTGATCATCTTTGAGATGTTTCTACACCTTGATTGGAGTCCACCCGTGGTAAATTCAATTGATTGGACATGATTTGGAAAGGCACACACCTGTCTATATAAGGTCTCACAGCTGACAATGCATATCAGGGCAAAAACCAAGCCATGAGGACGAAGGAACTGCCTGCAGAGCTCAGAGACAGGATTGTGTTGAGGTACAGATCTGGGGAAGCCTACAAAAAAAATTCTGCTGCATTGAAGGTTCCCAAGAGCACAGTGGCCTCTATAATTCTTAAATGGAAGAAGTTTGGAACAACCAGGACTCTTCCGAGAGCTGGCCGCCCGGACAAACTGGCCCTTGGTAAGAGAGGTGACCAAGAACCCGATGGTCACTCTGGCTGAGCTCCAGAGATCCTGTGTGGAGATGGGAGAAACTTCCAGAAGAACAACCATCACTGCAACACTCCACCGATCTGGGATTTATGGCAGAGTGGCCAGATGGAAGCCTCTCCTCGGTGAAAGACACATGAAAGCCCGCTTGGTGTTTGTAAAAAAGCACCTAAAGGATTCTCAGACTGTGAGAAACAAGATTCTGTGGTCTGATGAAACCAAGATTGAACTGCTTGGCCTCAATTCTAAGCGTCATGTCTGGAGGAAACCAGGCACCGCTCATCACCTGCCCAATACCATCCCAACGGTGAAGCATGGTGGTGGCAGCATCATGCTGTGGAGGTGTTTTTCAGCAGCAGAGACTGGGGGACTGGTCAGGGTTGAGGGAACAATGAACGGAGCAAAGTACAGAGATACCCTTAATGAAAACCTGAAACAGAGCGCTCAGGACCTCAGACTGGGCCGAAGGTTCACCTTCCAACAGGAAAATGACCCTAAGCACACAGCCAAGACAATGCAGGCGTGGCTTAGGGACAACTCTGTGAAGGTCCTTGAGTGGCCCAGCCAGAGCCCTTACTTGAACCCAATCGAACATCTCTGGAGAGACCTGAAAATGGCTGTCCACCGACGGTCCCCATCCAACCTGGCAGAGCTTGAGAGGATCTGCAGAGAAGAATGGCAGAAAATCCCCAAATCCAGGTGTGCAAAGCTTGTTGCGTCATACCCAAGAAGACTCGAGGCTGTAATCGCTGCTAAAGGTGCTTCAACTAAGTACTGAGTTAAGGGTCTGAAGTCTGAATACTTATGTCAATGTGATATTTCAGTTTTTTCTTTTTAATAAATTTGCAAAACGTTCTAAAATCCTGTTTTCTCTTTGTCATTATGGGGTATTGAGTGTAGATTGATGAGGGAAAAAATGAATTTAAACGATTTTAGCATAAGGCTGCAACCTAACAAAATGTGAAAAATGAGGGGGTCTGAATACTTTCTGAATGCACTGTATAAGCCAAGTACTGCATCCACCAAGATTATTTTTACATTTATGAATAATGTTGGTGAATTTACGGATTTAGTATCAACTGGTTCATTTACTCTCGCACTTGTGATCGTTCTAATCGGAGAAACATTTAAAAGATTCCGATCTCCATTGTAAGAAGAAGTTTCGTTGGCGTTTGGAATATAAGAAATAGGTAAATAAAGTGCAGGTGTGGATCCTTGTTTGGGGATGAATTACATTGTAAAGACAAATATTAGAACAACATCATGTCTGTTGTCATAATCTTATCGTGGTCTTGTTAACCAAACACCTTTCATTAGTAGGGGAACCAGTGAGCTGGCGTGCGAAATAAGGATCGGAGGTGCGCATGGATGCAATACTTTGTTTGGCAGTACTTTTTGGTAGATATGTCCCTTCCTCATAGATTCTAGGTTGTGTGCTTGGCGAAAGCTCGTGTGAACTCAAATTATGGCCCAAACGATTAACTTTAGCACGCAACAAGTTTCGCCAAAATATTAGGGAAGGAGAAATACATTTGGGATTTACATCGGGTCAGCTTTCATGATAACATAGATGTTAGGCAGAATTAGAAAGGCCTTGGCCCAACCTCCAATTTGGTAGCAAAAGTATTTTGATTACATTGATGACGTCAACAGTGGTCAAAAGGTCACCGATTTGGAAGGGAAGTGAAAATCAATGTATCTCGTCAATAGATTGCCCCATTTCAGAAAAACCAAGAAAGTTAGAATGTCAAAAATACTATTTATATAAGAAGACTTAATGGCAACGTTTTTAGTATCAAGAAAGTTTACAAAAGGAGCATAGTTGTTATGTAAACTCGTTTCAACCCAAAGGGAAATTTTGGAAAAAAATGACCAAAATTGGGAAATTCCCGGAAACACAGCTAACCTTTATTTCTTATCATTTTGTGGTGTAACAGCATATATTCTACTTTATCCAGCTTCGTAATGTATTCAATAACGATTTTAAATCAGATATTAACACTTTGAGCTGTAATTTTAATGGTAAAATTATTTTGATTAATTCATCGATGACGTCACCAGAGTTCAAAAGGTCATCGATCTTAAAAAAAAGTGAAAAACTCGGTGCCATATTCAATAAGATATACTATTACTGAAGATATATTACTGAAGAAAGTAAACTCATGAACAAAGTTTTTGATAGCAACATATTCATCAAAGGTAATATAGTCGTTAAGTTAACCCCTTATGTTTTTCAAGCCAAATTTTGAAAATTTGGCCAAAATTGGGAAATTTCTAGAAAAAGATGCAACCTGCATAATTTTACATTCTACTGTTTTTTACACTTGAATGCAATCTACACTCTTCTATTGTAGGCCTTCGAGGACTGGATCTTGGGTGAGTTATGCGAAACTAATATGTCCTTACTTTCAGTTCAAGTCAACAAGGTCTGTGAATTAATAAACAGCAGCAAAAATAATTATGATATTGAACATCTTCATTGAGCATGTGAAGACGCACATGAGAATATAATGGCAGATAAGAGCAAGCTGGACGAATCTCTAAAGACATGTCAATTTCCAACAAGCCAACATTGGTTGATGTATACAGACTAATACTTAGCATCCTGAAGAGGTACATCCATGCGGAGAGGTCTGGTAACTGGGACATTCATTTAGCGTCAACTGAAGATATGCTGCCATATATAGTATCAGCTGGACAAACCAAATATGTATTATGTCTTCCACATTACTTGAAGGCTATAAAAAAAACACCACCTACAGTTGAGGCCAAAATTAGGAAGAGTAACTTTATTGTCAGGCAGAAGGAAGGAAAGCACAATGGAGTATGGACTAATACAATGCCTATAGAAAGTCTACACCCCCTTTCAAAATTTCACCTTTTGTTGCCTTAAACTTAAAGCCTGGAATAAAAATGCCTTAAATCAGACTTTTTCCACCTTTATTTACACATCGTAACCCACAACTTCCAAGTGAAAAACAAATTCTACAAATTTCAGAAAATTAATTAAAAATACAAAACTAGATTATCTTGGTTGGGTAAGTATCCACCCCCCTTATAACAGCAATTGTAAATTAGCTCAGGTGTAACCAATTACCTTCAAAATCACACACCAAGTTAATTGGTCTCCACATGTGTTAAATTGTAGTGATTCTGATTATTTCAGAATAAAGTCAGATGTTCCTGTAGGTTTCCTCTGCTGGGTAGAGCATTTCACAGCAAAGACTCAAACCATGGGTCATGTCGTGCCGCCCCCCTCGCCGCCACCGTCTTGTCTTGATTTGTGTGGATCCAGGAACTTCAAAAAGGGACCTCAATCTCACCATAGTATGCACTAGGCCAGTGACGAACGGGTGGTGGGAGGGGGGGGGGGAAGGGGGTTTACCCCCACAAAATCTGTAAAGAATTGATCGTCGGAAACAGCATTTCCTGCGTTCTTGGAAGTTTCTGCAGCTCCTTGCCTTCTTCCCTTGCCCAACAGTTTAGCAGATTGTCGGTGACTAAGGGGCCAAAGTGGTGAACTGGTTAGCCGAATTGCCTAGCCATTCCTGAGTTAAAACAAGAATGACGGCACTTTGGTCACAACCTGCAACAAAATCCGGTCGCAGGCCGATTGGGAAACGCGGATTTTAAAGCACTCTTAAAAGACAAACAGCATGATTGTGAAACACATGTAATGCTCTATTAAAAGGTTGACACCTCACATGTATCCTGTAAACACACGCATAATTGACTCGCACATGAAGAGAAAGTTTAATGGTGCACACCACTCTGGTCCTGCCACTGGACTGCATCTAATATCATAGCATATAACTTATCATCAAAATGCACTGCACCGCCCTCCTCCACCCCCGCCCTCCTCCACCCCCACCCCCCTCCCCCCCCCCACACCCCCTGCCCCACTCCTGTGGATCCGCCTATATTTCCTGTTCATGTAAATTATAGCTAAAGCTTGATTATACAACACCTCTTGTTCTAAAATAATAACCAACTAGAACGCCACTCAGTAGAGCGCATACTCCCGCCGTGGGTGGGCGCTGCTGAGCCCTATTTTCCAATAGTAAAAAATCCTTCAAAAAATTCCTGGATCCGGAATAATATCCTGAGCTTCACCAAAAACTAATCAATTCTTCCTTATCCCAAAGGCAATCATCCCACCAACTTTCATCCAAATCCGTTCAGAACTTTTCCAGATATCTTGTTCACAAACACACAAACACATGAACATACGAACACACACACACACACACACACACACACACACACACACACACACACACACACACACACACACACACACACACACACACACACGATCGAATGCATTACTCCCTGGTGGGAGTAATAAAGATGTCGTGTTTAGCACAATACTCGCAAAATCCGAATAAACAATAGTTGCCATGGAAACAGTAATTTCGAAAATTTGGCCTATCATGTGTTTTACATGTAGATAGATATAGATATATGTTTTACACGTATTATCAAGCTTATTTGTGATAATACGGAGAAGGCAAAATGAATAATTTGGTCAAAAGGTCAAAGGTCAGCGTCACATAAAATCATCAATTTTCCTCCAATTGACCTGAAATTTTAAGAATTTGTATATTAGGTCACTAAATTGGTTCACCAATCAAAAGCTAGAAGATGATTATTTTTTTTTAGATCAAAAGGTCTAAGGTCAAGGTTGCGTAAAATCGGCAATTCTCAACGGATTGACCTGAAATTTAAAGAATTTGCATATCAGATCACCGATTTGGTTCACTAATTAAAAGGTAAGAGTCGATTGTGTTTTTAGATCAAAAGGTCAAAGATCAAGGGTGCATAAAATCATCAGTTTATAATTTTGTATGTTTTTAACTGTTTCCCTTATTTTTAGCATATGGAAGAAGAAAAAGAAGACGTCTCAATAGAAATAGATGTGGACGGGCTTTGCATTTTTCGATGCTTTCTAGTAATTTGACCTTTTGATCTCCAGAACAATAGGCTTCTCGTGTTTGACTAGCTCTACCAGTCGGTTAGGTTTTGTGATGGTCAGTGTAGAATTGCAACCAGTAAGCACCAGACAAACAGACATACTCAGGGAAACGAATATACAGCGGTACTTGCCAATATTTGATTTCACAAGTTCATAAATTGACGTCTGTGCTTTCATCCAAATTACATAATTAAATATCGAAAATCTTTTCATTTTAACTCCTGATTTGCAGTTCACACCCATCATATTTTCCTTCAAACAACAGACAAGTAATCATCACCCACAACCACATAAGGCCACAACACAAAGCCAAAAATGATTCGATCTAGGTTCAGGAACAATGTGCCCACTGAAGCTAGAGTGAGACAGCATGGGAAACTAAAACGGCACTCAGTGGAGAGCATACCTCCGCCAGGTGAACAGTTTACGTTTTGTATCCCAGAGTAGACCAGAAAATCACAATACAGAATCACATTTAATCAAAATCATCCGTCCCCAAATTTTTCAGATATCCTGCTACGTATCGTTTTTGGCCCTGTCTCCCCATGGTGAAGAATCACTTTAAAAATTCTAGTATCCGGATCCGAATCCGAATCTTCACCAAAATATAATCATTTTGTTCTTGTCACATTCGCTACATCTCTGCCAAATTTCGTCCGAATCCGTCTACAACTTTTTGAGATATTTTGTTAACAAACAAATGGACAAGCAGACAGACAGACAGGGGTGAAACATAACCTCCATCCACCTCTTTTTAATAAACCTCCACCACACCATGAATTGTGTTGTTGTCGTTGGTTGTTATCATTAGTGGTATCAGCAACGTTATGGACGATGCTGCGAGAGTGGGCAACGCCAGTTCCAGACAATTCACACTGTCATCCATCAGGCCATTTTGTGGAACCTGTTCATTAGATCCCTGCTGTGAATGCAGAGTCTGCACTCATAGCGAGCCAGATGTATGGACCGCAGACACCAACAACGTCACAATTCCAATAAACATTCTTGGATTGTCACCTCCATGTGGAGATGTGCTGGAAAGAAAGCTGTTTGAGCGAAGCACTTATCATTTTCGAGCTTCAAACGTTATTGTATCATGGTTATATATTGTTGTTGCTGTGAAACTTTTCAAACAGAATACTGCAAAAAAAAAAAAAAACATGCTTAGATCAGTTGATTTTAGAAAACAATGACATACCATTGATTGTTTTTGGTATATTTGTTGTGTTTTTTGTATATATGTGTTTTGGTTCTTCGTGTATTCCTTGTAAACTAGCCGAAACCCGTGGAACATCCACGGAAGGGAGGATGTGGTGGATGGATAGAGTGTACCATTATGGATGGCATAGGGGATTTGCTTGTCCGAGTAAGTTTATTTATTTATTTATTTTTTTGTATACAAGATCGAGGCTCGTGAAAGAGCTAACATTAATCACACAAAAAGACAAACCGACACACAAAACACAAAAAACAAGGGGAGCGGCAGACTAGATGGGGAGAGAGGGGGAAGGACACAAACACAACATTTGAGAGCAGGGACATCGGGAGGACTTGGGGGGAGGTGGGAGAGGAATAAAACATATGAACACTGCAAGGACTCTGGGGTGAATTACCGGGGGTAGAAAAGATCAAGGTTTTCGATGGGGGAAGATAAGAGATGGTGGTGAACAGCTGTTTTAAAGACCTGAAGGGAGGAGTGGGATTGAAGGGAGTGGGGGAGTTTGTTCCAGAGGCGGGAGAAAATGGGAATGAAAGAGTGAAGGTGAGCAGAGAGCCTAGACTTTGGCAGTTTAACCATAAGAGGGTTGCAGGCAGATCTTGTGCGACCTGAAGGAATATTGGGGGGACAGAGCACAGAGAGAGCTGGGGGAGCAAGGCCGGAGAGGAGTCGGTAGAAGACAGAAAGACCACCAACCTGCCTGCGGTGAGTGAGTGAAAGGCCCTCGGAGCTGACTACATCACAGGAGATTCCAATGATTCTGAAAGCTTTGGCCTCAACAGCGTGAAGCCGAGCAAGGTGTGAGGCAGGAGCACCAGCCCAGAGGGGGGAACAGTATTCCATTGAGCTGCGGATGAAAGCCTTGTATGTGGTGAGGAGCTCAGGTGTGCCAAGGAAGGACTTCGCACGACGGAGGATGCCCAGTCGGCGACTGGCTTTGGAGGCCAGCTTGGAAATGTGGTTTTCCCAAGAAAGATCATGGCAGATAGTGAGACCCAAAAGCTTGAGCGACAGAACTTCTTGGAGAGGATTGTTGAGAAAGTAGATGGGAGGGTTGTCCAGTCGGTCCTTTCGGAGAGACATTGTAAGAGTGTGAGATTTGTCAGGATTGAAAGACATGTTCCACTTGTTTGACCAGTCTGTGATTTTGTCCAGGTCTGCAGAGAGTGAGGAGGCTGCAGACTGCCGATCTGAGGGATGAGGAATGGAGCGGCAGATAGTGGAGTCATCAGCAAAGAGATAGAGAGGATTTTCCAGAGAGTCGGAGAGATCATTGATGAAGACCAGAAATAGCACAGGGCCCAGAACACTACCTTGGGGAACTCCAGCCAGAACAGGAAGGGAAGATGAGAGAAATCCATTCAGGGCCACACGTTGCCTACGACCAGAGAGGAAATCCGCAAGCCATGAGTGGAGATTTCCCTGAATACCATAGGAGGTGAGTTTGGTGAGCAGAGCTGGGTGCCAGACCGTATCGAAGGCACGTGATATGTCAAGTGAGACAGCTCTGATTTCTTGTTTGGCATTGAGGACCTCCATCCATTGTTGAGACAGCAGAAGCAACATGTCCAGAGTAGAATGACCTGGTCTGAATCCAAATTGATGATCAGAGATCAAGCCATTGGAGAAGAGGAAGGATTTGATATCTGAAGCAATGATGGATTCCATGACTTTGCTGATAATTGGGAGCAGGCTGATTGGTCTGTAGTTGCAAGGATCTGTTTTTGCACCTTTTTTGTGTAAAGTGGTAATGTTTGCTGATTTTCAAGATGCTGGCAGATGACCTTGAGCAAAAGAGAGGGTGAAAAGAACAGAGAGAGGGTGAGATAGAGCACCAGAGCAGGATTTTAGGACCCGAGGGCTGATGCCATCTGGTCCAGTTGCAGAATCAGAGTCGAGGTTTGATAAAAACTTCTCCACCTTGTCAGGAGAGAAGGACACAGAGTCCAGGAGCAGTTGGGTTCGACTGGGAAAGGTGGGAACAGAGAGAGATTGGTTTGGGACACAAGATTTTGAGGCAAACACAGAGTTGAGGCATTCGGCTTTGTCACATGCGGTGTCAACTGTGTAGCCATTTGAGGTAAGGGAGGGGATGGAGGGGGAACAAACACCAGAAACGGATTTGACCAGACGCCACCAGGATTTGGAGGAAGGAGAAGGAGACAGGTTTGAGAGTTCAATCTTGAGTGTGGAGAGATAGTGCTTCCTGGCACTCCTGAGGGTAGAAACACACTTGTTTCGAGCTTGGTGGAAGGAACTGAGATTGCCTTCAGTTGGATTTGCCTTCCAAGATGCAAAGGCAAGTTGTTTCAGGGCAACTGCTTCACCACAAGATTCGGTGTACCATGGACGGGAGGAAGGGTAAGACAACTGAAGACGAGATGGGATAAATCTGTGCATGAGAGAGAGCAGTTTGCGAGAGCGAGAGAGAGCAGTTTGAGAGAGAGCAGTTTGTTAGGAAGAAAGATGAGAATGAAGAGTGCGTATATGAACAACGTATTTATTGCAATCTACTTAAATGACAACGCTACGATATACTTTTGAAAAATGAATGGATTCGTAATAGGAATCGGCATAGCACCACTCTGGCCACACTGGCGCAGTGGTATGTGTCAATGGAAAGGAACAGCAGTAGAACCATAGACTTTAAAAAAATGAACGGTTTAGTAAATCGACTGGAATTAGCCCCATACTGGCGCATTGGTAAGCGTCAATGTCAAGGCAGAGCAGTAGGAATCTATCTATAATTCCAGTAATCTCTGTCTGTACGTTTGTCTGTGACCGCTGTTTCTCGACAACCACGGGTCCGATATACTTTTAACTTGCCAGGTATATTGCTGGGGACCCGAGGATGTGCCTTTTCAAGTTTTAATATTAATCGGACAATTACTTACCGAGCTATGTCCAAAAAACGATTCAACCAATCAGAGAGCAGCGAACTATCGCGTGTGCCGAACGTGGCGGGCACACTCTGCCTCGGATGGCACATTTGAGAGCGTATTCATTTATTTCACGTTTGCAAACTATGTTGGCGTTAAACTATGTTTTACAACTAATAAAAACGAATTTGCGATTCATTCGCTTTCCTGCGCGTTTGTGCACGCGATGGCGATTTCTTTACCAAACTCCGGAAGCCGTTCGCTTTGGACCAAACCATTGCATGTAAATAGAGGGGGGGGGATTGTCACCACTCGCAAGCCGTTCGCTTTGGACCAAACCATTTCATGTAAATAGAGGGGGGGGATATAATTTTAGATATAGATATAGTACGGGCATGCCCTAGTATAATACAATGAACGCAGTATCAGAGGTTGAAATTATTTTAAAACTTCTGGATAAATAATGTTTGGGGTAATAGTCAAGCCTCTGACGACTCCTTGCGTACTCGTATTATCAACCTTGATATACACATCTTTGAACGACCGTGCTCTTGAACATGCCACATATAACTGGCCGTGGGAGAAGACAGGAGCAGGCAAATAGATACCCAGTTTACGGAATGTTTAGAAATTATGGTAAACCCACCTGATGAGGTTAGCGTACACCGCGATCGACGACACCGGCACAAATGCATGCTCAGGATTGTCCACTCAATGGACGGCTTGCGGTCGCCTTCGACTGTCCAATCAGCGGACGGCTTGCTTCGCCTTCACCCAGCAGATGCCAATAACATGGCGTCGTATCGGCAGTTAAGCGGATGCTTTTGGGCCCCAACGTCGGCTAATTCAGATTTTTCGAGTATGGCTGTACGTGATAAACAAAGAGCGCGGTTCGTAGATCGTAAATCCATTAGTGCCGTGGGCATCGGGTCACTGGGTGCGGCGTAAAAGGGATAACAAAGTCGAGTCCTTACGCTATTATTATATAGATGACTGACTGATGTACCATTTTGTTTGTTTTTTTGTATACACGATCGAGGCTCGTGTAAGAGCTAACATTGATCACAAAAGCCAAACTGACACATAAAACATGATAAAGGGAGCGGGAGACAAGATGGAGAGCAGGGACATCGGGAGATCTGTGGGAGGGAGAGGGCTTGGGGGGAGGAGGCATGGGGGGGTGGAGAGAGAAGTATAAAACACATGGAGACTGCTGGGACTTCCAGGAAAGAAGTCGGTATTTCAGAAAAGTGGATCTGGGGTGAATTAACGGGGGTATAAAAGATCAAGGTTTTGGATGGGGGATGATAAGAGATGGTGGTGAACAGCTGTTTTAAAGACCTGGAGGGAGGAGTTGGATTGAAGAGAGCGAGGTAGTCTGTTCCAGAGGAGGGAGAAAGAGGAATGAAGGAGTGAAGGTGAGCAGAGAGTCTTGATTTTGGCAGTTTAACCATAAGAGGGTTGTTGGCAGATCTTATGCGACCAGTAGGAATATTTGGGGGACATACTCTGTGTTACTGAGCGTTGGTTCCACCAAAGAAGTTTCTTAGCCTGGGGTCATACTGGGTGGTTTGACATCCCTCTCCCAGCAGTAGTTAGGGCAGGAATTTGTAATTTGTTCAAGGTTCCGGCGATAGGTCGTCCACTCTCCGAGAAGCACACCGTGGGATGGGAGGATACATATCAGCTATTCCTAACACAGACCAGAAATACATCTCATTTACAAAATAAATTATATCTCACAAAATTAATATTAGCTTTCTTGAAAATACTTGTAAAATTTATGGGAACTCCTTTATCCACATTTAGACAGGTGGAAAAATGTTCAAATTCCACTTCAGGGGGTACGGAATGTTAGGAGCAGGCATCCATGTCAGCTAGTTAATATGACCCATACTGAACATATTTCAGGTGGATGCCCATTGATTTGGGCCTTTTTAATTTTTTTATACCAAAAACAAAATGGCCGGACAAATAGAAAATGTATAACTTAGAAAATGTCTGATAACTTAAGTTGTACTGAAGCTGTGGTTCTGAAATTTGACATATATCATCGCAGCAATACCAGTAAAGTGTCCAAGAAGTATTAGGCCATTCCATAACGAATTGATAAAGTTATATACAGATCAGTCACAAAAATGTACAAAAAATCTCAAAGCTGAACTCTGTTAATTTTCAAATCACGCGACTTATCTTGACTTTTACTGTGGGTATGTTTGTGTAGTTTGGTATATTTTACTCCAGTGATACCAGTAAGATGTCCTGCAAATATCATGCCAAACTATACATATTTGATAAAGTTATGTGCATATTTATATACAATAGTCAGATTTGACTATTAAGAAAAATATGTTAACCTTTACCAAAAATATGGTTCTGAAATGTTGCATTTGTATCTCATTGATACCTATGAATTGTTCTAAATATATGAATTGTCCTAAATATATTGATGCAAAGATATTATGTTTTAATCACATGTTAAAATCATTTATTATATAATAAATTATTTTAGCATAATGTGATTTTAGCATATGTGTTTAAAACATAATTTCACCAAATCATTAGGCGTTAAGCCTCTCACAAACTTGAAACTCATTATGGAAAGATTCACGTATTTTCTGTTCGTATCCACCATGTTGGGCGCGGCCGGAAGTGCCTCGTTATCAGGTCAGCTTCACTTCCGGTGTTTCCGCTTCCGTTCAGCGTCAGTGTTGCCTGATGTTCAGACCGATGACCGATGTTTGAGATGAACTTCAGCTTTTCACCAGCTATACAGGTGCAGCATTGATCTTTTTTGGCTTGAACACGGACATCTTTGCGACGGGAAAACGCTGATTGAAAAGTTTGATACCTACAGCCCGCAGTCCGGCTATCGTGAAGTCGGGCTGCACAAATTTCAATTTTTTATAGGATTCGACATTACGGCAGTAATGGGACGGCACGTAAAAATGCCGGCAGAAACTGGCTATCATATTATGCAATTTCTGATGTTTGCAGGATGTGGTGAACTGAGTTGAGCTTCAACATGGAATCCAAGGTAAAATGCCAGAGCCAAAAGCGGAGTTCTGACACAAGTACTGACTGGACCCTCTGCATCTTCTGTCAAAACAGAGACCCAAAGAAACCAACGAGAAACCTCGGAGACGCCGGAATTCAAAGAGTCCGTGAAGCCGCTGCAGAGCGCAAGAAGTACAATGACTCTGAGAACTGGCACACTGTTGAAAGAATTCAAAACATTGACTTTAAGGAAATCACAAAACAGACTGAAGTCCTGAATCACAAAGACTGCTATTCGACGTTTACAAGTTCGTTCAAAATAACTCGACTCAGGAAAAAATATGAAAGCACTCTTGCCACCTCAAGCAGTGCACCTGAGACAAGTTCACCACCGAGACCATCTCTACGCAGTAAACTGTCCATTATGGACACTGATTTGTGCTTTTTCTGCCAAGAGAAAAGTTGCAAACAAACGTATTTGGTCGCTACCTTTGATGTTTCTGACAAAATTCTCCAAGGAGCTCAAACAGACCCTGTGTTGCGGTGTCGCCTGGCAGGAGTAAGTGATCTCGTGGCTGCTGATGCCAGGTATCATCTTAAGTGTTATGTACAGTTCAATAGAAAAGCATCGAAATCTAGTACAAGCACAACTCAAACGTCCAGAGATATCTGCTTTGAGAAAGTCGCATCTGAAGTATCGACTGGACTGGCCTGAGGTGAAATCTATACGCTTCTAGACGTTTGGGAAAGGTACAGGTCTTTGCTCAGCGAATTCGGCATTGACGCTGGACCATACCGGGACAATAAATCCCGCCTCAAAGAGAAACTACACCGACTTCTTCCAGGACAGATCAACTTTGTACCTCAACTCGATCCACATCAACCACAATTGTTGTTTTCCACACTGTCATCTAAGATCGCTGTTCAGACACAGAAAAGGCGTTCGGATGAAATGGAGACAAAGAGAAATATGGATGATCTTAGGCCAACCCAGTTCTCGCGCTCAGAGACAGAAGAGTTGTTGACCTTGCATCACTGCGCGTTACGCATTAGAGGTGACATCAGTTCTCGTCCAGGCCTAAATAATTGCACGTCAGTTAGTAAGGAGAGTGCCGAAAAGATTGTACCGGAGAGCTTGTTTCTATTCCTCAGTATTTTGCTGTCTGGGGAAGTGGACGGACAGGCTGACGATAAATTTGTGAAGCGAACTGCTTTGAGCATAAGTCAAGACCTAGTCTACGCAGTGTCGAAGCACAAAACGCTCACACCAAAACACGTTGGACTTGGCCTAGCAATTCATCAGGCAACACGTTCAAAATCGTTGATTGAACTCATCCATCACGCAGGACACTGTCCCAGCTATGACCAGATACGTAGACTGGACACAACTCTTGGAGTTCAAAATCTGCAACACTTCGCAGATTGCAACAATACTCCTGTCCCTTCAAATATATCATCCAACAAGTTTTGCCAATACGCTGCTGATAACATCGACATTATCGAAGAAACGTTAGATGGTATGGGGACGTTTCATGCGACGCAGATGGTAGTTTACCAGAGAGGGACCCCTCAACATCAGCAACAGGAAGTACTTCCTCTTGGAAAGTCAAGGTCCTTGAAGGTCCCTCCCGAACTTCATCGTTTGGAGAAAGTCACTCGCCAATCTTCTCGAGAAGATCCTAAATTCACAGCCACCTTGAATGAGACGATGTTTACCCCAGATAATCAGGTGTCTGACGAAGCTTCTGCCCGAGATATGGCCTGGATTCTCTCTCGCATCTATGGCTCTAACAGTGACGATGTGCCAGCGTGGACCGGGTTCAACCAAGTTACAACACAAGACAAACACGAGCTCTGCACAATCGGGTATTTGCCGCTCCTCAACGCCCCGGCCCACGAGAACGACACGCTGTGGACAGTTATGATGCGATGCCTGAGGATTTCCAACATTATAAATCCTGGCCAGTCCACAGTCATTACTCTGGACCAGCAGCTGTACTGCAAGGCCAAGGAAATACAGTGGGCAAACAGTAATGAATGCAAAACGATATTCTTGCGACTTGGGGGGTTCCACATTGTCAAGAATTTCATGTGTGTGATTGGAAATCATTTTGCAGACTCTGGTCTTACGGAGGTGTGGGCGGAGAGTTCCGTTTTTGGAGAGAATACAGCTCAAAATAACATGCAGGCCAAATCGTACAACCGGGCTATTCGTGCACACAAGCTAACATTTGAAGCTGTTTGGAAAACACTCTGGCCGACATTCATCGTATGGGCTAAAGATCACCAAGTAGAAGAAGTTGAGCTCCAAACATTATCAGTCCACGTCGTAGAAGCTTTGGAAGCACACAATGAGCGAGATGTGACCAGCAACAAAGTCAAAGCACTGAAAGACGCAGTTCAGCACTCCAGAATAACAAGACTGTTGGACGACTTCCAAGAGACACAACCACCCACTACCAGATTTTGGGTGACGTACATCAAAATGATCTCCATCTTGTTGCTGTTCCTGCGTGCAGAGAGAACTGGAAATTGGAACCTACATAAATCGTCCTTTGCTGCAATGTTACTCTGGTTTGCTCAGTATGACCACGCAAACTACACTCGCTGGGGGGCAGTTTATCTTGCTGACATTATGATCCTTGAAACAAGCCACCCCGATGTTCACCAGGAGTTCATGAATGGAAATTTTGTGGTCAAGACAACCAATAACACATTCAATCAGCTATCGACGGATCAAGCCTTAGAGCACGTCAACAAAGTCGGCAAAGTTGCCGGTGGTCTTGTAGGAATAACGAGATCAGAAGGAGCAAGAGATCAATGGTGCCTCACATTCAACGAACGGAGCAGAATAGTAGACGACACAAGCGCCATGTTGGACATGCATGCTACAGATGAAGACTACAACCCTTCTTATGTAAAAGAAGCCGGACCCTCAAGACTAAAGCGGGACAAGGAAGATGTTCAGAAGATTGTCGACCAACTGAAGAAATTCGGCATTTTTCAACACCAAAATCTAGCTGTCGTTAGCCTGGCCACTCGAGATGTAGCTTCTCCTCAAATAACGGAATGTCTTCTGACAGCACATGCACAAGGGCAAGACAAATTGAAAGAATTTGTGGGCTTACGTCTCATCACGAAAAAAGTGGGATTCCATGACAAGCTCAGACAGTCGAAAAGCCTGACGCTGAAAAGCATGTATCAGGTCCAGAACAAAAATTCGACTCTGAAACAAAAACTCGTCAAAGCAGACCATAACCTCTTTCAACGCTTGCTTGTTTCAAAAGAAGCTGGACGCGAGGTGGACCTGAAGGAAATCCTCAGCCATGAACTTTCGCCGGTTCCTCTATCACTTGCAGACACATCCGGAGCAATGCGATCCACAAACAAAGCAGCTCTCGGAAATATCCTTCAGACAAGAACAACTGTAGAGAAAGAGCCGCCGACAGCAAATCTGAAAACGTGTGTAATCATCGATGGCCAGGCACTTGTTCAAGCAATCGGCAAACCTGCAAATGCCCACAATTTTGGACAACTCGCAGACCGGTTCGTAGCCTCTGTCTTCAGTCACTTCAGTGACACTTGCTCCAGAGTTGACGTTGTGTTTGATAGGTATGAAGCACATACCATCAAGGACACCACTCGGATTTTACGGACCGGGAAAACCCGGCCAATACGTCGCAAAGTGGACAACAGGGATGTGCCATTACCCGTCAACTGGAGGCAATTTATTGACCTCCCAGAAAACAAGCAAGACCTGGAACACTTTTTGAGCATGGAGCTCATTCGTCAAGCAAGGTCGACTCAACCGAATCGTGAAGTCGTGACATCTGGCGGATTCCATGACCGAACGGCGGTTGAGTCATCCCGTGGAACGGACGTCAACTCCCTCAAATCAAACCACGATGAAGCTGATACCAGAATATTGTTACACGCCAAGTCTGTGACAGATCTTGGGTTTGAGCGTCTGATCATTTGTTCCAGGGACACAGACGTCCTTGTTCTCCTCGTTCACTTTGCCAGTGACTTATCTGGAGAGCTTTGGTTGCAAACGGGAACAGCGAAGCAACGGAGCTTTGTTGCTGTGCACGCTGTAGACCTTGATCCAGCTCCCCGCCACAATCTTCCAGCATTCCATGCCCTCTCGGGCTGCGACACAGTCAGTCAATTTTGTGGCATTGGCAAAACAATAGCATGGAAAACGTTCATCAAGAACTGTCCCTTATTGGACGGGCTCGGACGCGGCACACTTACTGAAAGAACACTGACAGATGTAGAGAGCTTCATCTGCAGACTGTATTCAAACAATGATAACAACACAAACATCAATGACGTGCGTTTCAAAATGTTCCTCAAAGGTCACAAAGAACCAGAGAAGTTGCCACCAACCCGATCTTCTCTGAAGCTGCATATCAAGCGAGCACACCATCAGTGTACAATTTGGCTCTCTTCACTGATCGCACAACCAGATATATCTTCCCCGGTGGGAAATGGATGGAACAAGGACGGTACAACTGGAAATATACTTCCTCATTTGATGAGTGATAAACCATTTCCAGAGGTTTACCTCAAGCTTACACAATGCCAGTGTAAGAATTGCGAATCTCACAGATGCAGTTGTCGTCTTAAGGAGCTAAGATGTACCGCTGGTTGTGGTTGCGCTGACGGAACGTGTCGGAATCCTTTGAACAGTGCCCAAGATGACTCGGACTACACCACCGAAGACTGATGTTAATATTATCCCAACACAGTTTTTTTTTTAAATCAAACGAACTTCATCAAAGTATGTCCGTACATTTGTACAAGCTCAATATAATGCATCAAGATGTAATTTTCTTAGATTTTCAGAGCATTTTTTCATGTTTGTCTCTCCATAGGGAAAGAAATAGATAAATTATCACTTAGATCGTTTGAGGAAGATGTGTGTATTATTATAATATGTCCAAATACAGCAAATTTCATTGTTATCCTGTATAAATACAAAGTTGTGTAATTTTATTACAATCCGGAGTTTTCGGAGTTTTCGATAATGGCGGCCACTTTGTTTTGGCTGTATAATATTTAAAAAGGCCAAATTTGATGGGCATCCACTTGAAATATGTTCACTATGAACCACTTTAACAGTCTGACATGGATGCCAGCTCCTAACATTCCGTACTCCCTAAAGTGATTTCTAGGCCCCTTTTCAGATTTTGCCTCTAGTCTAATTAGCATCGAGTCTCACATCCTTTCCAAATCTCCGAACCCTTTCTTCACTCAGAACCAGATGAAATGTAACTCTTATCATGAAAAGGAATTTAACTTCATGACGACATGGATGGAAAAGATTTGATGAAACCAAATTATCATTAAAATAAAACTTTAAAAATAATCTGAGTAAAACTCATATAACTGATAACTGATGTTAACTGATGATGATAACTGATAACTGATGTTAGACTCATATAACTGATAACTGATGTTAACTGATGATGATAACTGATAACTGATGTTAAACTCATATAACTGATAACTGATGTTAAACTCATATAACTGATAACTGATGTTAAACTCATATAACTGATAACTGATGTTAAACTCATATAACTGATAACTGATGTTAAACTCATATAACTGATAACTGATGTTAACTGATGTTAAACTCATATAACTGATAACTGATGTTAACTGAGGATGATAACTGACAACTGATGTTAAACTCATATAACTGATAACTGATGTTAAACTCATATAACTGCTAACTGATGTTAAACTCATATAACTGATAACTGATGTTAAACTCATATAACTGATAACTGATGTTAACTGATGATGATAACTGATAACTGATGTTAAACTCATATAACTGATAACTGATGTTAACTGATATGAATAACTGATAACTGATGTTAAACTCATATAACTGATAACTGATGTTAACTGATGATGATAACTGATAACTGATGTTAAACTCATATAACTGATAACTGATGTTAACTGATGATGTTAACTGATAACTGATGTTAAACTCATATAACTGATAACTGATGTTAACTGATGATGATAACTGATAACTGATGTTAAATTCATTTAACTGATAACTGATGTTAACTGATGATGATAACTGATGTTAAACTCATAAAACTGATAACTGATTTTAAACTCATACAACTGATAACTGATGTTAACTGATGATAATAACTGATAACTGATGTTAAACTCATATAACTGATGTTTGTCAACACGGAAAACATTTGGAAAAATCTAACCTAAGAAATATTTGTGCATATCATGATGTACTGTGTTTCTCAAAACAGATGTTCTACCAGTAGCTGATGTATTTGAAGCATTCAGATAAGTTTGTCATAAAAAATATTCAATTTGCATTACCTGTCTGCCTGTGAGTAAGGTATCCAAAAAATGATGGGTGGATTCAAACGAAATTTGGAGGACTGGTTGGGTGTGTGAAAAGAACGAATTGATTAGATTTTGATGAAGATCTGGCTCCGGAAACGATACTTTGTTAATTGTGTAATTAATTCTTCACCATTGAAAAATGCGGCGAAAAACGATATATACAGTATGAGTAATATAATATAATATACAGTATGAGTAAAACGATATATACAGTATGAGTAAAACGATATATACAGTATGAGTAAAACGATATATACAGTATGCGTAAAACGATATATACAGTATGAGTAAAACGATATATACAGTATGAGTAAAACGATATATACAGTATGCCTATGAGTAAACCGATATGTACAGTATGAGTAAAACGATATATACAGTATTCCTATGAGTAAAACGATATATACAGTATGAGTAAAACGATATATACAGTATGCGTAAAACGATGTATACAGTATGCCTATGAGTAAAACGATATATACAGTATGAGTAAAACGATATATACAGTATGAGTAAAACGATATATACAGTATGAGTAAAACGATATATACAGTATGCCTATGAGTAAAACGATATATACAGTATGAGTGAAACGATATATACAGTATGCGTAAAACGATATATACAGTATGCCTATGAGTAAAACGATATATACAGTATGAGTAAAACGATATATACAGTATGAGTAAAACGATATATACAGTATGAGTAAAACGATATATACAGTATGCCTATGAGTAAAACGCTATATACAGTATGAGTAAAACGATATATACAGTATGCCTATGAGTAAAACGATATATACAGTATGAATAAAACGATATATATAGTATGAGTAAACCGATATATACAGTATGAGTAAAACGATATATACAGTATGAGTAAAACGATATATACAGTATGCGTAAAACGATATATACAGTATGCGTAAAACGATATATACAGTATGAGTAAAACGATATATACAGTATGAGTAAAACGATATATACAGTATGCCTATGAGTAAACCGATATGTACAGTATGAGTAAAACGATATATACAGTATGCCTATGAGTAAAACGATATATACAGTATCAGTAAAACGATATATACAGTATGCCTATGAGTAAAACGATATATACAGTATGAGTAAAACGATATATACAGTATGAGTAAAACGATATATACTGTATGAGTAAAACGATATATACAGTATGCCTATGAGTAAAACGATATATACAGTATGAGTAAAACGATATATACAGTATGCCTATGAGTAAAACGATATATACAGTATGAATAAAACGATATATATAGTATGAGTAAACCGATATATACAGTATGAGTAAAACGATATATACAGTATGAGTAAAACTATATACAGTATGCGTAAAACGATATATACAGTATGAGTAAAACGATATATACAGTATGAGTAAAACGATATATACAGTATGAGTAATACAATATATACAGTATGAGTAAAACGATATATACAGTATGAGTAAAACGATATATACAGTATGAGTAAAACGATATATACAGTATGAGTAAAACGATATATACAGTATGAGTAAAACGATATATACAGTATGAGTAAAACGATATATACAGTATGAGAAAAACGATATATACAGTATGCGTAAAACGATATATACAGTATGAGTAAAACGATATATACAGTATGAGTAAAACGATATATACAGTATGAGTAAAACGATATATACAGTATGAGTAAAACGATATATACAGTATGAGTAAAACGATATATACAGTATGCGTAAAACGATATATACAGTATGAGTAAAACGATATATACAGTATGAGTAAAACGATATATACAGTATGAGTAAAACTATATATACAGTATGAGTAAAACGATACATACAGTATGAGTAAAACGCTATATACAGTATGCATAAAACGATATATACAGTATGAGTAAAACGATATATACAGTATGAGTAAAACGCTATATACAGTATGAGAAAAACGATATATACAGTATGCGTAAAACGATATATACAGTATGAGTAAAACGATATATACAGTATGAGTAAACCGATATATACAGTGTGAGTAAAACGATATATACAGTATTGTGGCGGACACGAAAGCCCACTGGCGTGGTGACATCATTCCGCGCACCAAGTGGGCGAGGGCCACGCCCGAGGGGTAGGCGTGGCCTGAGGATATACACGGGGCGCGCAGCCCAGAGCGCGCTAGTGTTACAGTGAGCTCCTGAAATAAAGCCGCTTATAAGTTACCGCTTGTCCGCTTCCTCCTTGCTCGCAAGCAGCGCGCGTAACGCCGCGCTTTACTGGTGACCTTGACGTTGGATCTGCCGGAGCGATCCTTCCACACACGACGCCATTGCCATGGCCAACTTCATCAAACTTCCCGAATTTTGGGAGGCTCAGGCCGAAGTCTGGTTCGTCCAGGCCGAAGCCCAATTTCAGCTTCGGCGCCTCACCGGCGATGACACGCGATACTGCCACGTCGTCGCCTCCCTCGGGCCCGGCACGGCCGCTCGAGTTGTGTCCATCCTTCGCCACCCACCGGACGGCCACAAGTACGAGGCACTCAAGCGGCTACTCCTAGCCACGTTCGGCCTCACGGACGACGCACGGGCCGACCGCCTCCTGGATTTCCCCGAGCTCGGCGACACGCGCCCGTCGGTCCGAATGGACCATATGCTGTCACTGTTGGGCGACGAAGCCCCCGGTTCTCTATTCCGGGCGCTTTTCCGTCGCCAACTTCCAGCGCAGGTTCGCCTCGCGTTGGCCGGGACCGTGCTAACGGAACCCCGAGCATTGGCAGCCGAGGCGGACAGGTACTTCGCGGCCGTCACGGACCTCGAGGCTGATGCTGCTGATGATGCTGATCCACAGCATCAGTTTACACAGCATACGCAGCATGCTGATACACACCTCGTGGCCGCCGCCACGCCCCGCCCACCGCCGCGGCGAAAACCGCCACCGCGGGGAAACCCGCCAACTCCACCGGCCTGGCGGAGCCAGCCGCGCTCCTCCAGCTCCACCACCTGGTGCTGGTTCCACACCAAGTTCGGCCACGAGGCTCGGCAGTGTCATCCGCCATGCTCCTTCAACAGGTCGGGAAACGCCCGGGCCGGCGCTCAATAGTGGCGATGAGCGCCGGCCGTTCGAGCAGCCTGCTGTTCATAACGGACACCTTATCCGGGCACCGTTACCTGTGCGACACGGGAGCGCAGGTGAGTGTCGTTCCCGCCGGTACGTCAGACAAGCACGCCGCGGGCGGGGGCCCCGCGCTGCTTGCCGCGAACGGGACGCCCATCCGTACGTACGGAAAACGCTGCCTCTCTCTGCGGTTCGGAGGGCAGGTTTTCCGATGGACGCTCGTCACCGCCGACGTGCCCATGGCACTGCTTGGCGCGGACTTCCTGTGCGCTAATGGGCTCCTGGTCGACGTAAAGCGCAGACGTCTTGTCCAGGCCGAGACGTTCAGCTCGCTCGCTTGTGCGCTGCCCAGCTCGTCGAGCAGCTCAACGAGCAGCTCGCCGAGCGGCTTGCCAAGCGGCGTGCCAAACGGTTCGGTTCCGGCCACGTTGATCTGTACGCTTCCGGCAGCGGACGCATTCACCCGCCTCCTCGCCGGCTTCCCGGCCCTCACGCGGCCCACCTTCTCGGCGGGGGCCGTCAAGCACGGGGTGGCCCATCACATCCCCACCGTCGGGCCACCGGTCTACGCCCGGGCACGCCGTCTCGAGCCGACGAAGCTGGCGGTGGCAAAAGCGGGGTTCGCTACCCTGGAGCGACTCGGCATCGTTCGGCGCTCGAAGAGTGCTTGGGCGTCGCCGCTGCACATCGTGCCGAAGCCCGGCGGGGGATGGCGACCGTGCGGGGACTATCGCCGTCTCAATGACGCCACCACTCCCGACCGCTACCCCGTCCCCCACATTCAGGACTTTTCCGCCCGTTTGGCGGGCATGTCCTTCTTCTCAAAGGTGGACCTCATACGCGGCTACCATCAGGTCCCCGTCAGGCCGGAGGACGTCCCGAAGACGGCGGTCATCACGCCATTCGGACTCTTCGAGTTCCTGCGGATGCCCTTCGGTCTGAAGAATGCGGCTCAGGCGTTCCAGCGACTGATGGACAGCGTCCTGCGCGACTTGGATTTTGTCTACGTCTACATGGACGATATCCTCGTCGCCAGCGCGTCCCGCGAAGAGCACCTACGCCACCTCCGCACGCTCTTCGAACGCCTGGGCCAGCATGGCCTGATTGGGAACCCCGCAAAGTGCCGGTTCGGCGTCGCCGTAATCGATTTTCTGGGGCACCGTGTCACCAGGCACGGAGCTGTCCCCCTGCCGGCCAAGGTGGAGGCAGTGAAGGGGTTTCCGCACCCCCGCACGATCAGAGGGCTGCAGGAGTTCCTGGGCATGGTGAACTTTTACCATTTGTTCCTGCCCCGTATCGCCCAGCTCCTGCGCCCCCTGCACGAAGCTCTCCGAGGTAAGCCGGGCAAAGGCGACATTACCTGGACCGAGCAGATGGACACGGCGTTCACGGGCGCGAAGCTCGCCTTGGCTAACGCCACCATGCTCGCGCACCCGGCGCCGGATGCACCGATCGCCCTCACCACTGACGCCTCGGACTACGCGGTGGGCGCGGTGCACGAGCAATGGGTGCGTGGAGCTTGGCAACCGCTGGCGTTCTTTAGCCGGCAGCTTCGCCCGCCCGAACGCCGTTACAGTACCTTCGACCGCGAGTTGCTCGGGCTTCACTTGGCGGTCAGGCACTTCCGCCATCTGCTCGAGGGCCGTGCGTTCACGGCCTTCGTCGACCACAAGCCGCTGATCTTCGCGATGGGCAAGGTCACCGAGCCGTGGTCGGCCCGGCAGCAGCGTCACCTCTCGGCCGTGTCCGAGTACACGACGGACATCCGGCATGTCGTGGGGAAGGACAACCCGGTGGCGGATTGCCTTTCCCGGGCCGTCGCCCATGCAGTCCACCTCGGCATCGACTATGCCCGGATGGCAGCGGACCAGGCCGCTGACCCCGACGTCCAGGCCTTGCGGACCGCCGTCACGGGCCTCCGCGTCACCGAGGTGCCGTTCGACGGTGCGGGCGCGGCCCTCTTGTGCGACGTCTCCCTCGGGCGGCCTCGCCCCATCGTGCCCGCGGGCTGGCAGCGCCAGGTGTTTGACGTCATCCACGGCCTGTCCCACCCGGGCGCGAGGGCCTCCCAAAGGTTGATCGCCGACAAGTTCGTCTGGCATGGCCTCCGGAAGGCCGTCCGCGGCTGGGCCAGGACGTGCCTCGCGTGCCAGCGCGCCAAGGTGCACCGGCACACCCAGGCCCCGTTGGCCCCGTTCACGGTGCCGGAACGCCGGTTTGACCACGTCCATGTGGACCTGGTGGGACCTCTGCCCCCCTCGCGGGGTTTCACCCACGTCCTCACCATGGTGGACCGCACCACCCGGTGGCCGGAGGCCGTGCCCTTGGCGTCGACGACGGCGGCGGACGTCGTGCAGGCTTTCATCGCCACCTGGGTCGCCCGGTTCGGCGCCCCCTCAGACATCTCGTCCGACCGCGGCCCGCAGTTCACCTCGGAGCTCTGGGGGGCGGTCGCGCAGGGGCTCGGGGTCCGGGTGCACCAAACCACGGCCTACCACCCCCAGGCTAACGGCCTGTGTGAGCGATTTCACCGCTCATTGAAGGCCGCGCTCCGGGCCACCCTCCGCGACGGCGGCTGGGTCGACAGGCTCCCCCTGGGTCCTGCTGGGCCTCCGGACGGCGCCCAAGGAGGACCTGCGTGCATCCGCGGCGGAGTTGGTCTTCGGGCAACCGCTGCAGGTGCCGGGCGAGTTCCTCCCCGACTCCACGGCACCATGGTCAGCAGCGCTCCGTGATATATACAGCAGCGCTCCGCTCTGCAAGAGACCGCCCAGAGGTTCGCCCCGGTGCCAACGGCATGCCACGGGCACCCACCGACGCACGTCGCCCTGGAGCTTCGCACGGCGGCGTACGTCTTTGTCCGCCACGATGCCCACCGGACACCACTGCGGCCCCCGTACGACGGGCCTTTCCGCGTGCTGGAGACCGGGGCGAAGCACTTCACCCTGGACATCGGCGGTACTCCTGACCGCGTTTCTGGAGACCGCCTCAAGCCGGCCCACCTCGACGTGGACCATCCACCGCCAGTGGCCCGACCCCTGCGTCGGGGCCGCCCCCCTGCGGGCGGACCCCCGGCACTGCCCAGCCCCGCCGCCACGCCGCCCCCCGGTCTTGCACCCATCCCAGGGGCAGCCAGGGGCATCCCACCTGGCATACCTGCACCCCGGACGCCGCCGATCGCCAGGGGGCGCTTCGGCCGGGTGATCCGTCTGCCCCGCAAACTGGCCCTCCAGGTGCGCAGGAATTCTGGGGGGGCGCGTGTGGCGGACACGAAAGCCCACTGGCGTGGTGACATCATTCCGCGCACCAAGTGGGCGAGGGCCACGCCCGAGGGGTAGGCGTGGCCTGAGGATATACACGGGGCGCGCTGCCCAGAGCGCGCTAGTGTTACAGTGAGCTCCTGAAATAAAGACGCTTATAAGTTACCGCTTGTCCGCTTCCTCCTTGCTCGCAAGCAGCGCGCGTAACGCCGCGCTTTAGTATGAGTAAAACGATATATACAGTCTGAGTAAAACGATATATACAGTCTGAGTAAAACGATATACAGTATAAGTAAAGCGATATATACAGTATGAGTAAAACGATATATACAGTATAAGTAAAACGATATATACAGTCTGAGTAAAACGATATATACAGTATGAGTAAAATGATATATACAGTATGAGTAAAACGATATATACAGTATGAATAAAACGATATAAACAGCATGAATAAAACGATATATACAGTATGCGTAAAACGATATATACAGTATGAGTAAAACGATATATACAGTATGAGTAAAACGATATATACAGTATGCGTAAAACGATATATACAGTATGAATAAAACGATATATACAGCATGCGTAAAACGATATATACAGTATGAGTAAAACGGTATATACAGTATGAGTAAAACGATATATACAGTGTGAGTAAAACGATATATACAGTATGAGTACAACGATATATACAGTATGAGTAAAATGATATATACAGTATGAGTAAAACGATATATACAGTATGAGTAAAACGATATATACAGTATGCGTAAAACGAGATATACAGTATGAGTAAAACGATATATAGAGGATGAGTAAAACGATATATACAGTATAAGTAAAACGATATATACAGTATGAATAAAACGATATATACAGTATGAATAAAACGATATATACAGTATGAGTAAAACGATATATGCAGTATGAATACAACGATATATACAGTATGAGTAAAACGATATATACAGTCTGAGTAAAACGATATACAGTATAAGTAAAGCGATTTATACAGTATGAGTAAAACGATATATACAGTATAAGTAAAACGATATATACAGTCTGAGTAAAACGATATATACAGTATGAGTAAAATGATATATACAGTATGAGTAAAACGATATATACAGTATGAGTAAAACGATATATACAGGATGCGTAAAACGATATATACAGTATGAGTAAAACGATATATACAGTATGAATAAAACGATATATACAGTATGAGTAAAACGATATATACAGTATGAGTAAAACGATATATACAGTATGAGTAAAACGATATATACAGTATGAGTAAAACGATATATACAGTATGTGTAAAACGATATATACAGTATGAATGAAACGATATATACAGTATGAATGAAACGATATATACAGTATGAATAAAACGATATGTACAGTATGAATAGAACGATATATACAGTATGAGTAAAACGATATATACAGTATGAGTATAACGATATATATACAGTATGAGTAAAACGATATATACAGTATGAGTAAAACGATATATACAGTATGCCTATGAGTAAACCGATATGTACAGTATGAGTAAAACGATATATACAGTATGCCTATGAGTAAAACGATATATACAGTATGAGTAAAACGATATATACAGTATGCGTAAAACGATGTATACAGTATGCCTATGAGTAAAACGATATATACAGTATGAGTAAAACGATATATACAGTATGAGTAAAACGGTATATACAGTATGAGTAAAACGATATATACAGTATGCCCATGAGTAAAACGATATATACAGTATGAGTAAAACGATATATACAGTATGCGTAAAACGATATATACAGTATGCCTATGAGTAAAACGATATATACAGTATGAGTAAAACGATATATACAGTATGAGTAAAACGATATATACAGTATGAGTAAAACGATATATACAGTATGAGTAAAACGATATATACAGTATGAGTAAAACGATATATACAGTATGCCTATGAGTTAAACGATATATACAGTATGAATAAAACGATATATATAGTATGAGTAAACCGATATATACAGTATGAGTAAAACGATATATACAGTATGAGTAAAACGATATATACAGTATGCGTAAAACGATATATACAGTATGCGTAAAACGATATATACAGTATGAGTAAAACGATATATACAGTATGAGTAAAACGATATATACAGTATGCCTATGAGTAAACCGATATGTACAGTATGAGTAAAACGATATATACAGTATGCCTATGAGTAAAACGATATATACAGTATGAGTAAAACGATATATACAGTATGCGTAAAACGATATATACAGTATGCATATGAGTAAAACGATATATACAGTATGAGTAAAACGATATATACAGTATGAGTAAAACGATATATACAGTATGAGTAAAACGATATATACAGTATGCCTATGAGTAAAACGATATATACAGTATGAGTAAAACGATATATACAGTATGCCTATGAGTAAAACGATATATACAGTATGAATAAAACGATATATATAGTATAAGTAAACCGATATATACAGTATGAGTAAAACGATATATACAGTATGCGTAAAACGATATATACAGTATGAGTAAAACGATATATACAGTATGAGTAAAACGATATATACAGTATGAGTAATACAATATATACAGTATGAGTAAAACGATATATACTGTATGAGTAAAACGATATATACAGTATGAGTAAAACGATATATACAGTATGAGTAAAACGATATATACAGTATGAGTAAAACGATATATACAGTATGAGTAAAACGATATATACAGTATGAGTAAAACGATATATACAGTATGAGAAAAACGATATATACAGTATGAGTAAAACGATATATACAGTATGAGTAAAACGATATATACAGTATGAGTAAAACGATATATACAGTATGAGTAAAACGATATATACAGTATGAGTAAAACGATATATACAGTATGCGTAAAACGATATATACAGTATGAGTAAAACGATATATACAGTATGAGTAAAACGATATATACAGTATGAGTAAAACGATATATACAGTATGAGTAAAACTATATATACAGTATGAGTAAAACGATACATACAGTATGAGTAAAACGCTATATACAGTATGCGTAAAACGATATATACAGTATGAGTAAAACGATATATACAGTATGAGTAAAACGCTATATACAGTATGAGAAAAACGATATATACAGTATGCGTAAAACGATATATACAGTATGAGTAAAACGATATATACAGTATGAGTAAACCGATATATACAGTGTGAGTAAAACGATATATACAGTATTGTGGCGGACACGAAAGCCCACTGGCGTGGTGACATCATTCCGCGCACCAAGTGGGCGAGGGCCACGCCCGAGGGGTAGGCGTGGCCTGAGGATATACACGGGGCGCGCAGCCCAGAGCGCGCTAGTGTTACAGTGAGCTCCTGAAATAAAGCCGCTTATAAGTTACCGCTTGTCCGCTTCCTCCTTGCTCGCAAGCAGCGCGCGTAACGCCGCGCTTTACTGGTGACCTTGACGTTGGATCTGCCGGAGCGATCCTTCCACACACGACGCCATTGCCATGGCCAACTTCATCAAACTTCCCGAATTTTGGGAGGCTCAGGCCGAAGTCTGGTTCGTCCAGGCCGAAGCCCAATTTCAGCTTCGGCGCCTCACCGGCGATGACACGCGCTACTGCCACGTCGTCGCCTCCCTCGGGCCCGGCACGGCCGCTCGAGTTGTGTCCGTCCTTCGCCACCCACCGGACGGCCACAAGAACGAGGCACTCAAACGGCTACTCCTAGCCACGTTCGGCCTCACGGACGACGCACGGGCCGACCGCCTCCTGGATCTCCCCGAGCTCGGCGACACGCGCCCGTCGGTCCGAATGGACCATATGCTGTCACTGTTGGGCGACGAAGCCCCCGGTTCTCTATTCCGGGCGCTTTTCCGTCGCCAACTTCCAGCGCAGGTTCGCCTCGCGTTGGCCGGGACCGTGCTAACGGAACCCCGAGCATTGGCAGCCGAGGCGGACAGGTACTTCGCGGCCGTCACGGACCTCGAGGCTGATGCTGCTGATGATGCTGATCCACAGCATCAGCTAACACAGCATACGCAGCATGCTGATACACACCTCGTGACCGCCGCCACGCCCCGCCCACCGCCGCGGCGAAAACCGCCACCGCGGGGAAACCCGCCAACTCCACCGGCCTGGCGGAGCCAGCCGCGCTCCTCCAGCTCCACCACCTGGTGCTGGTTCCACACCAAGTTCGGCCACAAGGCTCGGCAGTGTCATCCGCCATGCTCCTTCAACAGGTCGGGAAACGCCCGGGCCGGCGCTCAATAGTGGCGATGAGCGCCGGCCGTTCGAGCAGCCTGCTGTTCATAACGGACACCTTATCCGGGCACCGTTACCTGTGCGACACGGGAGCGCAGGTGAGTGTCGTTCCCGCCGGTACGTCAGACAAGCACGCCGCGGGCGGGGGCCCCGCGCTGCTTGCCGCGAACGGGACGCCCATCCGTACGTACGGAAAACGCTGCCTCTCTCTGCGGTTCGGAGGGCAGGTTTTCCGATGGACGTTCGTCACCGCCGACGTGCCCATGGCACTGCTTGGCGCGGACTTCCTGTGCGCTAATGGGCTCCTGGTCGACGTAAAGCGCAGACGTCTTGTCCAGGCCGAGACGTTCAGCTCGCTCGCTTGTGCGCTGCCCAGCTCGTCGAGCAGCTCAACGAGCGGCTCGCCGAGCGGCTTGCCAAGCGGCGTGCCAAACGGTTCGGTTCCGGCCACGTTGATCTGTACGCTTCCGGCAGCGGACGCATTCACCCGCCTCCTCGCCGGCTTCCCGGCCCTCACGCGGCCCACCTTCTCGGCGGGGGCCGTCAAGCACGGGGTGGCCCATCACATCCCCACCGTCGGGCCACCGGTCTACGCCCGGGCACGCCGCCTCGAGCCGACGAAGCTGGCGGTGGCAAAAGCGGGGTTCGCTACCCTGGAGCGACTCGGCATCGTTCGGCGCTCGAAGAGTGCTTGGGCGTCGCCGCTGCACATCGTGCCGAAGCCCGGCGGGGGATGGCGACCGTGCGGGGACTATCGCCGTCTCAATGACGCCACCACTCCCGACCGCTACCCCGTCCCCCACATTCAGGACTTTTCCGCCCGTTTGGCGGGCATGTCCTTCTTCTCAAAGGTGGACCTCATACGCGGCTACCATCAGGTCCCCGTCAGGCCGGAGGACGTCCCGAAGACGGCGGTCATCACGCCATTCGGACTCTTCGAGTTCCTGCGGATGCCCTTCGGTCTGAAGAATGCAGCTCAGGCGTTCCAGCGACTGATGGACAGCGTCCTGCGCGACTTGGATTTTGTCTACGTCTACATGGACGATATGCTCGTCGCCAGCGCGTCCCGCGAAGAGCACCTACGCCACCTCCGCACGCTCTTCGAACGCCTGGGCCAGCATGGCCTGATTGGGAACCCCGCAAAGTGCCGGTTCGGCGTCGCCGTAATCGATTTTCTGGGGCACCGTGTCACCAGGCACGGAGCTGTCCCCCTGCCGGCCAAGGTGGAGGCAGTGAAGGGGTTTCCGCACCCCCGCACGATCAGAGGGCTGCAGGAGTTCCTGGGCATGGTGAACTTTTACCATTTGTTCCTGCCCCGTATCGCCCAGCTCCTGCGCCCCCTGCACGAAGCTCTCCGAGGTAAGCCGGGCAAAGGCGACATTACCTGGACCGAGCAGATGGACACGGCGTTCACGGGCGCGAAGCTCGCCTTGGCTAACGCCACCATGCTCGCGCACCCGGCGCCCGATGCACCGATCGCCCTCACCACTGACGCCTCGGACTACGCGGTGGGCGCGGTGCACGAGCAATGGGTGCGTGGAGCTTGGCAACCGCTGGCGTTCTTTAGCCGGCAGCTTCGCCCGCCCGAACGCCGTTACAGTACCTTCGACCGCGAGTTGCTCGGGCTTCACTTGGCGGTCAGGCACTTCCGCCATCTGCTCGAGGGCCGTGCGTTCACGGCCTTCGTCGACCACAAGCCGCTGATCTTCGCGATGGGCAAGGTCACCGAGCCGTGGTCGGCCCGGCAGCAGCGTCACCTCTCGGCCGTGTCCGAGTACACGACGGACATCCGGCATGTCGTGGGGAAGGACAACCCGGTGGCGGATTGCCTTTCCCGGGCCGTCGCCCATGCAGTCCACCTCGGCATCGACTATGCCCGGATTGCAGCGGACCAGGCCGCTGACCCCGACGTCCAGGACTTGCGAACCGCCGTCACGGGCCTCCGCGTCACCGAGGTGCCGTTCGACGGTGCGGGCGCGGCCCTCTTGTGCGACGTCTCCCTCGGGCGGCCTCGCCCCATCGTGCCCGCGGGCTGGCAGCGCCAGGTGTTTGACGTCATCCACGGCCTGTCCCACCCGGGCGCGAGGGCCTCCCAAAGGTTGATCGCCGACAAGTTCGTCTGGCATGGCCTCCGGAAGGCCGTCCGCGGCTGGGCCAGGACGTGCCTCGCGTGCCAGCGCGCCAAGGTGCACCGGCACACCCAGGCCCCGTTGGCCCCGTTCACGGTGCCGGAACGCCGGTTTGACCACGTCCATGTGGACCTGGTGGGACCTCTGCCCCCCTCGCGGGGTTTCACCCACGTCCTCACCATGGTGGACCGCACCACCCGGTGGCCGGAGGCCGTGCCCTTGGCGTCGACGACGGCGGCGGACGTCGCGCAGGCTTTCATCGCCACCTGGGTCGCCCGGTTCGGCGCCCCCTCAGACATCTCGTCCGACCGCGGCCCGCAGTTCACCTCGGAGCTCTGGGGGGCGGTCGCGCAGGGGCTCGGGGTCCGGCTGCACCAAACCACGGCCTACCACCCCCAGGCTAACGGCCTGTGTGAGCGATTTCACCGCTCATTGAAGGCCGCGCTCCGGGCCACCCTCCGCGATGGCGGCTGGGTCGACAGGCTCCCCTGGGTCCTGCTGGGCCTCCGGACGGCGCCCAAGGAGGACCTGCGTGCATCCGCGGCGGAGTTGGTCTTCGGGCAACCGCTGCAGGTGCCGGGCGAGTTCCTCCCCGACTCCACGGCACCATGGTCAGCAGCGCTCCGCGATATATACAGCAGCGCTCCGCTCTGCAAGAGACCGCCCAGAGGTTCGCCCCGGTGCCAACGGCATGCCACGGGCACCCACCGACGCACGTCGCCCTGGAGCTTCGCACGGCGGAGTACGTCTTCGTCCGCCAAGATGCCCACCGGACACCACTGCGGCCCCCGTACGACGGGCCTTTCCGCGTGCTGGAGACCGGGGCGAAGCACTTCACCCTGGACATCGGCGGTACTCCTGACCGCGTTTCTGGAGACCGCCTCAAGCCGGCCCACCTCGACGTGGACCATCCACCGCCAGTGGCCCGACTCCCTGCGTCGGGGCCGCCCCCCTGCGGGCGGACCCCCGGCACTGCCCAGCCCCGCCGCCACGCCGCCCCCCGGTCCTGCACCCATCCCAGGGGCAGCCAGGGGCATCCCACCTGGCATCCCTGCACCCCGGACGCCGCCGATCGCCAGGGGGCGCTTCGGCCGGGTGATCCGTCTGCCCCGCAAACTGGCCCTCCAGGTGCGCAGGAATTCTGGGGGGGCGCGTGTGGCGGACACGAAAGCCCACTGGCGTGGTGACATCATTCCGCGCACCAAGTGGGCGAGGGCCACGCCCGAGGGGTAGGCGTGGCCTGAGGATATACACGGGGCGCGCTGCCCAGAGCGCGCTAGTGTTACAGTGAGCTCCTGAAATAAAGACGCTTATAAGTTACCGCTTGTCCGCTTCCTCCTTGCTCGCAAGCAGCGCGCGTAACGCCGCGCTTTAGTATGAGTAAAACGATATATACAGTCTGAGTAAAACGATATATACAGTCTGAGTAAAACGATATACAGTATAAGTAAAGCGATATATACAGTATGAGTAAAACGATATATACAGTATAAGTAAAACGATATATACAGTCTGAGTAAAACGATATATACAGTATGAGTAAAATGATATATACAGTATGAGTAAAACGATATATACAGTATGAGTAAAACGATATATACAGTATGCGTAAAACGATACATACAGTATGAATAAAACGATATAAACAGCATGAATAAAACGATATATACAGTATGCGTAAAACGATATATACAGTATGAGTAAAACGATATATACAGTATGAGTAAAACGATATATACAGTATGAGTAAAACGATATATACAGTATGAATAAAACGATATCTACAGTATGCGTAAAACGATATATACAGTATGAGTAAAACTGTATATACAGTATGAGTAAAACGGTATATACAGTATGAGTAAAACGATATATACAGTATGAATAAAACGATATATACAGTATGAATAAAACGATATATACAGTATGAGTAAAACGATATATGCAGTATGAATACAACGATATATACAGTATGAGTAAAACGATATATACAGTCTGAGTAAAACGATATACAGTATAAGTAAAGCGATATATACAGTATGAGTAAAACGATATATACAGTATAAGTAAAACGATATATACAGTCTGAGTAAAACGATATATACAGTATGAGTAAAATGATATATACAGTATGAGTAAAACGATATATACAGTATGAGTAAAACGATATATACAGTATGCGTAAAACAATATATACAGTATGAGTAAAACGATATGAACAGCATGAATAAAACGATATATACAGTATGCGTAAAACTATATATACAGTATGAGTAAAACGCTATATACAGTATGAGTAAAACGATATATACAGTATGAGTAAAACGATATATACAGTATGAATAAAACGATACATACAGTATGCGTATAACGATATATACAGTATGAATTAAACGATATATACAGTATGAATAAAACGATATATACAGTATGAATAAAACGATATATACAGTATGAATAAAACGATATGTACAGTCTGAATAAAACGATACGTACAGTATGAATAAAACGATATATACAGTATGAATAAAACGATATATACAGTATGAGTAAAACGATATATACAGGATGAATAAAACGATATATACAGTATGAATAAAACGATATACAAAGTATGAGTAAAACGATATATACAGTATGAATAAAACGATATATACAGTATGAATAAAACGATATATACAGTATGAGTAAAACGCTATATACAGTATGAATAAAACGATATATACAGTATGAATAAAACGATATGTACAGTATGAATAAAACGATATATACAGTATGAGTAAACCGATATGTACAGTATGAATAAACCGATATATACAGTATGAGTAAAACTCTATATACAGTATGATTACAACGATATATACAGTATGAGTAAAACGATATATACAGTATGAATAAAACGATATATACAGTATGAATAAAACGATATGTACAGTATGAGTAAAACGATAAATACAGTATGAATAAAACGATATATACAGCCTGAATAAAACGATATATACAGTATGAGTAAACCGATATATACAGTATGAGTAAAACGATATATACAGTATGAATAAAACGATATATACAGAATGAGTAAAACGATATATACAGTATGAATAAAACGATATATACAGTATGAATAAAACGATATATACAGTATGAATAGAACGATATATACAGTATGAGTAAAACGATATGTACAGTATGAGTAAAACGATATATACCGTATGAGTAAAACGATATATACAGTATGAATAAAACGATATATACAGTATGCGTAAAACGATATATACAGTATGAGTAAAACGATATATACAGTATGAGTAAAACGATATATACAGTATGAGTAAAACGATATATACAGTATGCGTAAAACGATATATACAGTATGAATGAAACGATATATACAGTATGAATGAAACGATATATACAGTATGAATAAAACTATATATACAGTATGAATAGAACGATATATACAGTATGAGTAAAACGATATATACAGTATGAGTAAAACGATATGTACAGTATGAGTAAAATGATATATACAGTATGAGTAAAACGATATACAGTATAAGTAAAGCGATATATACAGTCTGAATAAAACGATATGTACAGTATGAATAAAACGATATACACAGTATGAATAAAACGATATATACAGTATGAATAAAACGATATATACAGTATGAATAAAACGATATATACAGTATGAATAAAGCGATATATACAGTCTGAATAAAACGATATGTACAGTATGAGTAAAACGATATATACAGTATGAATAAAACGATATATACAGTCTGAATAAAACGATATGTACAGTATGAATAAAACGATATACACAGTATGAATAAAACGATATATACATATATACAGTATGAGTAAAACGATATATACAGTATGAGTAAAACGATATGTACAGTATGAGTAAAACGATATATACAGTATGAGTAAAACGATATATACAGTATGAGTAAAACGATATATACAGTATGAGTAAAACGATATATACAGTATGAGTAAAACGATATATACAGTCTGAGTAAAATGATATATACAGTATGAGTAAAACGATATATACAGTATGAGTAAAACGATATATACAGTATGAGTAAAACGATATATACAGTATGAATAAAACGATATATACAGTATGAATAAAACGATATATACAGTATGAATAAAACGATATATACAGTATGAGTAAAACGATATATACAGTATGAATACAACGATATATACAGTATGAGTAAAACGATACATACAGTATGAGTAAAACGATATATACAGTATGAATAAAACGATATATACAGTATGAATAAAACGATATATACAGTATGCGTAAAACGATGTATACAGTATGAGTAAAACGATATATACAGTATGAGTAAAACGATATATACAGTATGAGTAAAATGATATATACAGTATGAATAAAACGATATATACAGTATGAGTAAAACGATATATACAGTATGAGTAAACCGATATATACAGTATGAGTAAAACGATATATACAGTATGAATACAACGATATATACAGTATGAGTAAAACGATATATAAAGTATGAATAAAACTATATATAAAGTATGAATAAAACTATATATACAGTATAAGTAAAACGATATATACAGTATGAATAAAACGATATATACAGTATGAATAAAACGATATATACAGTATGAATAAAACGATATATACAGTATGAATACAACGATATATACAGTATGAATACAACGATATATACAGTATGAATACAACGATATATACAGTATGACTAAAACGATATATACAGTATGAGTAAAACGATATATACAGTATGAGTAAAACGATATATACAGTATGAGTAAAACGATATATACAGTATGAGTAAAACGATATATACAGTATGAGTAAAACGATATATACAGTATGAGTAAAACGATATATACAGTATGAGTAAAACGATATATACAGTATGAATAAAACGATATATACAGTATGAATAAAACGATATATACAGTATGAATAAAACGATATATACAGTATGAATAAAACGATATATACAGTATGAATAAAACGATATATACAGTATGAATAAAACGATATATACAGTATGAATAAAACGATATATACAGTATGCGTAAAACGATATATACAGTATGAGTAAAACGATATATACAGTATGAGTAAACCTGAATAAAACGATATATACAGTATGAATAAAACGATATATACAGTATGAATAAAACGATATATACAGTATGAATAAAACGATATATACAGTATGAATAAAACGATATATACAGTATGAATAAAACGATGCATACAGTATGAGTAAAACGATATATACGGTATGAGTAAAACGATATATACAGTCTGAATAAAACGATACATACAGTATGAGTAACACGATATATACAGTATGAATAAAACGATATATACAGTATGAATAAAACGATATATACAGTATGAATAAAACGATATATACAGTATGAATAAAACGATATATACAGTATAAGTAAAACGATATATACAGTATGAATAAAACGGTATATACAGTATGAATAAAACGATATATACAGTATGACTAAAACGATATATACAGTATGAATACAACGATATATACAGTATGAATAAAACGATGTATACAGTATGAGAAAAACGATATATACAGTATGAGTAAAACGATATATACAGTATGAATAAAACGATATATACAGTATGAGTAAAACGATATATACAGTCTGAGTAAAACGATATATACAGTATGAGTAAAACGATATATACAGTCTGAATAAAACGATACATACAGTATGAGTAACACGATATATACAGTATGAATAAAACGATATCTACAGTATGAATAAAACGATATATACAGTATGAATAAACCGATATATACAGTATGAATAAAACGATATATACAGTATAAGTAAAACGATATATACAGTATGAATAAAACGATATATACAGTATGAATAAAACGATATATACAGTATGACTAAAACGATATATACAGTATGAATACAACGATATATACAGTATGAATAAAACGATATATACAGTATGAGTAAAACGATATATACAGTATGCGTAAAACGATATATACAGTATGAATAACACGATATATACAGTATGAGTAAAACGATATATACAGTATGAGTAAAACGATATATACAGTATGAGTAAAACGATATATACAGTATGAATAAAACGATATATACAGTATGAGTAAAACGCTATATACAGTATGAGTAAAACGATATATACAGTATGAGTTCAACGATATATACAGTATGAGTAAAACGATATATACAGTATGAGCAAAACGATATATACATTATGAGCAAAACGATATATACATTATGAGTAAAACGATATATACAGTATGAATAAAACGATATATACAGTATGAGTAAAACGATATATACAGTATGAATAAAACGATATGTACAGTATGAGTAAAACGATATATACAGTATGAATAAAACGATATATACAGTATGAATAAAACGATATATACAGTATGAGTAAAACGATATATACAGTATGAATAAAACGCTATATACAGTATGAGTACAACGATATATACAGTATGAATAAAACGATATATACAATATGAATAAAACGATGTATACAGTATGAGTAAAACGATATATACAGTATGCGTAAAACGGTATATACCGTGTGAGTAAAACGATATATACAGTATGCGTAAAACGATATATACAGTATGAGTACAACGATATATACAGTATGAATAAAACGATATATACAGTATGAGTAAAACGATATATACAGTATGAATAAAATGATATATACAGTATGAATAAAACGATATATACAGTATGAATAAAACGATATATACAGTATGAATAAAACGATATATACAGTATGAGTAAAACGATATATACAGTATGCATAAAACGATATATACAGTATGAGTACAACGATATATACAGTATGAATAAAATGATATATACAGTATGAATAAAACGATATATACAGTATGAGTAAAACGATATATACAGTATGAATAAAACGATATATACAGTATGAGTAAAACGGTATATACAGTATGAATAAAATGATATATACAGTATGAATAAAACGATATATACAGTATGAGTAAAACGATATATACAGTCTGAATAAAACGATATATACAGTATGAGTAAAACGATATATACAGTATGAGTAAACCGATATATACAGTATGAATAAAATGATATATACAGTATGAATAAAACGATATATACAGTATGAATAAAACGATGTATGCAGTATGAGTCAAACGATATATACAGTATGAATAAAATGATATATACAGTATGAATAAAACGATATATACAGTATGAGTAAAACGATATATACAGTATGAGTAAAACGATATATACAGTTTGAGTAAAACGATATATACAGTATGAGTAAAACGATATATACAGTATGAGTAAAACGATATATACAGTATGAGTAAAACGATATATACAGTATGAATAAAACGATATATACAGTCTGAATAAAACGATATATACAGTATGAATAAAACGATATATACAGTATGCCTACAACGGTATATACAGTATGAATAAAACGATATATACAGTATGAGTAAAACGATATATACAGTATGAGTAAAACGATATATACAGTATGAGTAAAACGATATATACAGTATGAGAAAAACGATATATACAGTATGAGGAAAACGATATATGCAGTATGAATAATACGATATGTACAGTCTGAATAAAACGATATATACAGTATGAGTAAAACGATATATACAGTCTGAATAAAACGATATATACAGTCTGAATAAAACGATATATACAGTATGAGTAAAACGATATATACAGTCTGAATAAAACGATATATACAGTATGAATAAAACGATATATACAGTATGAGTAAAACGATATATACAGTATGAGTAAAACGATATATACAGTATGAATAAAACGATGTATACAGTATGAATAAAACGATATATACAGTATGAATAAAACGATATATACAGTATGAATAAAACGATATATACAGTATGAGTAAAACGATATATACAGTATGAATAAAACGATATATACAGTCTGAATAAAACGATATATACAGTATGAATAAAACGATATATACAGTATGAATAAAACTATATATACAGTATGAATAAAACGATATATACAGTATGAATAAAACGATATATACAGTATGAATAAAACGATATATACAGTATGAATAAAACGATATATACAGTATGAATAAAACGATATATACAGTCTGAATAAAACGATATATACAGTATGAATAAAACGTTATATACAGTATGAATAAAACGATATATACAGTATGAATAAAACGATATATACAGTATGAGTAAAACGATATATACAGTCTGAATAAAACGATATATACAGTATGAATAAAACGATATATACAGTCTGAATAAAACGATATATACAGTATGAATAAAACGATATATACAGTCTGAATAAAACGATGTATACAGTATGAGTAAAACGATATTTTCAGTATGAGTAAAACGATATATACAGTATGAGTAAAACGATATATACAGTCTGAATAAAACGATATATACAGTCTGAATAAAACGATGTATACAGTATGAGTAAAACGATATTTTCAGTATGAGTAAAACGATATATACAGTATGAGTAAAACGATATATACAGTCTGAATAAAACGATATATACAGTATGAGTAAAACGATATATACAGTATGAGTAACCGATATATACAGTATGAATAAAATGATATATACAGTATGAATAAAACGATATATACAGTATGAATAAAACGATGTATGCAGTATGAGTCAAACGATATATACAGTATGAATAAAATGATATATACAGTATGAATAAAACGATATATACAGTATGAGTAAAACGATACATACAGTATGCGTATAACGATATATACAGTATGAATAAAACGATACATACAGTATGAATAAAACGATATATACAGTATGAATAAAACGATATATACAGTATGAATAAAACGATACGTACAGTCTGAATAAAACGATACGTACAGTATGAATAAAACGATATATACAGTATGAATAAAACGATATATACAGTATGAGTAAAACGATATATACAGGATGAATAAAACGATATATACAGTATGAATAAAACGATATACAAAGTATGAGTAAAACGATATATACAGTATGAATAAAACGATATATACAGTATGAATAAAACGATATATACAGTATGAGTAAAACGCTATATACAGTATGAATAAAACGATATATACAGTATGAATAAAACGATATGTACAGTATGAATAAAACGATATATACAGTATGAGTAAACCGATATGTACAGTATGAATAAACCGATATATACAGTATGAGTAAAACGCTATATACAGTATGATTACAACGATATATACAGTATGAGTAAAACGATATATACAGTATGAATAAAACGATATATACAGTATGAATAAAACGATATGTACAGTATGAGTAAAACGATAAATACAGTATGAATAAAACGATATATACAGCCTGAATAAAACGATATATACAGTATGAGTAAACCGATATATACAGTATGAGTAAAACGATATATACAGTATGAATAAAACGATATATACAGAATGAGTAAAACGATATATACAGTATGAATAAAACGATATATACAGTATGAATAAAACGATATATACAGTATGAATAGAACGATATATACAGTATGAGTAAAACGATATATACAGTATGAGTAAAACGATATATACAGTATGAGTAAAACGATATATACAGTATGAGTAAAACGATATATACAGTATGAATAAAACGATATATACAGTATGAGTAAAACGATATATACAGTATGAGTAAAACGATATATACAGTATGAGTAAAATGATATATACAGTATGAGTAAAACGATATATACAGTATGCGTAAAACGATATATACAGTATGAATGAAACGATATATACAGTATGAATGAAACGATATATACAGTATGAATAAAACTATATATACAGTATGAATAGAACGATATATACAGTATGAGTAAAACGATATATACAGTATGAGTAAAACGATATGTACAGTATGAGTAAAATGATATATACAGTATGAGTAAAACGCTATACAGTATAAGTAAAGCGATATATACAGTCTGAATAAAACGATATGTACAGTATGAATAAAACGATATACACAGTATGAATAAAACGATATATACAGTATGAATAAAACGATATATACAGTATGAATAAAACGATATATACAGTATGAATAAAGCGATATATACAGTCTGAATAAAACGATATGTACAGTATGAGTAAAACGATATATACAGTATGAATAAAACGATATATACAGTCTGAATAAAACGATATGTACAGTATGAATAAAACGATATACACAGTATGAATAAAACGATATATACATATATACAGTATGAGTAAAACGATATATACAGTATGAGTAAAACGATATGTACAGTATGAGTAAAACGATATATGCAGTATGAGTAAAACGATATATACAGTATGAGTAAAACGATATATACAGTATGAGTAAAACGATATATACAGTATGAGTAAAACGATATATACAGTCTGAGTAAAACGTTATATACAGTATGAGTAAAACGATATATACAGTATGAGTAAAACGATATATACAGTATGAGTAAAACGATATATACAGTATGAATAAAACGATATATACAGTATGAATAAAACGATATATACAGTATGAGTAAAACGATATATACAGTATGAGTAAAACGATATATACAGTATGAATACAACGATATATACAGTATGAGTAAAACGATATATACAGTATGAGTAAAACGATATATACAGTATGAATAAAACGATATATACAGTATGAATAAAACGATATATACAGTATGCGTAAAACGATATATACAGTATGAATAAAACGATATATACAGTATGAATAAAACGATATATACAGTATGAATAGAACGATATATACAGTATGAGTAAAACGATATGTACAGTATGAGTAAAACGATATATACCGTATGAGTAAAACGATATATACAGTATGAATAAAACGATATATACAGTATGCGTAAAACGATATATACAGTATGAGTAAAACGATATATACAGTATGAGTAAAACGATATATACAGTATGAGTAAAACGATATATACAGTATGCGTAAAACGATATATACAGTATGAATGAAACGATATATACAGTATGAATGAAACGATATATACAGTATGAATAAAACTATATATACAGTATGAATAGAACGATATATACAGTATGAGTAAAACGATATATACAGTATGAGTAAAACGATATGTACAGTATGAGTAAAATGATATATACAGTATGAGTAAAACGATATACAGTATAAGTAAAGCGATATATACAGTCTGAATAAAACGATATGTACAGTATGAATAAAACGATATACACAGTATGAATAAAACGATATATACAGTATGAATAAAACGATATATACAGTATGAATAAAACGATATATACAGTATGAATAAAGCGATATATACAGTCTGAATAAAACGATATGTACAGTATGAGTAAAACGATATATACAGTATGAATAAAACGATATATACAGTCTGAATAAAACGATATGTACAGTATGAATAAAACGATATACACAGTATGAATAAAACGATATATACATATATACAGTATGAGTAAAACGATATATACAGTATGAGTAAAACGATATGTACAGTATGAGTAAAACGATATATACAGTATGAGTAAAACGATATATACAGTATGAGTAAAACGATATATACAGTATGAGTAAAACGATATATACAGTATGAGTAAAACGATATATACAGTCTGAGTAAAATGATATATACAGTATGAGTAAAACGATATATACAGTATGAGTAAAACGATATATACAGTATGAGTAAAACGATATATACAGTATGAATAAAACGATATATACAGTATGAATAAAACGATATATACAGTATGAGTAAAACGATATATACAGTATGAGTAAAACGATATATACAGTATGAATACAACGATATATACAGTATGAGTAAAACGATCCATACAGTATGAGTAAAACGATATATACAGTATGAATAAAACGATATATACAGTATGAATAAAACGATATATACAGTATGCGTAAAACGATGTATACAGTATGAGTAAAACGATATATACAGTATGAGTAAAACGATATATACAGTATGAGTAAAATGATATATACAGTATGAATAAAACGATATATACAGTATGAGTAAAACGATATATACAGTATGAGTAAACCGATATATACAGTATGAGTAAAACGATATATACAGTATGAATACAACGATATATACAGTATGAGTAAAACGATATATAAAGTATGAATAAAACTATATATAAAGTATGAATAAAACTATATATACAGTATAAGTAAAACGATATATACAGTATGAATAAAACGATATATACAGTATGAATAAAACGATATATACAGTATGAATAAAACGATATATACAGTATGAATACAACGATATATACAGTATGAATACAACGATATATACAGTATGAATACAACGATATATACAGTATGACTAAAACGATATATACAGTATGAGTAAAACGATATATACAGTATGAGTAAAACGATATATACAGTATGAGTAAAACGATATATACAGTATGAGTAAAACGATATATACAGTATGAGTAAAACGATATATACAGTATGAGTAAAACGATATATACAGTATGAGTAAAACGATATATACAGTATGAATAAAACGATATATACAGTATGAATAAAACGATATATACAGTATGAATAAAACGATATATACAGTATGAATAAAACGATATATACAGTATGAATAAACCGATATATACAGTATGAATAAAACGATATATACAGTATGAATAAAACGATATATACAGTATGCGTAAAACGATATATACAGTATGAGTAAAACGATATATACAGTATGAGTAAACCTGAATAAAACGATATATACAGTATGAATAAAACGATATATACAGTATGAATAAAACGATATATACAGTATGAATAAAACGATATATACAGTATGAATAAAACGATATATACAGTATGAATAAAACGATGTATACAGTATGAGTAAAACGATATATACGGTATGAGTAAAACGATATATACAGTCTGAATAAAACGATACATACAGTATGAGTAACACGATATATACAGTATGAATAAAACGATATATACAGTATGAATAAAACGATATATACAGTATGAATAAAACGATATATACAGTATGAATAAAACGATATATACAGTATAAGTAAAACGATATATACAGTATGAATAAAACGGTATATACAGTATGAATAAAACGATATATACAGTATGACTAAAACGATGTATACAGTATGAATACAACGATATATACAGTATGAATAAAACGATTTATACAGTATGAGAAAAACGATATATACAGTATGAGTAAAACGATATATACAGTATGAATAAAACGATATATACAGTATGAGTAAAACGATATATACAGTCTGAGTAAAACGATATATACAGTATGAGTAAAACGATATATACAGTCTGAATAAAACGATACATACAGTATGAGTAACACGATATATACAGTATGAATAAAACGATATATACAGTATGAATAAAACGATATATACAGTATGAATAAACCGATATATACAGTATGAATAAAACGATATATACAGTATAAGTAAAACGATATATACAGTATGAATAAAACGATATATACAGTATGAATAAAACGATATATACAGTATGACTAAAACGATATATACAGTATGAATACAACGATATATACAGTATGAATAAAACGATATATACAGTATGAGTAAAACGATATATACAGTATGAGTAAAACGATATATACAGTATGAGTAAAACGATATATACAGTATGAATAACACGATATATACAGTATGAGTAAAACGATATATACAGTATGAGTAAAACGATATATACAGTATGAGTAAAACGATATATACAGTATGAATAAAACGATATATACAGTATGAGTAAAACGCTATATACAGTATGAGTAAAACGATATATACAGTATGAGTTCAACGATATATACAGTATGAGTAAAACGATATATACAGTATGAGCAAAACGATATATACATTATGAGCAAAACGATATATACATTATGAGTAAAACGATATATACAGTATGAATAAAACGATATATACAGTATGAGTAAAACGATATATACAGTATGAATAAAACGATATGTACAGTATGAGTAAAACGATATATACAGTATGAATAAAACGATATATACAGTATGAATAAAACGATATATACAGTATGAGTAAAACGATATATACAGTATGAATAAAACGCTATATACAGTATGAGTACAACGATATATACAGTATGAATAAAACGATATATACAATATGAATAAAACGATGTATACAGTATGAGTAAAACGATATATACAGTATGCGTAAAACGGTATATACCGTGTGAGTAAAACGATATATACAGTATGCGTAAAACGATATATACAGTATGAGTACAACGATATATACAGTATGAATAAAACGATATATACAGTATGAGTAAAACGATATATACAGTATGAATAAAATGATATATACAGTATGAATAAAACGATATATACAGTATGAATAAAACGATATATACAGTATGAATAAAACGATATATACAGTATGAGTAAAACGATATATACAGTATGCATAAAACGATATATACAGTATGAGTACAACGATATATACAGTATGAATAAAATGATATATACAGTATGAATAAAACGATATATACAGTATGAGTAAAACGATATATACAGTATGAATAAAACGATATATACAGTATGAGTAAAACGGTATATACAGTATGAATAAAATGATATATACAGTATGAATAAAACGATATATACAGTATGAGTAAAACGATATATACAGTCTGAATAAAACGATATATACAGTATGAGTAAAACGATATATACAGTATGAGTAAACCGATATATACAGTATGAATAAAATGATATATACAGTATGAATAAAACGATATATACAGTATGAATAAAACGATGTATGCAGTATGAGTCAAACGATATATACAGTATGAATAAAATGATATATACAGTATGAATAAAACGATATATACAGTATGAGTAAAACGATATATACAGTATGAGTAAAACGATATATACAGTTTGAGTAAAACGATATATACAGTATGAGTAAAACGATATATACAGTATGAGTAAAACGATATATACAGTATGAGTAAAACGATATATACAGTATGAATAAAACGATATATACAGTCTGAATAAAACGATATATACAGTATGAATAAAACGATATATACAGTATGCCTACAACGGTATATACAGTATGAATAAAACGATATATACAGTATGAGTAAAACGATATATACAGTATGAGTAAAACGATATATACAGTATGAGTAAAACGATATATACAGTATGAGAAAAACGATATATACAGTATGAGGAAAACGATATATGCAGTATGAATAATACGATATGTACAGTCTGAATAAAACGATATATACAGTATGAGTAAAACGATATATACAGTCTGAATAAAACGATATATACAGTCTGAATAAAACGATATATACAGTATGAGTAAAACGATATATACAGTCTGAATAAAACGATATATACAGTATGAATAAAACGATATATACAGTATGAGTAAAACGATATATACAGTATGAGTAAAACGATATATACAGTATGAATAAAACGATATATACAGTATGAATCAAACGATATATACAGTATGAATAAAACGATATATACAGTATGAATAAAACGATATATACAGTATGAGTAAAACGATATATACAGTATGAATAAAACGATATATACAGTATGAATAAACCGATATATACAGTATGAATAAAACGATATATACAGTATGAATAAAACTATATATACAGTATGAATAAAACGATATATACAGTATGAATAAAACGATATATACAGTATGAATAAAACGATATATACAGTATGAATAAAACGATATATACAGTATGAATAAAACGATATATACAGTCTGAATAAAACGATATATACAGTATGAATAAAACGTTATATACAGTATGAATAAAACGATATATACAGTATGAATAAAACGATATATACAGTATGAGTAAAACGATATATACAGTCTGAATAAAACGATATATACAGTATGAATAAAACGATATATACAGTCTGAATAAAACGATATATACAGTATGAATAAAACGATATATACAGTCTGAATAAAACGATGTATACAGTATGAGTAAAACGATATTTTCAGTATGAGTAAAACGATATATACAGTATGAGTAAAACGATATATACAGTCTGAATAAAACGATATATACAGTCTGAATAAAACGATGTATACAGTATGAGTAAAACGATATTTTCAGTATGAGTAAAACGATATATACAGTATGAGTAAAACGATATATACAGTCTGAATAAAACGATATATACAGTATGAGTAAAACGATATATACAGTATGAGTAACCGATATATACAGTATGAATAAAATGATATATACAGTATGAATAAAACGATATATACAGTATGAATAAAACGATGTATGCAGTATGAGTCAAACGATATATACAGTATGAATAAAATGATATATACAGTATGAATAAAACGATATATACAGTATGAGTAAAACGATACATACAGTATGCGTATAACGATATATACAGTATGAATAAAACGATACATACAGTATGAATAAAACGATATATACAGTATGAATAAAACGATATATACAGTATGAATAAAACGATACGTACAGTCTGAATAAAACGATACGTACAGTATGAATAAAACGATATATACAGTATGAATAAAACGATATATACAGTATGAGTAAAACGATATATACAGGATGAATAAAACGATATATACAGTATGAATAAAACGATATACAAAGTATGAGTAAAACGATATATACAGTATGAATAAAACGATATATACAGTATGAATAAAACGATATATACAGTATGAGTAAAACGCTATATACAGTATGAATAAAACGATATATACAGTATGAATAAAACGATATGTACAGTATGAATAAAACGATATATACAGTATGAGTAAACCGATATGTACAGTATGAATAAACCGATATATACAGTATGAGTAAAACGCTATATACAGTATGATTACAACGATATATACAGTATGAGTAAAACGATATATACAGTATGAATAAAACGATATATACAGTATGAATAAAACGATATGTACAGTATGAGTAAAACGATAAATACAGTATGAATAAAACGATATATACAGCCTGAATAAAACGATATATACAGTATGAGTAAACCGATATATACAGTATGAGTAAAACGATATATACAGTATGAATAAAACGATATATACAGAATGAGTAAAACGATATATACAGTATGAATAAAACGATATATACAGTATGAATAAAACGATATATACAGTATGAATAGAACGATATATACAGTATGAGTAAAACGATATATACAGTATGAGTAAAACGATATATACAGTATGAGTAAAACGATATATACAGTATGAGTAAAACGATATATACAGTATGAATAAAACGATATATACAGTATGAGTAAAACGATATATACAGTATGAGTAAAACGATATATACAGTATGAGTAAAATGATATATACAGTATGAGTAAAACGATATATACAGTATGCGTAAAACGATATATACAGTATGAATGAAACGATATATACAGTATGAATGAAACGATATATACAGTATGAATAAAACTATATATACAGTATGAATAGAACGATATATACAGTATGAGTAAAACGATATATACAGTATGAGTAAAACGATATGTACAGTATGAGTAAAATGATATATACAGTATGAGTAAAACGCTATACAGTATAAGTAAAGCGATATATACAGTCTGAATAAAACGATATGTACAGTATGAATAAAACGATATACACAGTATGAATAAAACGATATATACAGTATGAATAAAACGATATATACAGTATGAATAAAACGATATATACAGTATGAATAAAGCGATATATACAGTCTGAATAAAACGATATGTACAGTATGAGTAAAACGATATATACAGTATGAATAAAACGATATATACAGTCTGAATAAAACGATATGTACAGTATGAATAAAACGATATACACAGTATGAATAAAACGATATATACATATATACAGTATGAGTAAAACGATATATACAGTATGAGTAAAACGATATGTACAGTATGAGTAAAACGATATATGCAGTATGAGTAAAACGATATATACAGTATGAGTAAAACGATATATACAGTATGAGTAAAACGATATATACAGTATGAGTAAAACGATATATACAGTCTGAGTAAAACGTTATATACAGTATGAGTAAAACGATATATACAGTATGAGTAAAACGATATATACAGTATGAGTAAAACGATATATACAGTATGAATAAAACGATATATACAGTATGAATAAAACGATATATACAGTATGAGTAAAACGATATATACAGTATGAGTAAAACGATATATACAGTATGAATACAACGATATATACAGTATGAGTAAAACGATATATACAGTATGAGTAAAACGATATATACAGTATGAATAAAACGATATATACAGTATGAATAAAACGATATATACAGTATGCGTAAAACGATGTATACAGTATGAGTAAAACGATATATACAGTATGAGTAAAACGATATATACAGTATGAGTAAAACGATATATACAGTATGAATAAAACGATATATACAGTATGAGTAAAACGATATATACAGTATGAGTAAACCGATATATACAGTATGAGTAAAACGATATATACAGTATGAATACAACGATATATACAGTATGAGTAAAACGATATATAAAGTATGAATAAAACTATATATAAAGTATGAATAAAACTATATATACAGTATAAGTAAAACGATATATACAGTATGAATAAAACGATATATACAGTATGAATAAAACGATATATACAGTATGAATAAAACGATATATACAGTATGAATACAACGATATATACAGTATGAATAAAACGATATATACAGTATGAATAAAACGATATATACAGTATGAATAAAACGATATATACAGTATGAATAAAACGATATATACAGTATGCGTAAAACGATATATACAGTATGAGTAAAACGATATATACAGTATGAGTAAACCGGAATAAAACGATATATACAGTATGAATAAAACGATATATACAGTATGAATAAAACGATATATACAGTATGAATAAAACGATATATACAGTATGAATAAAACGATATATACAGTATGAATAAAACGATGTATACAGTATGAGTAAAATGATATATACGGTATGAGTAAAACGATATATACAGTCTGAATAAAACGATACATACAGTATGAGTAACACGATATATACAGTATGAATAAAACGATATATACAGTATGAATAAAACGATATATACAGTATGAATAAAACGATATATACAGTATGAATAAAACGATATATACAGTATAAGTAAAACGATATATACAGTATGAATAAAACGGTATATACAGTATGAATAAAACGATATATACAGTATGACTAAAACGATATATACAGTATGAATACAACGATATATACAGTATGAATAAAACGATTTATACAGTATGAGAAAAACGATATATACAGTATGAGTAAAACGATATATACAGTATGAATAAAACGATATATACAGTATGAGTAAAACGATATATACAGTATGAGTAAAACGATATATACAGTCTGAGTAAAACGATATATACAGTATGAGTAAAACGATATATACAGTCTGAATAAAACGATACATACAGTATGAGTAACACGATATATACAGTATGAATAAAACGATATATACAGTATGAATAAAACGATATATACAGTATGAATAAAACGATATATACAGTATGAATAAAACGATATATACAGTATAAGTAAAACGATATATACAGTATGAATAAAACGATATATACAGTATGAATAAAACGATATATACAGTATGCCTAAAACGATATATACAGTATGAATACAACGATATATACAGTATGAATAAAACGATATATACAGTATGAGTAAAACGATATATACAGTATGAGTAAAACGATATATACAGTATGAATAACACGATATATACAGTATGAGTAAAACGATATATACAGTATGAGTAAAACGATATATACAGTCTGAGTAAAACGATATATACAGTATGAGTAAAACGATATATACAGTATAAATAAAACGATATATACAGTATGAGTAAAACGCTATATACAGTATGAGTAAAACGATATATACAGTATGAGTTCAACGATATATACAGTATGAGTAAAACGATATATACAGTATGAATAAAACGATATATACAGTATGAGCAAAACGATATATACATTATGAGTAAAACGATATATACAGTATGAATAAAACGATATATACAGTATGAGTAAAACGATATATACAGTATGAATAAAACGATATGTACAGTATGAGTAAAACGATATATACAGTATGAATAAAACGATATATACAGTATGAATAAAACGATATATACAGTATGAGTAAAACGATATATACAGTATGAATAAAACGCTATATACAGTATGAGTACAACGATATATACAGTATGAATAAAACGATATATACAATATGAATAAAACGATGTATACAGTATGAGTAAAACGATATATACAGTATGCGTGAAACGGTATATACCGTGTGAGTAAAACGATATATACAGTATGCGTAAAACGATATATACAGTATGAGTACAACGATATATACAGTATGAATAAAACGATATATACAGTATGAGTAAAACGATATATACAGTATGAATAAAATGATATATACAGTATGAATAAAACGATATATACAGTATGAATAAAACGATATATACAGTATGAATAAAACGATATATACAGTATGAGTAAAACGATATATACAGTATGCATAAAACGATATATACAGTATGAGTACAACGCTATATACAGTATGAATAAAATGATATATACAGTATGAATAAAACGATATATACAGTATGAGTAAAACGATATATACAGTATGAATAAAACGATATATACAGTATGAGTAAAACGGTATATACAGTATGAATAAAATGATATATACAGTATGAATAAAACGATATGTACAGTATGAGTAAAACGATATATACAGTCTGAATAAAACGATATATACAGTATGAGTAAAACGATATATACAGTATGAGTAAACCGATATATACAGTATGAATAAAATGATATATACAGTATGAATAAAACGATATATACAGTATGAATAAAACGATGTATGCAGTATGAGTCAAACGATATATACAGTATGAATAAAATGATATATACAGTATGAATAAAACGATATATACAGTATGAGTAAAACGATATATACAGTATGAGTAAAACGATATATACAGTTTGAGTAAAACGATATATACAGTATGAGTAAAACGATATATACAGTATGAGTAAAACGATATATACAGTATGAGTAAAACGATATATACAGTATGAATAAAACGATATATACAGTCTGAATAAAACGATATATACAGTATGAATAAAACGATATATACAGTATGCCCACAACGGTATATACAGTATGAATAAAACGATATATACAGTATGAGTAAAACGATATATACAGTATGAGTAAAACGATATATACAGTATGAGTAAAACGATATATACAGTATGAGAAAAACGATATATACAGTATGAGTAAAACGATATATGCAGTATGAATAATACGATATGTACAGTCTGAATAAAACGATATATACAGTATGAGTAAAACGATATATACAGTCTGAATAAAACGATATATACAGTATGAGTAAAACGATATATACAGTCTGAATAAAACGATATATACAGTTTGAATAAAACGATATATACAGTATGAGTAAAACGATATATACAGTATGAGTAAAACGACATATACAGTATGAATAAAACGATATATACAGTATGAATAAAACGATATATACAGTATGAATAAAACGATATATACAGTATGAATAAAACGATATATACAGTATGAGTAAAACGATATATACAGTATGAATAAAACGATATATACAGTATGAATAAATCGATATATACAGTATGAATAAAACGATATATACAGTATGAATAAAACTATATATACAGTATGAATAAAACGATATATACAGTATGAATAAAACGATATATACAGTATGAATAAAACGATATATACAGTATGAATAAACCGATATATACAGTCTGAATAAAACGATATATACAGTATGAATAAAACGTTATATACAGTATGAATAAAACGATATATACAGTATGAATAAAACGATATATACAGTCTGAATAAAACGATATATACAGTATGAATAAAACGATATATACAGTCTGAATAAAACGATGTATACAGTATGAGTAAAACGATATTTCCAGTATGAGTAAAACGATATATACAGTATGAGTAAAACGATATATACAGTCTGAATAAAACGATATATACAGTCTGAATAAAACGATGTATACAGTATGAGTAAAACGATATTTTCAGTATGAGTAAAACGATATATACAGTATGAGTAAAACGATATATACAGTCTGAATAAAACGATATATACAGTATGAGTAAAACGATATATACAGTATGAGTAAACCGATATATACAGTATGAATAAAATGATATATACAGTATGAATAAAACGATATATACAGTATGAATAAAACGATGTATGCAGTATGAGTCAAACGATATATACAGTATGAATAAAATGATATATACAGTATGAATAAAACGATATATACAGTATGAGTAAAACGATATATACAGTATGAGTAAAACGATATATACAGTTTGAGTAAAACGATATATACAGTATGAGTAAAACGATATATACAGTATGAGTAAAACGATATATACAGTATGAGTAAAACGATATATACAGTATGAATAAAACGATATATACAGTATGAATAAAACGATATATACAGTATGAATAAAACGATATATACAGTATGCCTACACCGGTATATACAGTATGAATAAAACGATATATACAGTATGAGTAAAACGATATATACAGTATGAGTAAAACGATATATACAGTATGAGTAAAACGATGTATACAGTATGAGAAAAACGATATATACAGTATGAGTAAAACGATATATGCAGTATGAATAATACGATATGTACAGTATGAATAAAACGATATATACAGTATGAATAATACGATATATACAGTATGAATAAAACGATATATACAGTATGAATAAAACGATATATACAGTATGAATAATACGATATATACAGTATGAATAAAACGATATATACAGTATGAATAATACGATATGTACAGTATGAATAAAACGATATATACAGTATGAAGAAAACGATATATACAGTATGAATAATACGATATATACAGTATGAATAAAACGATATATACAGTATGAGTAAAACGATATATACAGTATGAGTAATACGATATCTACAGTATGAGTAATACGATATATACAGTATGAGTAAAACGATATATACAGTATGAATAAAACGATATATGCAGTATGAGTAAAACGATATATACAGTATGAGTAATACGATATATACAGTATGAGTAAAACGATATATACAGTATGAGTAATACGATATATACAGTATGAGTAAAACGATATATACAGTATGAGTAATACGATATATACAGTATGAATAAAACGATATATACAGTATGAGTAATACGATATATACAGTATGAGTAAAACGATATATACAGTATGAATAAAACGATATATACAGTATGAATAAAACGATATATACAGTATGAATAAAACGATATATACAGTATGCATAAAACGATATATACAGTATGAGTTATACGATATATACAGTATGAGTAAAACGATATATACAGTATGAATAAAACGATATATACAGTATGAATAAAACGATATATACAGTATGAATAAAACGATATATACAGTATGAATAAAACGATATATACAGTATGAATAAAACGATATATACAGTATGAATAAAACGATATATACAGTCTGAATAAAACGATATATACAGTATGAATAAAACGTTATATACAGTATGAATAAAACGATATATACAGTATGAATAAAACGATATATACAGTATGAGTAAAACGATATATACAGTCTGAATAAAACGATATATACAGTATGAATAAAACGATATATACAGTCTGAATAAAACGATATATACAGTATGAATAAAACGATATATACAGTCTGAGTAAAACGATATTTTCAGCATGAGTAAAACGATATATACAGTATGAGTAAAACGATATATACAGTCTGAATAAAACGATATATACAGTATGAGTAAAACGATATATACAGTATGAGTAAACCGATATATACAGTATGAATAAAATGATATATACAGTATGAATAAAACGATATATACAGTATGAATAAAACGATGTATGCAGTATGAGTCAAACGATATATACAGTATGAATAAAATGATATATACAGTATGAATAAAACGATATATACAGTATGAGTAAAACGATATATACAGTATGAGTAAAACGATATATACAGTTTGAGTAAAACGATATATACAGTATGAGTAAAACGATATATACAGTATGAGTAAAACGATATATACAGTATGCCTACAACGGTATATACAGTATGAATAAAACGATATATACAGTATGAGTAAAACAATATATACAGTATGAGTAAAACGATGTATGCAGTATGAATAAAACGATATATACAGTATGAGTAAAACGATATATACAGAATGAGTAAAACGATATATACAGTATGAATAAAACGATATATACAGTATGAGTAAAACGATATATACAGTATGAGTAAAACGATATATACAGTATGAGTAAAACGATGTATACAGTATGAATAAAACGATATATACAGTATGAGTAAAACGATATATACAGTATGAGTAAAACGATATATACAGTATGAGTAATACGATGTATACAGTATGAGTAAAACGATATATACAGTATGAATAAAACGATATATACAGTCTGAGTAAAACGATATATACAGTATGAGTAATACGATATATACAGTATGAGTAAAACGATATATACAGTATGAATAAAACGATATATACAGTATGAGTACAACGATATATACAGTATGAATAAAACGATATGTACAGTATGAGTAAAACGATATCTACAGTATGAGTAAAACGATATATACAGTATGAGTGAAACGATATATACAGTATGAGTAATACGATGTATACAGTATGAGTAAAACGATATATACAGTATGAATAATACGATATATACAGTATGAGTAAAACGATATATACAGTATGAGTAATACGATATATACAGTATGAGTAAAACGATGTATGCAGTATGAGTAAAACGATATATACAGTATGAATAAAACGATATATACAGTATGAATAAAACGATATATACAGTATGAGTAATACGATATATACAGTATGAGTAAAACGATGTATGCAGTATGAGTAAAACGATATATACAGTATGAATAAAACGATATATACAGTATGAATAAAACGATATATACAGTATGAGTAAAACGATATATACAGTATGAGTAATACGATGTATACAGTATGAGTAAAACGATGTATGCAGTATGAGTAAAACGATATATACAGTATGAGTAAAACGATGTATACAGAATGAGTAAAACGATGTATGCAGTATGAGTAAAACGATATATACAGTATGAGTAAAACGATGTATGCAGTATGAATAAAACGATATATACAGTATGAGTAAAACGATATATACAGAATGAGTAAAACGATATATACAGTATGAATAAAACGATATATACAGTATGAGTAAAACGATGTATGCAGTATGAATAAAACGATATATACAGTATGAGTAAAACGATATATACAGTATGAGTAAAACGATATATGCAGTATGAATAAAACGATATATACAGTATGAGTAAAACGATATATACAGTATGAGTAAAACGATATATACAGTATGAGTAAAACGATGTATACAGTATGAATAAAACGATATATACAGTGTGAGTAAAACGATATATACAGTATGAGTAAAACGATATATACAGTATGAATAAAACGATGTATACAGTATGAGTAAAACGAAGTATACAGTATGAATAAAACGATATATGCAGTATGAGTAAAACGATATATACAGTATGAGTTAAACGATATATACAGTATGAATAAAACGATATATACAGTATGAGTAAAACGATATATACAGTATGAATAAAACGATATATACAGTATGAGTAAAACGCTATATACAGTATGAATAAAACGATATATACAATTTGAATAAAACGATATATACAGTATGAATAAAACGATATATACAGTATGAGTAAAACGATATATACAGTATGAGTAAAACGGTATATACAGTATGAATAAAACGATATATACAGTATGAATAAAACGATATATACAGTCTGAGTAAAACTATATATACAGTATGAGTAAAACGATATATACAGTATGAATAAAACGATATATACAGTGTAGTGAAATCGTATTCGTACTGAACCCGGGGTGATGCTCGCTGCTCGTTGACACCGCTAGGGGCGTGACTATAAGACCCGCTGCTGCGGACGGTGTTCCGAGATTTCTCCTGTGACACGTTACATCTGGTAGACTCGCTAACGGTATGCCAGCATAGAATATCCAGCTTGCTTGCATTGAATGTTATGAATGGTCCCATGTGATGTCACATCATATACTTATTGTATTTCCTGCTTTACAGGATGATGTTATGATCTAAATGGAATTAAACCACCCGTTGGACTAAAGTTGTGTGGACCTGATTGGTTTTCCACAACACTTAATTCCATTTATATCTACCGACATGGCTGGCAACAAGACGCTGGCGGTTGCCGTATTCTGCGCCGACCCGCAAGCCCCGGATGGTGGCTTGCAACTGAAGCACTGGCTCAGAACATTGGAGAATCATTTCGACGAGCCTGAGACCGCGCCGACGGCTGCCGCGAAGCTAGCAACTCTTCATTCAAAAATCGACTACCGGGTGTACAACTCCATCGCTCAATGCGCGACGTATGACCTCTCGATCGCGGAGCTCAAACGGCTGTACATAAAGGAAAAAAGCCCGGTGTATGCACGATATTTGCTGCAAACGCGACGTCAGCAACCCAACGAGGCGATGGACCACTCCGCCCAGGAGCTCCGGCAGCTCTTGCTGGACAGCACCAGGGAGCCACGGACTCCCGCGCAGTCTCAGGATGATCTTCTTTTAGATGCCTTCATTGCAGGGGTCTCCTCCCAGGAACTAAGGCTCAAGCTCTTAGAGAAGACCGACCTGACCTTCGCTACAACACTCGAGCAAGGGAAAGTATACACCGAAGCGCGGATGCAATCGAACACCTATGATCGCACGCGCCTCTTGGCGGGCACTACACTACACGCCCGGCCGGAGAGTGCTACCGCCGAGGACGCGGACCTGCTCGCGGAACTCCGGGATGCTCCGGAGGAAGACCCAGTCCTGACGGCTGCCGTTACGACCAGACCCAAGGCCTTACGCGGGGCCGCATGCTTTTTCTGTGGGGGGCCACGCCATGCCCGGCCCGTGTGTCCGGCCCGAGACGCTATATGCCATTTGTGCTCGCAAAAAGGACATTACGCGAAAGTGTGCAGGAAAACGGCACGCGGCTCGCGGCTCATTGAATCGCGCGGTCGCGGTCGCGCGGGCGCGGCGACCTTGAATGGGCTCATTGCGGAGCCTGCGAGCCGAGCCCGAAACCCGGCGCCTTACCCGACTTCGAAAGGGAGGGCCCCTCTCTGCGGGCCCCTGGGCGCTCAGACGTCCTTGGCGGGCGTCACCGGACAGCCACCACAGTCTCATCCTCAATCGGGCACGAAGTACGTGTCCTTGACCAAACTCCGGGCCACGCAAGGGGCTTTGAAGCCTCGCCAAGCCCCAGCGGAACGTTCTCCTCGTGTCGTCCACGAGCTAACGGTGGCCCTCACCCCGGAAAAGGCGATTTCGAATACTACGGAGGCCTTTTTCTGCCAAAAGTGTCAAAAGGCGATTTCGAATACTACGGAGGCCTTTTTCTGTCAGAATTGTCAGATTTTGAATCGCGAAACACCGGAATGCTTGGGAAAGCCCTCTGATGGCGTTAATGGATTCCCCATGGTCAACGCAGACTCCAGCCACGACCGCAAAACTGCTGCTGGCATAGGATCCACCCGCGAGGCTTGTCCGACCCATTCGGGGGGCTCAGTCCCACTCCCAGCAGCCTCGTCTGGCCTGGCTCAAGCCCTTATTCCCCTCATGGTCGAAGGCCATTGTGTTCGGGCCTTGGTGGATACAGGGTCTACGGATAGTTTTATCGACCAGCGACTTGTGCTCAGGCATGGATGGCGGATCTGGAGGTCTACGAGACGGATCTTCATGGCTTCCCAGGGGCTTCGACTCAGCACGAAGGGGGAATGCCGATTGAAACTCGTGCTAAAGGGACGGGTTTTCCCTGATGTACACCTTATGGTTTTACCCGCATTATGTGCTGATATTCTGTTAGGACACGATTTTCTTAAGCTGCATGGACGTCTGGTAATGGAGTTTGGTGGGCCTGACACGCTTGTTGTGGGGGCGGACAACGCGCTTGCGGTGTGCGCCCTAGCGCAAATGGACGTCCAGCCGCTTTCGCTGTTCCCCAATCTAACCTCCGACTGCACCCCTGTCGCGGTGAAATCACGGCGCTACTCTCGCGCAGACATGCAATTCATTGCGGACGAAACGGCTCAGCTCTTGAAAGACGGCATCATAGAACCTATAGGTCGCCGTGGCGCACCCAGGTCTTGGTGGTGCGCAGCGAGGCCCATCGCAGACGCATGGTAATCGACTATTCCCAAACGATTAACCACTTTACACAGCTGGATGCCTACCCCCTTCCGAGAATGGACGCGCTGGTGCAACAGGTGTCCCAGTATTCGGTCTATAGCACTCTCGATCTCCGTAGTGCATACCACCAGATCCCTATCTCTAGGGCGGATCGTATCTATACCGCATTTGAGTCGGGGCAGCGGTTGTACCAATTTACGCGATTGCCTTTTGGGGTAACGAACGGGGTCGCTTGTTTCCAGAGGGCCATGGATGACCTTGTTGCGCGGGAGCACTTAACCGATGTTTTCGTCTACCTCGATAATCTTACGGTTTGTGGGTATGACCAAGGGCACCATGATGCTAATCTGAAGCGCTTCCTTGAGGTCGCGCAGAGGTATCACTTAACTATGAACGAGGATAAGTGCCAATACTCCCTACGCACGATAGATCTTCTGGGGTACACCGTGACCCATGGCTCTGTCGCTCCGGATAAGGAGCGTCTGCGACCTTTGCTCGACATGGCCCCTCCCTGTGATCGGGCGTCCCTGAAGCGCGACCTTGGGCTGTTCGCCCATTACTCCAAATGGGTGCAAAGTTTCTCCGCGAAACTTCGCCCCCTCGTGGCCTGCGACACCTTCCCACTGAGTCCGGCCGCATTGGCGGCCTTTGAAGGCCTTAAGGCCGACATCGCCCGAGCCGCCGTGGCGACAATCGACGAGAGCGGCTCTTTCGTCCTCGAAAGTGACGCCTCGGATCAGGCCATCGCGGCGACCCTCTCCCAAGGGGGGCGTCCCGTGGCTTTCTTTTCACGGACTCTTACCACCGCTGAGCGGAGACACTCGTCCGTTGAAAAGGAAGCGTATGCGATCGTCGAGTCTATTCGGCGATGGCGCCCGTACTTACTCGGGTGGAGCTTCCAAATCATCACGGACCAGCAAAGCGTTGCGTTCATGTACGACACCTTACACGCCCAGCGCATTAAGAATGAGAAAATCACTCGCTGGCATATCGAACTCGCCGACTTCTGTTACACCATCAAATATCGCCCGGGGAAGGATAACAGGGCCGCCGATGCCTTATCACGACCGGCTACATGCGCGGGTATCACCTCTTTGGAGGGCCTACGGGTGCTGCATGCCACTGCGGGCCATCCCGGCATAATGCGTTTCGCTCATTTTGTGCGGTGTGGCAATCTCCCATACTCGATTGACAATATCCGCCGTATCTGTCGCGACTGCGCTATCTGCGCGGAAATCAAACCGCGTTTCTATAACCCTCCCATGGGGACTCTGGTTAAGGCTACGTGACCGTGGGAACGCTTGGCGATGGATTTCAAGGGCCCATTGCCGGTGTCGAGCGGCTCTCGCTATCTGCTCACTATCGTCGATGAGTACTCGCGATTCCCCTTTGCTTATACGTGCGCGGACATGACTGCTGCCACGGTGATGCGATGCTTACAGAACTTGTTCTCAATGTTCGGTTACCCGGCCTATGTCCATACCGACCGGGGTGCGGTCTTCTTGTCTCAGGAGGTGCGCGGCTATCTGCTCCAAAATAACATTGCTTCTAGTTACACCACGCCGTACAGACCCCAGGCTAATGGGCAGATCGAACGCTTCAACGGGATTATCTGGAGGGCCGTCATGCTCAACCTCCGGACCCTCGGCCGGGGCCTCGATAAATGGGCTTGGTCGCTACCTGCGGCGTTGAACTCGATCAGGGCTCTCCTGAGTACGGCAACCAACCAAACTCCCCACGAGCGACTTTTCCACCACCCCAGGAGCTCGGGGTGTTTACGGTCTTTGCCCAGTTGGCTCGCTGGGCCCGGGCCGGCCTACCTTAAACGGGCGGTTCGCGCGAGCAAGTACGACCCCCTAGTGGACAAAGTGCAGATTCTCCAGGCTAATCCTGAGCATGCTCGTGTGATGACGACTGATGGCCGTGAGACTACTGTCTCCGTCCGTCACCTTGCCCCTTGCGGGGTCGCTGACCTGAGTAGGGAATCGGACGAACCGATCGAACCCATCTATGAGACTATGGCCTCTCCCGACGCTCCCATCGCCGAAAGTCTACCGACCCTCCCCTCGCCGAGTCTACCTGGGCCCGACAACTTGGAGTTACCCCCTTCGTCACCCGACCCTGATGGCGCCTCCGACGCCGGGGACACAGGGATACGTAATGCCGTACCCGGGGAATTTCGGACGCGTGCTGGCAGAGAAATTCACTGCCCGGCCCGATACGGTTGGGTCGACTGATGTTCCGCACCCTGTTCGTGCTGACGCTCACTCGCTTTTAGCCGCACTGCCGTATAATTCTGATGGGGGGGGGGGGAGAATGTAGTGAAATCGTATTCGTACTGAACCCGGGGTGATGCTCGCTGCTCGTTGACACCGCTAGGGGCGTGACTATAAGACCCGCTGATGCGGACGGTGCTCCGAGATTTCTCCTGTGACACGTTACATCTGGTAGACTCGCTAACGGTACGCCAGCATAGAATATCCAGCTTGCTTGCATTGAATGTTATGAATGGTCCCATGTGATGTCACATCGTATACTTATTGTATTTCCTGCTTTACAGGATGATGTTATGATCTAAATGGAATTAAACCACCCGTTGGACTAAAGTTGTGTGGACCTGATTGGTTTTCCACAACATACAGTATGAATAAAACGATATATACAGTATGAGTAAAACGATATATACAGTATGAATAAAACGATATATACAGTATGAGTAAAACGCTATATACAGTATGAATAAAATGATATATACAGTATGAATAAAACGATATATACAGTATGAGTACAACGATATATACAGTATGAATACAACGATATATACAGTATGAGTAAAACGATATATACAGTATGAATAAAACGATGTATGCAGTATGAGTACAACGATATATACAGTATGAATAAAATGATATATACAGTATGAATAAAACGATATATACAGTATGAGTAAAACGATATATACAGTATGAACTAGAACGGGCACTCGGTAGAGCGCATACCTTCGCCGCAGCTACTGTTCTGTACTTGGCATGGGAGTGTAGGGAACAGAACAACAAAAATACGATTTTGACCTTTTCGTGACCTTGACCTTGACCTTTGACCCGATTGCTCCCAAAATCTAATCAAATGTGTCCCGTATAATAACCAATCATCCCACCAAATTTCATGCAATTCGGTTGAATACTTTTTGAGTTATGCGAATAACATACACACACACACACACACACAGACATACAAATAAATACACAGCGATCAAAACATAACCTTCCGCTTTTGCGAAGGTAATCAACTAGAACGGGCACTCGGTAGAGCGCATACCTTCGCCGCAGCTACTGTTCTGTACTTGGCATGGGAGTGTAGGGAACAGAACAACAAAAATACGATTTTGACCTTTTCGTGACCTTGACCTTGACCTTTGACCCGATTGCTCCCAAAATCTAATCAAATGTGTCCCGTATAATAACCAATCATCCCACCAAATTTCATGCAATTCGGTTGAATACTTTTTGAGTTATGCGAATAACATACACACACACACACACACAGACATACAAATAAATACACAGCGATCAAAACATAACCTTCCGCTTTTGCGAAGGTAATAAAACGATATATACAGTATGAGTAAAACGATATATACAGTATGAGTAAAACGATATATACAGTATGAGTAAAACGATATATACAGTATGAATAAAATGATATATACAGTATGAACTAGAACGGGCACTCGGTAGAGCGCATACCTTCGCCGCAGCTACTGTTCTGTACTTGGCATGGGAGTGTAGGGAACAGAACAACAAAATACGATTTTGACCTTTTCGTGACCTTGACCTTGACCTTTGACCCGATTGCTCCCAAAATCTAATCAAATGTGTCCCGTATAATAACCAATCATCCCACCAAATTTCATGCAATTCGGTTGAATACTTTTTGAGTTATGCGAATAACATACACACACACACACAGACATACAAATAAATACACAGCGATCAAAACATAACCTTCCGCTTTTGCGAAGGTAATAAAACGATATATACAGTATGAATAAAACGATATCTACAGTATGAATAAAACGATACATACAGTATGAATAAAACGATATATACAGTTTGAATAAAACGATATATACAGTATGAGTAAAACGATATATACAGTATGAATAAAACGATATATACAGTTTGAGTAAAACGATATATACAGTATGAGTAAAACGATATATACAGTATGAGTAAAACGATATATACAGTATGAGTAAAACGATATATACAGTATGCCTACAACGGTATATACAGTATGAATAAAACGATATATACAGTATGAGTAAAACAATATATACAGTATGAGTAAAACGATGTATGCAGTATGAATAAAACGATATATACAGTATGAGTAAAACGATATATACAGAATGAGTAAAACGATATATACAGTATGAATAAAACGATATATACAGTATGAGTAAAACGATATATACAGTATGAGTAAAACGATATATACAGTATGAGTAAAACGATGTATACAGTATGAATAAAACGATATATACAGTATGAGTAAAACGATATATACAGTATGAGTAAAACGATATATACAGTATGAGTAATACGATGTATACAGTATGAGTAAAACGATATATACAGTATGAATAAAACGATATATACAGTCTGAGTAAAACGATATATACAGTATGAGTAATACGATATATACAGTATGAGTAAAACGATATATACAGTATGAATAAAACGATATATACAGTATGAGTACAACGATATATACAGTATGAATAAAACGATATGTACAGTATGAGTAAAACGATATCTACAGTATGAGTAAAACGATATATACAGTATGAGTGAAACGATATATACAGTATGAGTAATACGATGTATACAGTATGAGTAAAACGATATATACAGTATGAATAATACGATATATACAGTATGAGTAAAACGATATATACAGTATGAGTAATACGATATATACAGTATGAGTAAAACGATGTATGCAGTATGAGTAAAACGATATATACAGTATGAATAAAACGATATATACAGTATGAATAAAACGATATATACAGTATGAGTAATACGATATATACAGTATGAGTAAAACGATGTATGCAGTATGAGTAAAACGATATATACAGTATGAATAAAACGATATATACAGTATGAATAAAACGATATATACAGTATGAGTAAAACGATATATACAGTATGAGTAATACGATGTATACAGTATGAGTAAAACGATGTATGCAGTATGAGTAAAACGATATATACAGTATGAGTAAAACGATGTATACAGAATGAGTAAAACGATGTATGCAGTATGAGTAAAACGATATATACAGTATGAGTAAAACGATGTATGCAGTATGAATAAAACGATATATACAGTATGAGTAAAACGATATATACAGAATGAGTAAAACGATATATACAGTATGAATAAAACGATATATACAGTATGAGTAAAACGATGTATGCAGTATGAATAAAACGATATATACAGTATGAGTAAAACGATATATACAGTATGAGTAAAACGATATATGCAGTATGAATAAAACGATATATACAGTATGAGTAAAACGATATATACAGTATGAGTAAAACGATATATACAGTATGAGTAAAACGATGTATACAGTATGAATAAAACGATATATACAGTGTGAGTAAAACGATATATACAGTATGAGTAAAACGATATATACAGTATGAATAAAACGATGTATACAGTATGAGTAAAACGAAGTATACAGTATGAATAAAACGATATATGCAGTATGAGTAAAACGATATATACAGTATGAGTTAAACGATATATACAGTATGAATAAAACGATATATACAGTATGAGTAAAACGATATATACAGTATGAATAAAACGATATATACAGTATGAGTAAAACGCTATATACAGTATGAATAAAACGATATATACAATTTGAATAAAACGATATATACAGTATGAATAAAACGATATATACAGTATGAGTAAAACGATATATACAGTATGAGTAAAACGATATATACAGTATGAATAAAACGATATATACAGTATGAATAAAACGATATATACAGTCTGAGTAAAACTATATATACAGTATGAGTAAAACGATATATACAGTATGAATAAAACGATATATACAGTGTAGTGAAATCGTATTCGTACTGAACCCGGGGTGATGCTCGCTGCTCGTTGACACCGCTAGGGGCGTGACTATAAGACCCGCTGCTGCGGACGGTGTTCCGAGATTTCTCCTGTGACACGTTACATCTGGTAGACTCGCTAACGGTATGCCAGCATAGAATATCCAGCTTGCTTGCATTGAATGTTATGAATGGTCCCATGTGATGTCACATCATATACTTATTGTATTTCCTGCTTTACAGGATGATGTTATGATCTAAATGGAATTAAACCACCCGTTGGACTAAAGTTGTGTGGACCTGATTGGTTTTCCACAACACTTAATTCCATTTATATCTACCGACATGGCTGGCAACAAGACGCTGGCGGTTGCCGTATTCTGCGCCGACCCGCAAGCCCCGGATGGTGGCTTGCAACTGAAGCACTGGCTCAGAACATTGGAGAATCATTTCGACGAGCCTGAGACCGCGCCGACGGCTGCCGCGAAGCTAGCAACTCTTCATTCAAAAATCGACTACCGGGTGTACAACTCCATCGCTCAATGCGCGACGTATGACCTCTCGATCGCGGAGCTCAAACGGCTGTACATAAAGGAAAAAAGCCCGGTGTATGCACGATATTTGCTGCAAACGCGACGTCAGCAACCCAACGAGGCGATGGACCACTCCGCCCAGGAGCTCCGGCAGCTCTTGCTGGACAGCACCAGGGAGCCACGGACTCCCGCGCAGTCTCAGGATGATCTTCTTTTAGATGCCTTCATTGCAGGGGTCTCCTCCCAGGAACTAAGGCTCAAGCTCTTAGAGAAGACCGACCTGACCTTCGCTACAACACTCGAGCAAGGGAAAGTATACACCGAAGCGCGGATGCAATCGAACACCTATGATCGCACGCGCCTCTTGGCGGGCACTACACTACACGCCCGGCCGGAGAGTGCTACCGCCGAGGACGCGGACCTGCTCGCGGAACTCCGGGATGCTCCGGAGGAAGACCCAGTCCTGACGGCTGCCGTTACGACCAGACCCAAGGCCTTACGCGGGGCCGCATGCTTTTTCTGTGGGGGGCCACGCCATGCCCGGCCCGTGTGTCCGGCCCGAGACGCTATATGCCATTTGTGCTCGCAAAAAGGACATTACGCGAAAGTGTGCAGGAAAACGGCACGCGGCTCGCGGCTCATTGAATCGCGCGGTCGCGGTCGCGCGGGCGCGGCGACCTTGAATGGGCTCATTGCGGAGCCTGCGAGCCGAGCCCGAAACCCGGCGCCTTACCCGACTTCGAAAGGGAGGGCCCCTCTCTGCGGGCCCCTGGGCGCTCAGACGTCCTTGGCGGGCGTCACCGGACAGCCACCACAGTCTCATCCTCAATCGGGCACGAAGTACGTGTCCTTGACCAAACTCCGGGCCACGCAAGGGGCTTTGAAGCCTCGCCAAGCCCCAGCGGAACGTTCTCCTCGTGTCGTCCACGAGCTAACGGTGGCCCTCACCCCGGAAAAGGCGATTTCGAATACTACGGAGGCCTTTTTCTGCCAAAAGTGTCAAAAGGCGATTTCGAATACTACGGAGGCCTTTTTCTGTCAGAATTGTCAGATTTTGAATCGCGAAACACCGGAATGCTTGGGAAAGCCCTCTGATGGCGTTAATGGATTCCCCATGGTCAACGCAGACTCCAGCCACGACCGCAAAACTGCTGCTGGCATAGGATCCACCCGCGAGGCTTGTCCGACCCATTCGGGGGGCTCAGTCCCACTCCCAGCAGCCTCGTCTGGCCTGGCTCAAGCCCTTATTCCCCTCATGGTCGAAGGCCATTGTGTTCGGGCCTTGGTGGATACAGGGTCTACGGATAGTTTTATCGACCAGCGACTTGTGCTCAGGCATGGATGGCGGATCTGGAGGTCTACGAGACGGATCTTCATGGCTTCCCAGGGGCTTCGACTCAGCACGAAGGGGGAATGCCGATTGAAACTCGTGCTAAAGGGACGGGTTTTCCCTGATGTACACCTTATGGTTTTACCCGCATTATGTGCTGATATTCTGTTAGGACACGATTTTCTTAAGCTGCATGGACGTCTGGTAATGGAGTTTGGTGGGCCTGACACGCTTGTTGTGGGGGCGGACAACGCGCTTGCGGTGTGCGCCCTAGCGCAAATGGACGTCCAGCCGCTTTCGCTGTTCCCCAATCTAACCTCCGACTGCACCCCTGTCGCGGTGAAATCACGGCGCTACTCTCGCGCAGACATGCAATTCATTGCGGACGAAACGGCTCAGCTCTTGAAAGACGGCATCATAGAACCTATAGGTCGCCGTGGCGCACCCAGGTCTTGGTGGTGCGCAGCGAGGCCCATCGCAGACGCATGGTAATCGACTATTCCCAAACGATTAACCACTTTACACAGCTGGATGCCTACCCCCTTCCGAGAATGGACGCGCTGGTGCAACAGGTGTCCCAGTATTCGGTCTATAGCACTCTCGATCTCCGTAGTGCATACCACCAGATCCCTATCTCTAGGGCGGATCGTATCTATACCGCATTTGAGTCGGGGCAGCGGTTGTACCAATTTACGCGATTGCCTTTTGGGGTAACGAACGGGGTCGCTTGTTTCCAGAGGGCCATGGATGACCTTGTTGCGCGGGAGCACTTAACCGATGTTTTCGTCTACCTCGATAATCTTACGGTTTGTGGGTATGACCAAGGGCACCATGATGCTAATCTGAAGCGCTTCCTTGAGGTCGCGCAGAGGTATCACTTAACTATGAACGAGGATAAGTGCCAATACTCCCTACGCACGATAGATCTTCTGGGGTACACCGTGACCCATGGCTCTGTCGCTCCGGATAAGGAGCGTCTGCGACCTTTGCTCGACATGGCCCCTCCCTGTGATCGGGCGTCCCTGAAGCGCGACCTTGGGCTGTTCGCCCATTACTCCAAATGGGTGCAAAGTTTCTCCGCGAAACTTCGCCCCCTCGTGGCCTGCGACACCTTCCCACTGAGTCCGGCCGCATTGGCGGCCTTTGAAGGCCTTAAGGCCGACATCGCCCGAGCCGCCGTGGCGACAATCGACGAGAGCGGCTCTTTCGTCCTCGAAAGTGACGCCTCGGATCAGGCCATCGCGGCGACCCTCTCCCAAGGGGGGCGTCCCGTGGCTTTCTTTTCACGGACTCTTACCACCGCTGAGCGGAGACACTCGTCCGTTGAAAAGGAAGCGTATGCGATCGTCGAGTCTATTCGGCGATGGCGCCCGTACTTACTCGGGTGGAGCTTCCAAATCATCACGGACCAGCAAAGCGTTGCGTTCATGTACGACACCTTACACGCCCAGCGCATTAAGAATGAGAAAATCACTCGCTGGCATATCGAACTCGCCGACTTCTGTTACACCATCAAATATCGCCCGGGGAAGGATAACAGGGCCGCCGATGCCTTATCACGACCGGCTACATGCGCGGGTATCACCTCTTTGGAGGGCCTACGGGTGCTGCATGCCACTGCGGGCCATCCCGGCATAATGCGTTTCGCTCATTTTGTGCGGTGTGGCAATCTCCCATACTCGATTGACAATATCCGCCGTATCTGTCGCGACTGCGCTATCTGCGCGGAAATCAAACCGCGTTTCTATAACCCTCCCATGGGGACTCTGGTTAAGGCTACGTGACCGTGGGAACGCTTGGCGATGGATTTCAAGGGCCCATTGCCGGTGTCGAGCGGCTCTCGCTATCTGCTCACTATCGTCGATGAGTACTCGCGATTCCCCTTTGCTTATACGTGCGCGGACATGACTGCTGCCACGGTGATGCGATGCTTACAGAACTTGTTCTCAATGTTCGGTTACCCGGCCTATGTCCATACCGACCGGGGTGCGGTCTTCTTGTCTCAGGAGGTGCGCGGCTATCTGCTCCAAAATAACATTGCTTCTAGTTACACCACGCCGTACAGACCCCAGGCTAATGGGCAGATCGAACGCTTCAACGGGATTATCTGGAGGGCCGTCATGCTCAACCTCCGGACCCTCGGCCGGGGCCTCGATAAATGGGCTTGGTCGCTACCTGCGGCGTTGAACTCGATCAGGGCTCTCCTGAGTACGGCAACCAACCAAACTCCCCACGAGCGACTTTTCCACCACCCCAGGAGCTCGGGGTGTTTACGGTCTTTGCCCAGTTGGCTCGCTGGGCCCGGGCCGGCCTACCTTAAACGGGCGGTTCGCGCGAGCAAGTACGACCCCCTAGTGGACAAAGTGCAGATTCTCCAGGCTAATCCTGAGCATGCTCGTGTGATGACGACTGATGGCCGTGAGACTACTGTCTCCGTCCGTCACCTTGCCCCTTGCGGGGTCGCTGACCTGAGTAGGGAATCGGACGAACCGATCGAACCCATCTATGAGACTATGGCCTCTCCCGACGCTCCCATCGCCGAAAGTCTACCGACCCTCCCCTCGCCGAGTCTACCTGGGCCCGACAACTTGGAGTTACCCCCTTCGTCACCCGACCCTGATGGCGCCTCCGACGCCGGGGACACAGGGATACGTAATGCCGTACCCGGGGAATTTCGGACGCGTGCTGGCAGAGAAATTCACTGCCCGGCCCGATACGGTTGGGTCGACTGATGTTCCGCACCCTGTTCGTGCTGACGCTCACTCGCTTTTAGCCGCACTGCCGTATAATTCTGATGGGGGGGGGGGGGGAGAATGTAGTGAAATCGTATTCGTACTGAACCCGGGGTGATGCTCGCTGCTCGTTGACACCGCTAGGGGCGTGACTATAAGACCCGCTGATGCGGACGGTGCTCCGAGATTTCTCCTGTGACACGTTACATCTGGTAGACTCGCTAACGGTACGCCAGCATAGAATATCCAGCTTGCTTGCATTGAATGTTATGAATGGTCCCATGTGATGTCACATCGTATACTTATTGTATTTCCTGCTTTACAGGATGATGTTATGATCTAAATGGAATTAAACCACCCGTTGGACTAAAGTTGTGTGGACCTGATTGGTTTTCCACAACATACAGTATGAATAAAACGATATATACAGTATGAGTAAAACGATATATACAGTATGAATAAAACGATATATACAGTATGAGTAAAACGCTATATACAGTATGAATAAAATGATATATACAGTATGAATAAAACGATATATACAGTATGAGTACAACGATATATACAGTATGAATACAACGATATATACAGTATGAGTAAAACGATATATACAGTATGAATAAAACGATGTATGCAGTATGAGTACAACGATATATACAGTATGAATAAAATGATATATACAGTATGAATAAAACGATATATACAGTATGAGTAAAACGATATATACAGTATGAACTAGAACGGGCACTCGGTAGAGCGCATACCTTCGCCGCAGCTACTGTTCTGTACTTGGCATGGGAGTGTAGGGAACAGAACAACAAAAATACGATTTTGACCTTTTCGTGACCTTGACCTTGACCTTTGACCCGATTGCTCCCAAAATCTAATCAAATGTGTCCCGTATAATAACCAATCATCCCACCAAATTTCATGCAATTCGGTTGAATACTTTTTGAGTTATGCGAATAACATACACACACACACACACACACAGACATACAAATAAATACACAGCGATCAAAACATAACCTTCCGCTTTTGCGAAGGTAATCAACTAGAACGGGCACTCGGTAGAGCGCATACCTTCGCCGCAGCTACTGTTCTGTACTTGGCATGGGAGTGTAGGGAACAGAACAACAAAAATACGATTTTGACCTTTTCGTGACCTTGACCTTGACCTTTGACCCGATTGCTCCCAAAATCTAATCAAATGTGTCCCGTATAATAACCAATCATCCCACCAAATTTCATGCAATTCGGTTGAATACTTTTTGAGTTATGCGAATAACATACACACACACACACACACAGACATACAAATAAATACACAGCGATCAAAACATAACCTTCCGCTTTTGCGAAGGTAATAAAACGATATATACAGTATGAGTAAAACGATATATACAGTATGAGTAAAACGATATATACAGTATGAGTAAAACGATATATACAGTATGAATAAAATGATATATACAGTATGAACTAGAACGGGCACTCGGTAGAGCGCATACCTTCGCCGCAGCTACTGTTCTGTACTTGGCATGGGAGTGTAGGGAACAGAACAACAAAATACGATTTTGACCTTTTCGTGACCTTGACCTTGACCTTTGACCCGATTGCTCCCAAAATCTAATCAAATGTGTCCCGTATAATAACCAATCATCCCACCAAATTTCATGCAATTCGGTTGAATACTTTTTGAGTTATGCGAATAACATACACACACACACACAGACATACAAATAAATACACAGCGATCAAAACATAACCTTCCGCTTTTGCGAAGGTAATAAAACGATATCTACAGTATGAATAAAACGATACATACAGTATGAATAAAACGATATATACAGTTTGAATAAAACGATATATACAGTATGAGTAAAACGATATATACAGTATGAATAAAACGATATATACAGTATGAGTAAAACGCTATATACAGTATGAATAAAATGATATATACAGTATGAATAAAACGATATATACAGTATGAGTACAACGATATATACAGTATGAATAAAACGATATATACAGTATGAGTACAACGATATATACAGTATGAGTAAAACGATATATACAGTATGAATAAAACGATATATACAGTATGAGAAAAACGATATATACAGTATGAATAAAACGATATATACAGTATGAGCAAAACGATATATACAGTATGAATAAAACGATATATACAGTATGAGTAAAACGATATATACAGTATGAATAAAACGATATATACAGTATGAGTAAAACGATATATACAGTATGAGTAAAACGCTATATACAGTATGAATAAAATGATATATACAGTATGAATAAAACGATATATACAGTATGAGTACAACGATATTGTTACAGATACGACTTTGATGGTATGGTGGGCCGAGCGGGATGGCCGCCGTATCCGTACAAGTTACCCGATTGTGCCCGAATGTTGACTAATCGCGCTACGCTGGCTCAATAGGAAAGAGAAGACACCCGGCTGGGTTATAATGACACAATACGACACCAGGGGTTCAGTTCTCAAGTATATTCGTACGGAAAAAGGTTAGATTACAAGGACAAGAGGGAAACATAGGAAGGTGGGCACTTAAACACACTCTTATATTAACCCTAGACAGACCACAGATAAACGGGACAAGGCTCACTCACACGGGGTTTGATGGCCAGGAAAGCGGCAGTCGATGGCTCAGGTGCACCTGGCTCAGGGACAGAATCGCGTACGTTGGTGTCCAGCAGATGCGGGGAGGTCGCTCAGCGCTCGTGGGTCGCGACTTTGGTGGAGATGCCGGGGAGGTCGCTCAGCGCTCGGGAGGGTGGCGTCTTGTCCTTCCAAGCTCGGGGCGCATCTGACGTCACGTCCGGCGCGGGGCCGCGTATATCCGGCGGGGAGTCACGCCCTCGCTCGTTAGCTCCGCCCCATATGGCATCGGCCCATGGCTTCTCATTGGGTGCGGGGGTTACCGGCTCCGCCCTTGACGAGGGGCCGACAGGGAGCCCCCTTCTGGGTAACCCCGTCGAGCACATGTTCAATGGCGGCCAACCGAGCCGGAGTGAGGACGCAAAGCCGCTGTTGTTGTGGTTGTTGTTGGAGCTTGAGATGATGGGAAGAGATGCGGGGAGGTATGGGAAGGTCCTAAACTCCTACTGGTGCCATATCATCACATTCTGGTGCAACGAAGAGTCATAATTAATGGAAACAAGTCCTTAACTGACATAGATTAAGAATAACTAGCAAGATGTCCTATAATTATCTACGTGTGGTGCGGGGGACCTGGGCACGACATTTAATGGGGGAATGAAGGGGAAGATCGGCTCTAATGGGTGTTGTTTACAGACAATGGGACTAGGGAATGGGGTAAGGGGAGAGTTGGGGAGTATCGGAGAAGATAGGGGAATATTTACAAGCGGATATGGAGGTCAAATTCCATATTCGCAACATTGCACCCTTCTCTACCCTCGGGGCGTCCCGACCCGATAAATTTTTACCTACTTTAGTGTGGCACGCAATGTAGTTCCCTCTACTATTAACTCTACCCTGAGTGCGACAGTTTTATAGATATTCACAAATGAGTAAATATGTCCCCCTGCGACGTTGCACCCTTCTCCTCTCAGAAACACACCCACAGGATAACCGAATCCGGAAAGAATCCTCAAACTAAACATACAGCCGGTAGGGAGCATTATTTACAAGACTACGCTGATATTTACACTACGATCCAGGACCTGTCTTTGGAGGAACACATGCAGATGTTATGCATAGAGAGAGCGCGCTTGCCAACATCGATACACCAACCCACGAGTGCTCTGTGGCCGACGGCCTTTAATAACGTGCAGAGCACCCTTTCCCGAGCATCAACAGCACCACCCCACCACCAATCGGTGCAGTCACCATTGTTCATTGGAATAAAAATAACTTCAACAACCCCTAACCCTGCAGGTGTCTCTTGCTCTTCTTGTGGTGCACTTGGTGTTTAACTAAAAGTGGTTCACCTGTATGGCATAGGTGCCACGTTGACCCATAGGTCCATCCCCGGGTGGTGCTTGGCCGCAAACGAACTGCGGTCCATTGTGGGTGGCCACAAACATTGCGGTCCATATGGTGTACCGATCCAGGCAGCGAACAGCGAAAGTGCAGGCCCACAACTGCGTCGCCAGCACCTCTCTCTCCTCTCTCTCTACCCCAAAGCCAGATCCTCGGAGGTGGGAGACAAAAGAAGCAAACAAGTGAGTAAGGTGGTAAGGGCGCAAAAGTGCACGCAATGTAAGGTAATGCACACTGGGGGCACATGGGAACCAGGTGAGACAGGTACGTTCCTATCGTACGCCCCCCCCCACCAGGTAACCTACATGGCCCCTCCCTTACCCCTTACTGCATCCACACAACACAACACTACTCATAAACATCTACTTTACAAATCAACAAACATCCCTACTGTCTTCCCCGTTCCTCCCATAAACCAAATTCGTCTTCTCTCCCTCCTAACCAATCAAATTTGCCATTTTCAACTCTCATCAAAATTTGCCATTTTCAACTCAACATCAAAATTTGCCATTACCAATTCATCATCAGTCCCTCCTAGGGAGGGAGAGATGGAATCACCCCAATGTCTCATCCACGTCGTGATGCGTCTCACAAATCCTCACAGCAATCCTTACTTCCTGCAACAGAACAAAGAAAACACAGGTGTGGAGTCATCATCATCACCACAGGTAAGTGGCTGCGTATGGTGCGACAGGTTCATCAATCCTAACTATCTCCTAAATGACTTTAACAACTTTACACTACCCGGGGTCTTTCTCCGGCCAAACCATTGGCCCTCTTACACTATGGGTTCTAAAAACCAATTCCCATTGGCCAAACTGTGGTGCTCTTCAATTTGGGGTCTCACTCCCCCGATTCATCTCCCGGTGCCCTCGCACAATTTCTGGGCTGCGGCGTGTACCTCTCCCAGTGGGTCTACCCACCTGCACACCTCCACCACTGCAGTTGCCTCCGAGCTTACCTGCTCCTCACCCTAACCTAACTACCTGGGGAAGGCCCTCTGGCTCTCTCCCCACTCCGTGCCCTCTCTGGCACTGGGCTGCCCGATCCACACCCGGGATCCTCAGGCACCCGCTCACAACTACCGGCTCCCAGAGCCCACCTGCGGCCTCACCTGGCCGACATCCTCACAGTGGTGGAGTGCCCAACCAACTACACACACTAACAGGCTACACGCCCAGCCATTTCCACAACACTAATGCACCCATTCACAACACCATTCTGCAACCGCACCACAAATGCCAATATCCAACCACAATTTACCTGCACCCTCTACCTAACACTTACACTACCCGCCCCGGGTATCCGTGATGGGGGTCCACTCTTCCCCCATTCACACCTTCACACCATGCACACCACTCCGTACCACTTACTCCAACTCTCTCCACACACCTGTATTTGCACACCTGTGCTCTCACACCTGGTGCCACCTGCACCCTTCTCTCCCCAAGCGCATTCGCGCTGATCCACACACTCACTACTCATACACTGCTCCACACACCTGTCCAGTTGCACACCTGTGCAATCACACCTGTTCAATTCTCACAAACACGGCATCATCTCAGCTAACTACTCCCTTCTGAAACTTGCGCTTCCCAGTCGTCCCTTTAAACTATTGCGCTCCCTCGTCATTATAATCCACACTAATCTACCTGCGTCCCCACTACAGGTATCAGTCACTAACTAAACTTAACGTCACCTAATGTCAATCTTCGCTAGATCCCTACACACCATATCCTAACCCACCCGGGCTAGTTTTCACTGCCATACACCCCATAATCTAGTGCTCCTTTGCCCCCCACATGGGAAGGATGGTGGATTTGCCATCCCACCACATCGGGGGTCTCTCACTATCAATTTTGCACGTCAAATTTCAACAAATCAAAAATTTGGCCAATCACTGCCCATCATCTGCCAATCACTACTGCCAATCCTTTGCCAATCATCAAATTTTGTTTTTTTCTAATTTCGGGGCCAAAACACTAACCTCATCACCCAGTCTACTCACTAATACCTCTCGGTGCGCCAATCCCTGTCCAAAGCCCGGCTTCGTAAAGCCAAGCAATGGATGCTGGTTGTTTTGTGCCTGCGGCTGGATGCGTCCGGCATTCGGGGCAGGGACGGGGGCGTACCCGGGCCGAGATCCCACGCATCACCTCGGCGTGGAGCCATCCAATGTCCCGATCTCGACCTGCCGGAATTCCTCAACAAAAAGTGGTCGCCATGACGACTCTTTCTATCGGGCCGCCCGCTCCGCCTAGTGGAGCAAGGACGCGGCCGTTCAAAGCGAGGCCCAGCACGCACCGAGGGCCCGATTCGGCTAAAAGTCGACCTAACCTCTAACCCGTTTAATGTCGATGCTTCACCTGCATGCTTACACCCCGCAGCCCGTTCCTTGCTCACACATCCAGCTGTGCCCATGCTCCTCGTACCCTTCCTTACACACCCAGGTACCCTCATTCCACTCACAGCCTTGGTCACACACCTGACCACCGAACACTTTGGCACACATTCGTTGGTCGCACACCTCACCAATACACCGCTTCGCACCCCCTCCTCGGTCACCTCCTCTGTGACAATCACAGGTGTGCCCTCATTCGCACACCCAACCACGTGCCTCACCACCAACTCCAGCGTGCATTCCCACTCACGCTCTACCATTCCAGGTGTGCATCCTTCCATCCCAGGTGTACATCCTCGCTCACCTGTCACAACTAACTCACGCTCCTTGTCACTCTCACTACTTTCACCTCCATTCTTGACAGCGCACTCACCCTTACTCTTGACAGCGCAGTCTTTCCCCATGCACCTGTCCGTCACACACCTTTCTCGCGCACACTCTCCCGTTACACCCTCTGTAACACTCACCACAGGTGGACACTCTTCCTTACTTCTGACAGCGCACTCTTTCCTCATGCACCTGTCCGTCACACACCTTTCTCGCGCACACTCCTGCGCACACTCTCCCGTCACACCCTCTGTAACACTCACCACAGGTGGACACTCTTCCTTACTTCCGACAGCGCACTCTTTCCTCATGCACCTGTCCGTCACACACCTTTCTCGCGCACACTCCTGCGCACACTCTCCCGTCACACCCTCTGTAACACTCACCACACCACGCTTCCATGTGCTCCCTCGCACACGCGCTACGACCGACTCATTCTCGCCAACACCCTCACTCCTGGGCACACACTTTTTCCTCACACACCCCAGAGTCGGACTTTCTCGCACACCTCCTCTTTCGCACACCAGACCTGTCACACACCTCACCAACGGCCTTTCACGAACACCCGGGTCTATCTCGACCCCCAAGCTTCTTAAATCCCCTGGCGCATCATACGCACGACCATATTGGTCACCACTTACACCGGGTCCTCTTCCTCTTCGCTTCTCCTCCATCACCTGCGAATCCCTCATCCGGTTAATGAGCACATCACGATCCAAACACAGACTTTGGACCAATTCTTTTATCTCCTCTTTTATCTCTTTGTTATCCCCTCTCCGTCGCTTCTTAATTTCGCTCACCCCCTCTTCCACTTCTTTCCGTGTCGCTTTCAACCCTCCTAATACCGCAGTGTTCCTTTGAACCTGCTCCACTAACTCCGTCTGTCCCACCGTCAGCTGCTCCACCTCCTGCGTCATGTCCTCTATGCCCCCTTGTAACTTTACAGTCCCCTTTCTCACCTCCTTCTCCATGTGCTCCTTACAGTGCCTCACCTCCTCGCGCACTCCTCCGACCTCCTCACTCACACCTCTTCTAATCTCCTCTCCCTCTACCCCATTTTTCACTCCCTCTATCTGATTCTCCTGGGCAGCCATTCTATTTTCTACCCCCATTAACCCATTTTTCACCTCCTTTATCCCGTTGTCTAACCCCTCTCCGGTACCCCTCGCTTCGTCCCTCATTACCCCCAGTTGGCCCTCCAATCGCTCACTCCGAGCCCTCATTCGGTTCGTTATTTCTTCAATTTGGTTTCCCAATCGCTCACCCTGAGCATCCATCCGGTTCTCCAATCGCTCACTATTCTGGGCCATAAGGGCCGTCATTTGTATACAAAACGAGTTCCAATCCATCGGGGGCGCTGCCACGGTCGCTGGCGCGGTGATCAGCGAGGCGCCATTTTGCGCGCCCGCTTCTTCGTGCGTGACGGCGCTATTTTGCGAACCTGCCGCCCTCACTGCTTCGCTCTCCTCCTGTCCCTCATTTTGGTCCTGGATCGACCCTACCTCACTCTCCTTTACCGGACCCCAGCCGTCTTGATCCGCCATAGCGCGACTTTCAAAACTCGGTTTTTATTTTTTTTATTTTCGTAAAACAAATTGAAATTTCGCCGTTATAATTTCGCGCGGGAAACGCGCTCCGAATCGATTTTCCCTCCCAAAATTTGGGCCTAACTAATTTAGTCCCGGGTTCGAATTCCACTCCTCGACACCAATTGTTACAGATACGACTTTGATGGTATGGTGGGCCGAGCGGGATGGCCGCCGTATCCGTACAAGTTACCCGATTGTGCCCGAATGTTGACTAATCGCGCTACGCTGGCTCAATAGGAAAGAGAAGACACCCGGCTGGGTTATAATGACACAATACGACACCAGGGGTTCAGTTCTCAAGTATATTCGTACGGAAAAAGGTTAGATTACAAGGACAAGAGGGAAACATAGGAAGGTGGGCACTTAAACACACTCTTATATTAACCCTAGACAGACCACAGATAAACGGGACAAGGCTCACTCACACGGGGTTTGATGGCCAGGAAAGCGGCAGTCGATGGCTCAGGTGCACCTGGCTCAGGGACAGAATCGCGTACGTTGGTGTCCAGCAGATGCGGGGAGGTCGCTCAGCGCTCGTGGGTCGCGACTTTGGTGGAGATGCCGGGGAGGTCGCTCAGCGCTCGGGAGGGTGGCGTCTTGTCCTTCCAAGCTCGGGGCGCATCTGACGTCACGTCCGGCGCGGGGCCGCGTATATCCGGCGGGGAGTCACGCCCTCGCTCGTTAGCTCCGCCCCATATGGCATCGGCCCATGGCTTCTCATTGGGTGCGGGGGTTACCGGCTCCGCCCTTGACGAGGGGCCGACAGGGAGCCCCCTTCTGGGTAACCCCGTCGAGCACATGTTCAATGGCGGCCAACCGAGCCGGAGTGAGGACGCAAAGCCGCTGTTGTTGTGGTTGTTGTTGGAGCTTGAGATGATGGGAAGAGATGCGGGGAGGTATGGGAAGGTCCTAAACTCCTACTGGTGCCATATCATCACATTCTGGTGCAACGAAGAGTCATAATTAATGGAAACAAGTCCTTAACTGACATAGATTAAGAATAACTAGCAAGATGTCCTATAATTATCTACGTGTGGTGCGGGGGACCTGGGCACGACATTTAATGGGGGAATGAAGGGGAAGATCGGCTCTAATGGGTGTTGTTTACAGACAATGGGACTAGGGAATGGGGTAAGGGGAGAGTTGGGGAGTATCGGAGAAGATAGGGGAATATTTACAAGCGGATATGGAGGTCAAATTCCATATTCGCAACAATATATACAGTATGAATAAAACGATATATACAGTATGAGTAAAACGATATCTACAGTATGAATAAAACGATGTATGCAGTATGAGTAAAACGATATCTACAGTATGAATAAAACGATGTATGCAGTATGAGTACAACGATATATACAGTATGAATAAAATGATGTATACAGTATGAATAAAACGATATATACAGTATGAGTAAAACGATATATACAGTATGAATAAAACGATATATACAGTATGAATAAAACGATATATACAGTATGAGTAAAACGATATATACAGTATGAATAAAATGATATATACAGTATGAATAAAACGATATATACAGTATGAATAAAGATATCTACAGTTTGAATAAAACGATACATACAGTATGAGTAAAACGATATATACAGTATGAATAAAACGATATATACAGTATGAGTAAAACGCTATATACAGTATGAATAAAACGATATATACAGTATGAATAAAACGATATATACAGTATGAGTACAACGATATATACAGTATGAATAAAACGATATATACAGTATGAGTAAAACGATATATACAGTATGAATAAAACGATGTATGCAGTATGAGTACAACGATATATACAGTATGAATAAAATGATATATACAGTATGAATAAAATGATATATACAGTATGAGTAAAACGATATATCCAGTATGAATAAAATGATATATACAGTATGAGTAAAACGATATATACAGTATGAGTAAAACGATATATACAGTATGAATAAAACGATATATACAGTATGAATAAAACGATATATACAGTATGAATAAAACGATATCTACAGTATGAATAAAACGATACATACAGTATGAATAAAACGCTATATACAGTTTGAATAAAACGATATATACAGTATGAGTAAAACGATATATACAGTATGAATAAAACGATATATACAGTATGAGTAAAACGATATATACAGTATGAATAAAACGATATATACAGTATGAATAAAATGATATATTCAGTATGAATAAAACGATATATACAGTATGAATAAAATGATATATTCAGTATGAATAAAACGATATATACAGTATGAGTAAAACGATATATACAGTATGAGTAAAACGATATATACAGTATGAACAAAACGATATATACAGTATGAATAAAACGATATATACAGTCTGAGTAAAACGCTATATACAGTATGAGTAAAATGATGTATGCAGTATGAGTAAAACGATATATACAGTATGAATAAAACGATGTATGCAGTATGAGTAAAACGATATATACAGTATGAATAAAACGATATATACAGTATGAATAAAACGATATATACAGTATGAGTAAAACGATATATACAGTATGAGTAAAACGATATATACAGGATGAGTAAAACGATATATACAGTATGAGTAAAACGATATATACAGTATGAATAAAACGATATATACAGTATGAATAAAATGATATATACAGTATGAGTAAAACGGTATATACAGTATGAATAAAACGATATATACAGTATGAGTAAAACGATATATACAGTATGAGTAAAACGATATATACAGTATGAGTAAAACGATATATACAGTATGAATAAAACGATATATACAGTTTGAGCAAAAAGGATATATACAGTATGAGTAAAACGATATATACAGTATGAATAAAACGATATATACAGTATGAATAAAATGATATATACAGTATGAATAAAACGATATATACAGTTTGAGCAAAAAGGATATATACAGTATGAGTAAAACGATATATACAGTATGAATAAAACGATATATACAGTATGAATAAAACGATATATACAGTATGAGTAAAACGATATATACAGTATGAGTAAAACGATATATACAGTATGAATACAATGATATAGACAGTATGAATAAAACGATATATACAGTATGAGTAAAACGATATATACAGTATGAGTAAAACGATATATACAGTATGAATAAAACGATATATACAGTATGAGTAAAACGATATTTACAGTATGAGTAAAATGATATATACAGTATGAATAAAACGATATATACAGTATGAGTAAAACGATATATACAGTATGAGTAAACCGATATATACAGTATGAGTAAAACGGTATATACAGTATGAGTAAAACGGTATATACAGTATGAGTAAAACGATATATACAGTATGAATAAAACGATATATACAGTATGAGTAGAACGATATATACAGTATGAATAAAATGATATATACAGTATGAATAAAACGATATATACAGTTTGAATAAAACGATATATACAGTATGAATAAAACGATATATACAGTATGAATACAACGATATATACAGTCTGAGTAAAACTATGTATACAGTATGAATACAACGATATATGCAGTATGAATAAAACGATATATACAGTATGAGTAAAACGATATATACAGTATGAGTAAAACGATATATACAGTATGAGGTAAACGATATATACAGTATGAATAAAACGATATATACAGTATGAGTAAAACGATATATACAGTATGAATAAAACGATATATACAGTATGAATAAAACGATATATACAGTATGAGTAAAACGATATATACAGTATGAGTAAAACGATATATACAGTATGAATAAAACGATATATACTGTATGAATAAAACGATATATACAGTATGAATAAAACGATATATACTGTATGAATAAAACGATATATACAGTATGAGTAAAACGATATATACAGTATGAGTAAAACGATATATACAGTATGAATAAAACGATATATACAGTATGAGTAAAACGATATATACAGTATGAATAAAACGATATATACAGTATGGGTAAAACGCTATATACAGTATGAATAAAATGATATATACAGTATGAATAAAACGGTATATACAGTATGAGTAAAACGATATATACAGTATGAATAAAACGATATATACAGTATGAATAAAACGATATATACAGTATGAATAAAACGATATATACAGTATGAGTAAAACGATATATACAGTATGAGTAAAACGATAAACACAGTATGAATAAAACGATATATACAGTATGAATAAAATGATATCTACAGTATGAGTAAAACGATATATACAGTATGAGTAAAATGATATATACAGTATGAATAAAACGGTATATACAGTATGAATAAAATGATATATACAGTATGAATAAAACGATATATACAGTATGAGTAAAACGACATATACAGCATGAATAAAACGATATATACAGTATGAGTAAAACGATATATACAGTATGAATAAAATGATATATACAGTATGAATAAAACGATTTTTCCATTATGAATAAAGCGATATATACAGTATGAATAAAACGATATATACAGTATGAGTAAAACGATATATACAGTATGAGTAAAACGATATATACAGTATGCGTAAAACGATATATACAGTCTGAATAAAACGATATTTCCAGTATGAGTAAAACGATATATACAGTCTGAATAAAACGATATATACAGTATGAGTAAAACGATATATACAGTATGCGTAAAACGATATATACAGTCTGAATAAAACGATATATACAGTATGCGTAAAACGATATATACAGTCTGAATAAAACGATATATACAGTATGAGTAAAACGATATATACAGTATGCGTAAAACGATATTATACAGTCTGAATAAAACGATATATACAGTATGCGTAAAACGATATATACAGTCTGAATAAAACGATATATACAGTCTGAATAAAACGATATATACAGTATGAGTAAAACGATATATACAGTATGCGTAAAACGATATATACAGTCTGAATAAAACGATATTTCCAGTATGAGTAAAACGATATATACAGTATGAATAAAACGATATATACAGTATGAGTAAAACGATATATACAGTATGAGTAAAACGATATATACAGTATGAGTAAAACGATATATACAGTATGAATAAAATGATATATACAGTATGAATAAAACGATTTGTACAGTATGAGTAAAACGATATATACAGTATGAGTAAAACGATATATACAGTATGAATAAAATGATATATACAGTGTGAATACAACGATATATACAGTTTGAGTAAAACGATATATACAGTATGAGTAAAACGATATATACAGTATGAGTAAAACGATATATACAGTATGAATAAAATGATATATACAGTATGCATAAAACGATATATACAGTATGAGTAAAACGATATGTACAGTATGAATAAAACGATATATACAGTATGAATAAAATTATATATACAGTATGAATAAAACGATATATACAGTATGAATACAACGATATATACAGTATGAGTAAAACGATATATACAGTATGAGTAAAACGATATATACAGTATGAGTAAAACGCTATATACAGTATGAATAAAATGATATCTACAGTATGAATAAAACGATATATACAGTATGAGTACAACGATATATACAGTATGAATACAACGATCTATACAGTATGAGTAAAACGATATATACAGTATGAATAAAACGATGTATGCAGTATGAGTACAACGATATATACAGTATGAATAAAATGATATATACAGTATGAATAAAACGATATATACAGTATGAGTAAAACGATATATACAGTATGAACTAGAACGGGCACTCGGTAGAGCGCATACCTTCGCCGCAGCTACTGTTCTGTACTTGGCATGGGAGTGTAGGGAACAGAACAACAAAAATACGATTTTGACCTTTTCGTGACCTTGACCTTGACCTTTGACCCGATTGCTCCCAAAATCTAATCAAATGTGTCCCGTATAATAACCAATCATCCCACCAAATTTCATGCAATTCGGTTGAATACTTTTTGAGTTATGCGAATAACATACACACACACACACACACACAGACATACAAATAAATACACAGCGATCAAAACATAACCTTCCGCTTTTGCGAAGGTAATCAACTAGAACGGGCACTCGGTAGAGCGCATACCTTCGCCGCAGCTACTGTTCTGTACTTGGCATGGGAGTGTAGGGAACAGAACAAAAATACGATTTTGACCTTTTCGTGACCTTGACCTTGACCTTTGACCCGATTGCTCCCAAAATCTAATCAAATGTGTCCCGTATAATAACCAATCATCCCACCAAATTTCATGCAATTCGGTTGAATACTTTTTGAGTTATGCGAATAACATACACACACACACACAGACATACAAATAAATACACAGCGATCAAAACATAACCTTCCGCTTTTGCGAAGGTAATAAAACGATATATACAGTATGAATAAAACGATATCTACAGTATGAATAAAACGATACATACAGTATGAATAAAACGATATATACAGTTTGAATAAAACGATATATACAGTATGAGTAAAACGATATATACAGTATGAATAAAACGATATATACAGTACGAGTAAAACGCTATATACAGTATGAATAAAATGATATATACAGTATGAATAAAACGATATATACAGTATGAGTACAACGATATATACAGTATGAACTAGAATCCGGGCACTCGGTAGAGCGCATACCTTCGCCGCAGCTACTGTTCTGTACTTGGCATGGGAGTGTATGCGATGTGAAACTTTATGTGAAATGCGATCGATTTTTAAAAATCAGAATTTGAGCAAATCTGTTTCATTCGTCTGTTAATATGCCTCCCCGATTGACAAATCTGCAATTTGAATTTCATTTGAGGTTGAAATGATTGCGGGAGATCGCGTTATAGTGATGACGTCTTGGATGGACATCCTCTTCTTCAGTCGCTCATAACTTTGAGTGAAATACGATCGAGTTAAAAATAGTCAGAATTTGAGCAAATCTGTTTCATTCGTTTGTTAATATGCCTCATCTCTTGACAAATCTGCAATTATAATTTTTTTTGAGGTTGAAATGATCGCGGGAGATCGCGTTATAGTGATGACGTCCTGGATGGACATCTTCTTCTTCAGTCGCTCATAACTTTGAGTGAAATACGATCGAGTTAAAAATAGTCAGAATTTGAGCAAATCTGTTTCCCAAAATCTAATCAAATGTGTCCCGTATAATAACCAATCATCCCACCAAATTTCATGCAATTCGGTTGAATACTTTTTGAGTTATGCGATTAACATACACACACACAGACATACAAATAATTACACAGCGATCAAAACATAACCTTCCGCTTTTGCGAAGGTAATAAAACGATATATACAGTATGAATAAAACGATATATACAGTATGCGTACAACAATATATACAGTATGAGTAAAACGATATATACAGTATGAATAAAACGATATATACAGTATGAGAAAAACGATATATACAGTATGAATAAAACGATATATACAGTACGAATAAAACGATATATACAGTATGAGCAAAACGATATGTACAGTATGAATAAAACGATATATACAGTATGAGTAAAACGATATATACAGTATGAATAAAACGATATATACAGTATGAGTAAAACGATATATACAGTATGAGTAAAACGCTATATACAGTATGAAGAAAATGATATATACAGTATGAATAAAACGATATATACAGTATGAGTACAACGATATATACAGTATGAATACAACGATATATACAGTATGAGTAAAACGATATCTACAGTATGAATAAAACGATGTATGCAGTATGAGTACAACGATATATACAGTATGAATAAAATGATATATACAGTATGAATAAAACGATATATACAGTATGAGTAAAACGATATATACAGTATGAATAAAACGATATATACAGTATGAGTAAAACGATATATACAGTATGAGTAAAACGATATATACAGTATGAATAAAATGATATATACAGTATGAATAAAACGATATGTACAGTATGAATAAAGATATCTACAGTATGAATAAAACGATACATACAGTATGAATAAAACGATATATACAGTTTGAATAAAACGATATATACAGTATGAGTAAAACGATATATACAGTATGAATAAAACGATATATACAGTATGAGTAAAACGCTATATACAGTATGAATAAAATGATATATACAGTATGAATAAAACGATATATACAGTATGAGTACAACGATATATACAGTATGAATAAAACGATATATACAGTATGAGTAAAACGATATATACAGTATGAATAAAACGATGTATGCAGTATGAGTACAACGATATATACAGTATGAATAAAATGATATATACAGTATGAATAAAATGATATATACAGTATGAGTAAAACGATATATCCAGTATGAATAAAACGATATATACAGTATGAGTAAAACGATATATACAGTATGAGTAAAACGATATATACAGTATGAATAAAATGATATATACAGTATGAATAAAACGATATATACAGTATGAATAAAACGATATCTACAGTATGAATAAAACGATACATACAGTATGAATAAAACGCTATATACAGTTTGAATAAAACGATATATACAGTATGAGTAAAACGATATATACAGTATGAATAAAACGATATATACAGTATGAGTAAAACGATATATACAGTATGAATAAAACGATATATACAGTATGAATAAAATGATATATTCAGTATGAATAAAACGATATATACAGTATGAGTAAAACGATATATACAGTATGAGTAAAACGATATATACAGTATGAACAAAACGATATATACAGTATGAATAAAACGATATATACAGTCTGAGTAAAACGCTATATACAGTATGAATAAAATGATATATACAGTATGAATAAACCGATATATACAGTATGAGTAAAACGATGTATGCAGTATGAGTAAAACGATATATACAGTATGAATAAAACGATATATACAGTATGAATAAAACGATATATACAGTATGAGTAAAACGATATATACAGTATGAGTAAAACGATATATACAGGATGAGTAAAACGATATATACAGTATGAGTAAAACGATATATACAGTATGAATAAAACGATATATACAGTATGAATAAAATGATATATACAGTATGAGTAAAACGGTATATACAGTATGAATAAAACGATATATACAGTATGAGTAAAACGATATATACAGTATGAGTAAAACGATATATACAGTATGAGTAAAACGATATATACAGTATGAATAAAACGATATATACAGTTTGAGCAAAAAGGATATATACAGTATGAGTAAAAGGATATATACAGTATGAATAAAACGATATATACAGTATGAATAAAATGATATATACAGTATGAATAAAACGATATATACAGTTTGAGCAAAAAGGATATATACAGTATGAGTAAAACGATATATACAGTATGAATAAAACGATATATACAGTATGAATAAAACGATATATACAGTATGAGTAAAACGATATATACAGTATGAGTAAAACGATATATACAGTATGAATACAATGATATATACAGTATGAATAAAACGATATATACAGTATGAGTAAAACGATATATACAGTATGAGTAAAACGATATATACAGTATGAATAAAACGATATATACAGTATGAGTAAAACGATATTTACAGTATGAGTAAAATGATATATACAGTATGAATAAAACGATATATACAGTATGAATAAAACGATATATACAGTATGAGTAAAACGATATATACAGTATGAGTAAAACGATATATACAGTATGAGTAAAACGGTATATACAGTGTGAGTAAAACGGTTTATACAGTATGAGTAAAACGATATATACAGTATGAATAAAACGATATATACAGTATGAGTAGAACGATATATACAGTATGAATAAAATGATATATACAGTATGAATAAAACGATATATACAGTTTGAATAAAACGATATATACAGTATGAATAAAACGGTATATACAGTATGAATACAACGATATATACAGTATGAGTAAAACTATGTATACAGTATGAATACAACGATATATGCAGTATGAATAAAACGATATATACAGTATGAGTAAAACGATATATACAGTATGAGTAAAACGATATATACAGTATGAATAAAACGATATATACAGTATGAATAAAACGATATATACAGTATGAGTAAAACGATATATACAGTATGAATAAAACGATATATACAGTATGAATAAAACGATATATACAGTATGAATAAAACGATATATACAGTATGAATAAAACGATATATATAGTATGAGTAAAACGATTTTTACAGTATGAGTAAAACGATATATACAGTATGAATAAAACGATATATACTGTATGAATAAAACGATATATACAGTATGAGCAAAACGATATATACAGTATGAATAAAATGATATATACAGTATGAATAAAACGATATAAACAGCATGAATAAAACGATATATACAGTATGCGTAAAACGATATATACAGTATGAGTAAAACGATATATACAGTATGAGTAAAACGATATATACAGTATGCGTAAAACGATATATACAGTATGAATAAAACGCTATATACAGTATGCGTAAAACGATATATACAGTATGAGTAAAACGGTATATACAGTATGAGTAAAACGATATATACAGTATGAGTAAAACGATATATACAGTATGAGTACAACGATATATACAGTATGAATAAAATGATATATACAGTATGAATAAAACGATATATACAGTATGAATAAAACGATGTATGCAGTATGAGTCAAACGATATATACAGTATGAATAAAATGATATATACAGTATGAATAAAACGGTATATACAGTATGAGTAAAACGATATATACAGTATGAGTAAAACGATATATACAGTTTGAGTAAAACGATATATACAGTATGAGTAAAACGATATATACAGTATGAGTAAAACGATATATACAGTATGAGTAAAACGATATATACAGTATGAATAAAACGATATATACAGTCTGAATAAAACGATATATACAGTATGAATAAAACGATATATACAGTATGCCTACAACGGTATATACAGTATGAATAAAACGATATATACAGTATGAGTAAAACGATATATACAGTATGAGTAAAACGATATATACAGTATGAGTAAAACGATATATACAGTATGAGAAAAACGATATATACAGTATGAGGAAAACGATATATGCAGTATGAATAATACGATATGTACAGTCTGAATAAAACGATATATACAGTATGAGTAAAACGATATATACAGTCTGAATAAAACGATATATACAGTCTGAATAAAACGATATATACAGTATGAGTAAAACGATATATACAGTCTGAATAAAACGATATATACAGTATGAATAAAACGATATATACAGTATGAGTAAAACGATATATACAGTATGAGTAAAACGATATATACAGTATGAATAAAACGATATATACAGTATGAATAAAGCGATATATACAGTATGAATAAAACGATATATACAGTATGAATAAAACGATATATACAGTATGAGTAAAACGATATATACAGTATGAATAAAACGATATATACAGTTTGAATAAAACGATATATACAGTATGAATAAAACGATATATACAGTATGAATAAAACTATATATACAGTATGAATAAAACGATATATACAGTATGAATAAAACGATATATACAGTATGAATAAAACGATATATACAGTATGAATAAAACGATATATACAGTCTGAATAAAACGATATATACAGTATGAATAAAACGTTATATACAGTATGAATAAAACGATATATACAGTATGAATAAAACGATATATACAGTATGAGTAAAACGATATATACAGTCTGAATAAAACGATATATACAGTATGAATAAAACGATATATACAGTCTGAATAAAACGATATATACAGTCTGAATAAAACGATGTATACAGTATGAGTAAAACGATATTTTCAGTATGAGTAAAACGATATATACAGTATGAGTAAAACGATATATACAGTCTGAATAAAACGATATATACAGTCTGAATAAAACGATGTATACAGTATGAGTAAAACGATATTTTCAGTATGAGTAAAACGATATATACAGTATGAGTAAAACGATATATACAGTCTGAATAAAACGATATATACAGTATGAGTAAAACGATATATACAGTATGAGTAACCGATATATACAGTATGAATAAAATGATATATACAGTATGAATAAAACGATATATACAGTATGAATAAAACGATGTATGCAGTATGAGTCAAACGATATATACAGTATGAATAAAATGATATATACAGTATGAATAAAACGATATATACAGTATGAGTAAAACGATACATACAGTATGCGTATACCGATGTATACAGTATGAATAAAACGATACATACAGTATGAATAAAACGATATATACAGTATGAATAAAACGATATATACAGTATGAATAAAACGATACGTACAGTCTGAATAAAACGATACGTACAGTATGAATAAAACGATATATACAGTATGAATAAAACGATATATACAGTATGAGTAAAACGATATATACAGGATGAATAAAACGATATATACAGTATGAATAAAACGATATACAAAGTATGAGTAAAACGATATATACAGTATGAATAAAACGATATATACAGTATGAATAAAACGATATATACAGTATGAGTAAAACGCTATATACAGTATGAATAAAACGATATATACAGTATGAATAAAACGATATGTACAGTATGAATAAAACGATATATACAGTATGAGTAAACCGATATGTACAGTATGAGTAAACCGATATATACAGTATGAGTAAAACGCTATATACAGTATGATTACAACGATATATACAGTATGAGTAAAACGATATATACAGTATGAATAAAACGATATATACAGTATGAATAAAACGATATGTACAGTATGAGTAAAACGATAAATACAGTATGAATAAAACGATATATACAGCCTGAATAAAACGATATATACAGTATGAGTAAACCGATATATACAGTATGAGTAAAACGATATATACAGTATGAATAAAACGATATATACAGAATGAGTAAAACGATATATACAGTATGAATAAAACGATATATACAGTATGAATAAAACGATATATACAGTATGAATAGAACGATATATACAGTATGAGTAAAACGATATATACAGTATGAGCAAAACGATATATACAGTATGAGTAAAACGATATATACAGTATGAGTAAAACGATATATACAGTATGAATAAAACGATATATACAGTATGAGTAAAACGATATATACAGTATGAGTAAAACGATATATACAGTATGAGTAAAACGATATATACAGTATGAGTAAAACGATATATACAGTATGCGTAAAACGATATATACAGTATGAATGAAACGATATATACAGTATGAATGAAACGATATATACAGTATGAATAAAACTATATATACAGTATGAATAGAACGATATATACAGTATGAGTAAAACGATATATACAGTATGAGTAAAACGATATGTACAGTATGAGTAAAATGATATATACAGTATGAGTAAAACGCTATACAGTATAAGTAAAGCGATATATACAGTCTGAATAAAACGATATGTACAGTATGAATAAAACGATATACACAGTATGAATAAAACGATATATACAGTATGAATAAAACGATATATACAGTATGAATAAAACGATATATACAGTATGAATAAAGCGATATATACAGTCTGAATAAAACGATATGTACAGTATGAGTAAAACGATATATACAGTATGAATAAAACGATATATACAGTCTGAATAAAACGATATGTACAGTATGAATAAAACGATATACACAGTATGAATAAAACGATATATACATATATACAGTATGAGTAAAACGATATATACAGTATGAGTAAAACGATATGTACAGTATGAGTAAAACGATATATGCAGTATGAGTAAAACGATATATACAGTATGAGTAAAACGATATATACAGTATGAGTAAAACGATATATACAGTATGAGTAAAACGATATATACAGTCTGAGTAAAACGTTATATACAGTATGAGTAAAACGATATATACAGTATGAGTAAAACGATATATACAGTATGAGTAAAACGATATATACAGTATGAATAAAACGATATATACAGTATGAATAAAACGATATATACAGTATGAGTAAAACGATATATACAGTATGAGTAAAACGATATATACAGTATGAATACAACGATATATACAGTATGAGTAAAACGATATATACAGTATGAGTAAAACGATATATACAGTATGAATAAAACGATATATACAGTATGAATAAAACGATATATACAGTATGCGTAAAACGATGTATACAGTATGAGTAAAACGATATATACAGTATGAGTAAAACGATATATACAGTATGAGTAAAACGATATATACAGTATGAATAAAACGATATATACAGTATGAGTAAAACGATATATACAGTATGAGTAAACCGATATATACAGTATGAGTAAAACGATATATACAGTATGAATACAACGATATATACAGTATGAGTAAAACGATATATAAAGTATGAATAAAACTATATATAAAGTATGAATAAAACTATATATACAGTATAAGTAAAACGATATATACAGTATGAATAAAACGATATATACAGTATGAATAAAACGATATATACAGTATGAATAAAACGATATATACAGTATGAATACAACGATATATACAGTATGAATAAAACGATATATACAGTATGAATAAAACGATATATACAGTATGAATAAAACGATATATACAGTATGAATAAAACGATATATACAGTATGCGTAAAACGATATATACAGTATGAGTAAAACGATATATACAGTATGAGTAAACCGGAATAAAACGATATATACAGTATGAATAAAACGATATATACAGTATGAATAAAACGATATATACAGTATGAATAAAGCGATATATACAGTATGAATAAAACGATATATACAGTATGAATAAAACGATGTATACAGTATGAGTAAAACGATATATACGGTATGAGTAAAACGATATATACAGTCTGAATAAAACGATACATACAGTATGAGTAACACGATATATACAGTATGAATAAAACGATATATACAGTATGAATAAAACGATATATACAGTATGAATAAAACGATATATACAGTATGAATAAAACGATATATACAGTATAAGTAAAACGATATATACAGTATGAATAAAACGGTATATACAGTATGAATAAAACGATATATACAGTATGACTAAAACGATATATACAGTATGAATACAACGATATATACAGTATGAATAAAACGATTTATACAGTATGAGAACAACGATATATACAGTATGAGTAAAACGATATATACAGTATGAATAAAACGATATATACAGTATGAGTAAAACGATATATACAGTATGAGTAAAACGATATATACAGTCTGAGTAAAACGATATATACAGTATGAGTAAAACGATATATACAGTCTGAATAAAACGATACATACAGTATGAGTAACACGATATATACAGTATGAATAAAACGATATATACAGTATGAATAAAACGATATATACAGTATGAATAAAACGATATATACAGTATGAATAAAACGATATATACAGTATAAGTAAAACGATATATACAGTATGAATAAAACGATATATACAGTATGAATAAAACGATATATACAGTATGACTAAAACGATATATACAGTATGAATACAACGATATATACAGTATGAATAAAACGATATATACAGTATGAGTAGAACGATATATACAGTATGAGTAAAACGATATATACAGTATGAATAACACGATATATACAGTATGAGTAAAACGATATATACAGTATGAGTAAAACGATATATACAGTCTGAGTAAAACGATATATACAGTATGAGTAAAACGATATATACAGTATGAATAAAACGATATATACAGTATGAGTAAAACGCTATATACAGTATGAGTAAAACGATATATACAGTATGAGTTCAACGATATATACAGTATGAGTAAAACGGTATATACAGTATGAATAAAACGATATATACAGTATGAGCAAAACGATATATACATTATGAGTAAAACGATATATACAGTATGAATAAAACGATATATACAGTATGAGTAAAACGATATATACAGTATGAATAAAACGATATGTACAGTATGAGTAAAACGATATATACAGTATGAATAAAACGATATATACAGTATGAATAAAACGATATATACAGTATGAGTAAAACGATATATACAGTATGAATAAAACGCTATATACAGTATGAGTACAACGATATATACAGTATGAATAAAACGATATATACAATATGAATAAAACGATGTATACAGTATGAGTAAAACGATATATACAGTATGCGTAAAACGGTATATACCGTGTGAGTAAAACGATATATACAGTATGCGTAAAACGATATATACAGTATGAGTACAACGATATATACAGTATGAATAAAACGATATATACAGTATGAGTAAAACGATATATACAGTATGAATAAAATGATATATACAGTATGAATAAAACGATATATACAGTATGAATAAAACGATATATACAGTATGAATAAAACGATATATACAGTATGAGTAAAACGATATATACAGTATGCATAAAACGATATATACAGTATGAGTACAACGCTATATACAGTATGAATAAAATGATATATACAGTATGAATAAAACGATATATACAGTATGAGTAAAACGATATATACAGTATGAATAAAACGAAATATACAGTATGAGTAAAACGGTATATACAGTATGAATAAAATGATATATACAGTATGAATAAAACGATATGTACAGTATGAGTAAAACGATATATACAGTCTGAATAAAACGATATATACAGTATGAGTAAAACGATATATACAGTATGAGTAAACCGATATATACAGTATGAATAAAATGATATATACAGTATGAATAAAACGATATATACAGTATGAATAAAACGATGTATGCAGTATGAGTCAAACGATATATACAGTATGAATAAAATGATATATACAGTATGAATAAAACGATATATACAGTATGAGTAAAACGATATATACAGTATGAGTAAAACGATATATACAGTTTGAGTAAAACGATATATACAGTATGAGTAAAACGATATATACAGTATGAGTAAAACGATATATACAGTATGAGTAAAACGATATATACAGTATGAATAAAACGATATATACAGTCTGAATAAAACGATATATACAGTATGAATAAAACGATATATACAGTATGCCTACAACGGTATATACAGTATGAATAAAACGATATATACAGTATGAGTAAAACGATATATACAGTATGAGTAAAACGATATATACAGTATGAGTAAAACGATATATACAGTATGAGAAAAACGATATATACAGTATGAGTAAAACGATATATGCAGTATGAATAATACGATATGTACAGTCTGAATAAAACGATATATACAGTATGAGTAAAACGATATATACAGTCTGAATAAAACGATATATACAGTATGAGTAAAACGATATATACAGTCTGAATAAAACGATATATACAGTTTGAATAAAACGATATATACAGTATGAGTAAAACGATATATACAGTATGAGTAAAACGATATATACAGTATGAATAAAACGATATATACAGTATGAATAAAACGATATATACAGTATGAATAAAACGATATATACAGTATGAATAAAACGATATATACAGTATGAGTAAAACGATATATACAGTATGAATAAAACGATATATACAGTATGAATAAATCGATATATACAGTATGAATAAAACGATATATACAGTATGAATAAAACTATATATACAGTATGAATAAAACGATATATACAGTATGAATAAAACGATATATACAGTATGAATAAAACGATATATACAGTATGAATAAAACGATATATACAGTCTGAATAAAACGATATATACAGTATGAATAAAACGTTATATACAGTATGAATAAAACGATATATACAGTATGAATAAAACGATATATACAGTATGAGTAAAACGATATATACAGTCTGAATAAAACGATATATACAGTATGAATAAAACGATATATACAGTCTGAATAAAACGATATATACAGTATGAATAAAACGATATATACAGTCTGAATAAAACGATGTATACAGTATGAGTAAAACGATATTTTCAGTATGAGTAAAACGATATATACAGTATGAGTAAAACGATATATACAGTCTGAATAAAACGATATATACAGTCTGAATAAAACGATGTATACAGTATGAGTAAAACGATATTTTCAGTATGAGTAAAACGATATATACAGTATGAGTAAAACGATATATACAGTCTGAATAAAACGATATATACAGTATGAGTAAAACGATATATACAGTATGAGTAAACCGATATATACAGTATGAATAAAATGATATATACAGTATGAATAAAACGATATATACAGTATGAATAAAACGATGTATGCAGTATGAGTCAAACGATATATACAGTATGAATAAAATGATATATACAGTATGAATAAAACGATATATACAGTATGAGTAAAACGATATATACAGTATGAGTAAAACGATATATACAGTTTGAGTAAAACGATATATACAGTATGAGTAAAACGATATATACAGTATGAGTAAAACGATATATACAGTATGAGTAAAACGATATATACAGTATGAATAAAACGATATATACAGTATGAATAAAACGATATATATAGTATGAATAAAACGATATATACAGTATGCCTACACCGGTATATACAGTATGAATAAAACGATATATACAGTATGAGTAAAACGATATATACAGTATGAGTAAAACGATATATACAGTATGAGTAAAACGATGTATACAGTATGAGAAAAACGATATATACAGTATGAGTAAAACGATATATGCAGTATGAATAATACGATATGTACAGTATGAATAAAACGATATATACAGTATGAATAATACGATATATACAGTATGAATAAAACGATATATACAGTATGAATAAAACGATATATACAGTATGAATAATACGATATATACAGTATGAATAAAACGATATATACAGTATGAATAATACGATATGTACAGTATGAATAAAACGATATATACAGTATGAAGAAAACGATATATACAGTATGAATAATACGATATATACAGTATGAATAAAACGATATATACAGTATGAGTAAAACGATATATACAGTATGAGTAATACGATATCTACAGTATGAGTAATACGGTATATACAGTATGAGTAAAACGATATATACAGTATGAATAAAACGATATATGCAGTATGAGTAAAACGATATATACAGTATGAGTAATACGATATATACAGTATGAGTAAAACGATATATACAGTATGAGTAATACGATATATACAGTATGAGTAAAACGATATATACAGTATGAGTAATACGATATATACAGTATGAATAAAACGATATATACAGTATGAGTAATACGATATATACAGTATGAGTAAAACGATATATACAGTATGCATAAAACGATATATACAGTATGAATAAAACGATATATACAGTATGAATAAAACGATATATACAGTATGAATAAAACGATATATACAGTATGAGTTATACGATATATACAGTATGAGTAAAACGATATATACAGTATGAATAAAACGATATATACAGTATGAATAAAACGATATATACAGTATGAATAAAACGATATATACAGTATGAATAAAACGATATATACAGTATGAATAAAACGATATATACAGTATGAATAAAACGATATATACAGTCTGAATAAAACGATATATACAGTATGAATAAAACGTTATATACAGTATGAATAAAACGATATATACAGTATGAATAAAACGATATATACAGTATGAGTAAAACGATATATACAGTCTGAATAAAACGATATATACAGTATGAATAAAACGATATATACAGTCTGAATAAAACGATATATACAGTATGAATAAAACGATATATACAGTCTGAGTAAAACGATATTTTCAGCATGAGTAAAACGATATATACAGTATGAGTAAAACGATATATACAGTCTGAATAAAACGATATATACAGTATGAGTAAAACGATATATACAGTATGAGTAAACCGATATATACAGTATGAATAAACTGATATATACAGTATGAATAAAACGATATATACAGTATGAATAAAACGATGTATGCAGTATGAGTCAAACGATATATACAGTATGAATAAAATGATATATACAGTATGAATAAAACGATATATACAGTATGAGTAAAACGATATATACAGTATGAGTAAAACGATATATACAGTTTGAGTAAAACGATATATACAGTATGAGTAAAACGATATATACAGTATGAGTAAAACGATATATACAGTATGCCTACAACGGTATATACAGTATGAATAAAACGATATATACAGTATGAGTAAAACAATATATACAGTATGAGTAAAACGATGTATGCAGTATGAATAAAACGATATATACAGTATGAGTAAAACGATATATACAGAATGAGTAAAACGATATATACAGTATGAATAAAACGATATATACAGTATGAGTAAAACGATATATACAGTATGAGTAAAACGATATATACAGTATGAGTAAAACGATGTATACAGTATGAATAAAACGATATATACAGTATGAGTAAAACGATATATACAGTATGAGTAATACGATGTATACAGTATGAGTAAAACGATATATACAGTATGAATAAAACGATATATACAGTCTGAGTAAAACGATATATACAGTATGAGTAATACGATATATACAGTATGAGTAAAACGATATATACAGTATGAATAAAACGATATATACAGTATGAGTACAACGATATATACAGTATGAATAAAACGATATGTACAGTATGAGTAAAACGATATCTACAGTATGAGTAAAACGATATATACAGTATGAGTGAAACGATATATACAGTATGAGTAATACGATGTATACAGTATGAGTAAAACGATATATACAGTATGAATAATACGATATATACAGTATGAGTAAAACGATATATACAGTATGAGTAATACGATATATACAGTATGAGTAAAACGATGTATGCAGTATGAGTAAAACGATATATACAGTATGAATAAAACGATATATACAGTATGAATAAAACGATATATACAGTATGAGTAATACGATATATACAGTATGAGTAAAACGATGTATGCAGTATGAGTAAAACGATATATACAGTATGAATAAAACGATATATACAGTATGAATAAAACGATATATACAGTATGAGTAAAACGATATATACAGTATGAGTAATACGATGTATACAGTATGAGTAAAACGATGTATGCAGTATGAGTAAAACGATATATACAGTATGAGTAAAACGATGTATACAGAATGAGTAAAACGATGTATGCAGTATGAGTAAAACGATATATACAGTATGAGTAAAACGATGTATGCAGTATGAATAAAACGATATATACAGTATGAGTAAAACGATATATACAGAATGAGTAAAACGATATATACAGTATGAATAAAACGATATATACAGTCTGAGTAAAACGATGTATGCAGTATGAATAAAACGATATATACAGTATGAGTAAAACGATATATACAGTATGAGTAAAACGATATATGCAGTATGAATAAAACGATATATACAGTATGAGTAAAACGATATATACAGTATGAGTAAAACGATATATACAGTATGAGTAAAACGATGTATACAGTATGAATAAAACGATATATACAGTGTGAGTAAAACGATATATACAGTATGAGTAAAACGATATATACAGTATGAATAAAACGATGTATACAGTATGAGTAAAACGAAGTATACAGTATGAATAAAACGATATATGCAGTATGAGTAAAACGATATATACAGTATGAGTTAAACGATATATACAGTATGAATAAAACGATATATACAGTATGAGTAAAACGATATATACAGTATGAATAAAACGATATATACAGTATGAGTAAAACGCTATATACAGTATGAATAAAACGATATATACAATTTGAATAAAACGATATATACAGTATGAATAAAACGATATATACAGTATGAGTAAAACGATATATACAGTATGAGTAAAACGATATATACAGTATGAATAAAACGATATATACAGTATGAATAAAACGATATATACAGTCTGAGTAAAACTATATATACAGTATGAGTAAAACGATATATACAGTATGAATAAAACGATATATACAGTGTAGTGAAATCGTATTCGTACTGAACCCGGGGTGATGCTCGCTGCTCGTTGACACCGCTAGGGGCGTGACTATAAGACCCGCTGCTGCGGACGGTGTTCCGAGATTTCTCCTGTGACACGTTACATCTGGTAGACTCGCTAACGGTATGCCAGCATAGAATATCCAGCTTGCTTGCATTGAATGTTATGAATGGTCCCATGTGATGTCACATCATATACTTATTGTATTTCCTGCTTTACAGGATGATGTTATGATCTAAATGGAATTAAACCACCCGTTGGACTAAAGTTGTGTGGACCTGATTGGTTTTCCACAACACTTAATTCCATTTATATCTACCGACATGGCTGGCAACAAGACGCTGGCGGTTGCCGTATTCTGCGCCGACCCGCAAGCCCCGGATGGTGGCTTGCAACTGAAGCACTGGCTCAGAACATTGGAGAATCATTTCGACGAGCCTGAGACCGCGCCGACGGCTGCCGCGAAGCTAGCAACTCTTCATTCAAAAATCCACTACCGGGTGTACAACTCCATCGCTCAATGCGCGACGTATGACCTCTCGATCGCGGAGCTCAAACGGCTGTACATAAAGGAAAAAAGCCCGGTGTATGCACGATATTTGCTGCAAACGCGACGTCAGCAACCCAACGAGGCGATGGACCACTCCGCCCAGGAGCTCCGGCAGCTCTTGCTGGACAGCACCAGGGAGCCACGGACTCCCGCGCAGTCTCAGGATGATCTTCTTTTAGATGCCTTCATTGCAGGGGTCTCCTCCCAGGAACTAAGGCTCAAGCTCTTAGAGAAGACCGACCTGACCTTCGCTACAACACTCGAGCAAGGGAAAGTATACACCGAAGCGCGGATGCAATCGAACACCTATGATCGCACGCGCCTCTTGGCGGGCACTACACTACACGCCCGGCCGGAGAGTGCTACCGCCGAGGACGCGGACCTGCTCGCGGAACTCCGGGATGCTCCGGAGGAAGACCCAGTCCTGACGGCTGCCGTTACGACCAGACCCAAGGCCTTACGCGGGGCCGCATGCTTTTTCTGTGGGGGGCCACGCCATGCCCGGCCCGTGTGTCCGGCCCGAGACGCTATATGCCATTTGTGCTCGCAAAAAGGACATTACGCGAAAGTGTGCAGGAAAACGGCACGCGGCTCGCGGCTCATTGAATCGCGCGGTCGCGGTCGCGCGGGCGCGGCGACCTTGAATGGGCTCATTGCGGAGCCTGCGAGCCGAGCCCGAAACCCGGCGCCTTACCCGACTTCGAAAGGGAGGGCCCCTCTCTGCGGGCCCCTGGGCGCTCAGACGTCCTTGGCGGGCGTCACCGGACAGCCACCACAGTCTCATCCTCAATCGGGCACGAAGTACGTGTCCTTGACCAAACTCCGGGCCACGCAAGGGGCTTTGAAGCCTCGCCAAGCCCCAGCGGAACGTTCTCCTCGTGTCGTCCACGAGCTAACGGTGGCCCTCACCCCGGAAAAGGCGATTTCGAATACTACGGAGGCCTTTTTCTGCCAAAAGTGTCAAAAGGCGATTTCGAATACTACGGAGGCCTTTTTCTGTCAGAATTGTCAGATTTTGAATCGCGAAACACCGGAATGCTTGGGAAAGCCCTCTGATGGCGTTAATGGATTCCCCATGGTCAACGCAGACTCCAGCCACGACCGCAAAACTGCTGCTGGCATAGGATCCACCCGCGAGGCTTGTCCGACCCATTCGGGGGGCTCAGTCCCACTCCCAGCAGCCTCGTCTGGCCTGGCTCAAGCCCTTATTCCCCTCATGGTCGAAGGCCATTGTGTTCGGGCCTTGGTGGATACAGGGTCTACGGATAGTTTTATCGACCAGCGACTTGTGCTCAGGCATGGATGGCGGATCTGGAGGTCTACGAGACGGATCTTCATGGCTTCCCAGGGGCTTCGACTCAGCACGAAGGGGGAATGCCGATTGAAACTCGTGCTAAAGGGACGGGTTTTCCCTGATGTACACCTTATGGTTTTACCCGCATTATGTGCTGATATTCTGTTAGGACACGATTTTCTTAAGCTGCATGGACGTCTGGTAATGGAGTTTGGTGGGCCTGACACGCTTGTTGTGGGGGCGGACAACGCGCTTGCGGTGTGCGCCCTAGCGCAAATGGACGTCCAGCCGCTTTCGCTGTTCCCCAATCTAACCTCCGACTGCACCCCTGTCGCGGTGAAATCACGGCGCTACTCTCGCGCAGACATGCAATTCATTGCGGACGAAACGGCTCAGCTCTTGAAAGACGGCATCATAGAACCTATAGGTCGCCGTGGCGCACCCAGGTCTTGGTGGTGCGCAGCGAGGCCCATCGCAGACGCATGGTAATCGACTATTCCCAAACGATTAACCACTTTACACAGCTGGATGCCTACCCCCTTCCGAGAATGGACGCGCTGGTGCAACAGGTGTCCCAGTATTCGGTCTATAGCACTCTCGATCTCCGTAGTGCATACCACCAGATCCCTATCTCTAGGGCGGATCGTATCTATACCGCATTTGAGTCGGGGCAGCGGTTGTACCAATTTACGCGATTGCCTTTTGGGGTAACGAACGGGGTCGCTTGTTTCCAGAGGGCCATGGATGACCTTGTTGCGCGGGAGCACTTAACCGATGTTTTCGTCTACCTCGATAATCTTACGGTTTGTGGGTATGACCAAGGGCACCATGATGCTAATCTGAAGCGCTTCCTTGAGGTCGCGCAGAGGTATCACTTAACTATGAACGAGGATAAGTGCCAATACTCCCTACGCACGATAGATCTTCTGGGGTACACCGTGACCCATGGCTCTGTCGCTCCGGATAAGGAGCGTCTGCGACCTTTGCTCGACATGGCCCCTCCCTGTGATCGGGCGTCCCTGAAGCGCGACCTTGGGCTGTTCGCCCATTACTCCAAATGGGTGCAAAGTTTCTCCGCGAAACTTCGCCCCCTCGTGGCCTGCGACACCTTCCCACTGAGTCCGGCCGCATTGGCGGCCTTTGAAGGCCTTAAGGCCGACATCGCCCGAGCCGCCGTGGCGACAATCGACGAGAGCGGCTCTTTCGTCCTCGAAAGTGACGCCTCGGATCAGGCCATCGCGGCGACCCTCTCCCAAGGGGGGCGTCCCGTGGCTTTCTTTTCACGGACTCTTACCACCGCTGAGCGGAGACACTCGTCCGTTGAAAAGGAAGCGTATGCGATCGTCGAGTCTATTCGGCGATGGCGCCCGTACTTACTCGGGTGGAGCTTCCAAATCATCACGGACCAGCAAAGCGTTGCGTTCATGTACGACACCTTACACGCCCAGCGCATTAAGAATGAGAAAATCACTCGCTGGCATATCGAACTCGCCGACTTCTGTTACACCATCAAATATCGCCCGGGGAAGGATAACAGGGCCGCCGATGCCTTATCACGACCGGCTACATGCGCGGGTATCACCTCTTTGGAGGGCCTACGGGTGCTGCATGCCACTGCGGGCCATCCCGGCATAATGCGTTTCGCTCATTTTGTGCGGTGTGGCAATCTCCCATACTCGATTGACAATATCCGCCGTATCTGTCGCGACTGCGCTATCTGCGCGGAAATCAAACCGCGTTTCTATAACCCTCCCATGGGGACTCTGGTTAAGGCTACGTGACCGTGGGAACGCTTGGCGATGGATTTCAAGGGCCCATTGCCGGTGTCGAGCGGCTCTCGCTATCTGCTCACTATCGTCGATGAGTACTCGCGATTCCCCTTTGCTTATACGTGCGCGGACATGACTGCTGCCACGGTGATGCGATGCTTACAGAACTTGTTCTCAATGTTCGGTTACCCGGCCTATGTCCATACCGACCGGGGTGCGGTCTTCTTGTCTCAGGAGGTGCGCGGCTATCTGCTCCAAAATAACATTGCTTCTAGTTACACCACGCCGTACAGACCCCAGGCTAATGGGCAGATCGAACGCTTCAACGGGATTATCTGGAGGGCCGTCATGCTCAACCTCCGGACCCTCGGCCGGGGCCTCGATAAATGGGCTTGGTCGCTACCTGCGGCGTTGAACTCGATCAGGGCTCTCCTGAGTACGGCAACCAACCAAACTCCCCACGAGCGACTTTTCCACCACCCCAGGAGCTCGGGGTGTTTACGGTCTTTGCCCAGTTGGCTCGCTGGGCCCGGGCCGGCCTACCTTAAACGGGCGGTTCGCGCGAGCAAGTACGACCCCCTAGTGGACAAAGTGCAGATTCTCCAGGCTAATCCTGAGCATGCTCGTGTGATGACGACTGATGGCCGTGAGACTACTGTCTCCGTCCGTCACCTTGCCCCTTGCGGGGTCGCTGACCTGAGTAGGGAATCGGACGAACCGATCGAACCCATCTATGAGACTATGGCCTCTCCCGACGCTCCCATCGCCGAAAGTCTACCGACCCTCCCCTCGCCGAGTCTACCTGGGCCCGACAACTTGGAGTTACCCCCTTCGTCACCCGACCCTGATGGCGCCTCCGACGCCGGGGACACAGGGATACGTAATGCCGTACCCGGGGAATTTCGGACGCGTGCTGGCAGAGAAATTCACTGCCCGGCCCGATACGGTTGGGTCGACTGATGTTCCGCACCCTGTTCGTGCTGACGCTCACTCGCTTTTAGCCGCACTGCCGTATAATTCTGATGGGGGGGGGGGGGAGAATGTAGTGAAATCGTATTCGTACTGAACCCGGGGTGATGCTCGCTGCTCGTTGACACCGCTAGGGGCGTGACTATAAGACCCGCTGATGCGGACGGTGCTCCGAGATTTCTCCTGTGACACGTTACATCTGGTAGACTCGCTAACGGTACGCCAGCATAGAATATCCAGCTTGCTTGCATTGAATGTTATGAATGGTCCCATGTGATGTCACATCGTATACTTATTGTATTTCCTGCTTTACAGGATGATGTTATGATCTAAATGGAATTAAACCACCCGTTGGACTAAAGTTGTGTGGACCTGATTGGTTTTCCACAACATACAGTATGAATAAAACGATATATACAGTATGAGTAAAACGATATATACAGTATGAATAAAACGATATATACAGTATGAGTAAAACGCTATATACAGTATGAATAAAATGATATATACAGTATGAATAAAACGATATATACAGTATGAGTACAACGATATATACAGTATGAATACAACGATATATACAGTATGAGTAAAACGATATATACAGTATGAATAAAACGATGTATGCAGTATGAGTACAACGATATATACAGTATGAATAAAATGATATATACAGTATGAATAAAACGATATATACAGTATGAGTAAAACGATATATACAGTATGAACTAGAACGGGCACTCGGTAGAGCGCATACCTTCGCCGCAGCTACTGTTCTGTACTTGGCATGGGAGTGTAGGGAACAGAACAACAAAAATACGATTTTGACCTTTTCGTGACCTTGACCTTGACCTTTGACCCGATTGCTCCCAAAATCTAATCAAATGTGTCCCGTATAATAACCAATCATCCCACCAAATTTCATGCAATTCGGTTGAATACTTTTTGAGTTATGCGAATAACATACACACACACACACACACACAGACATACAAATAAATACACAGCGATCAAAACATAACCTTCCGCTTTTGCGAAGGTAATCAACTAGAACGGGCACTCGGTAGAGCGCATACCTTCGCCGCAGCTACTGTTCTGTACTTGGCATGGGAGTGTAGGGAACAGAACAACAAAAATACGATTTTGACCTTTTCGTGACCTTGACCTTGACCTTTGACCCGATTGCTCCCAAAATCTAATCAAATGTGTCCCGTATAATAACCAATCATCCCACCAAATTTCATGCAATTCGGTTGAATACTTTTTGAGTTATGCGAATAACATACACACACACACACACACAGACATACAAATAAATACACAGCGATCAAAACATAACCTTCCGCTTTTGCGAAGGTAATAAAACGATATATACAGTATGAGTAAAACGATATATACAGTATGAGTAAAACGATATATACAGTATGAGTAAAACGATATATACAGTATGAATAAAATGATATATACAGTATGAACTAGAACGGGCACTCGGTAGAGCGCATACCTTCGCCGCAGCTACTGTTCTGTACTTGGCATGGGAGTGTAGGGAACAGAACAACAAAATACGATTTTGACCTTTTCGTGACCTTGACCTTGACCTTTGACCCGATTGCTCCCAAAATCTAATCAAATGTGTCCCGTATAATAACCAATCATCCCACCAAATTTCATGCAATTCGGTTGAATACTTTTTGAGTTATGCGAATAACATACACACACACACACAGACATACAAATAAATACACAGCGATCAAAACATAACCTTCCGCTTTTGCGAAGGTAATAAAACGATATCTACAGTATGAATAAAACGATACATACAGTATGAATAAAACGATATATACAGTTTGAATAAAACGATATATACAGTATGAGTAAAACGATATATACAGTATGAATAAAACGATATATACAGTATGAGTAAAACGCTATATACAGTATGAATAAAATGATATATACAGTATGAATAAAACGATATATACAGTATGAGTACAACGATATATACAGTATGAATAAAACGATATATACAGTATGAGTAAAACGATATATACAGTATGAGTACAACGATATATACAGTATGAGTAAAACGATATATACAGTATGAATAAAACGATATATACAGTATGAGAAAAACGATATATACAGTATGAATAAAACGATATATACAGTATGAGCAAAACGATATATACAGTATGAATAAAACGATATATACAGTATGAGTAAAACGATATATACAGTATGAATAAAACGATATATACAGTATGAGTAAAACGGTATATACAGTATGAGTAAAACGCTATATACAGTATGAATAAAATGATATATACAGTATGAATAAAACGATATATACAGTATGAGTACAACGATATATACAGTATGAATAAAACGATATATACAGTATGAGTAAAACGATATCTACAGTATGAATAAAACGATGTATGCAGTATGAGTAAAACGATATCTACAGTATGAATAAAACGATGTATGCAGTATGAGTACAACGATATATACAGTATGAATAAAATGATGTATACAGTATGAATAAAACGATATATACAGTATGAGTAAAACGATATATACAGTATGAATAAAACGATATATACAGTATGAATAAAACGATATATACAGTATGAGTAAAACGATATATACAGTATGAATAAAATGATATATACAGTATGAATAAAACGATATATACAGTATGAATAAAGATATCTACAGTTTGAATAAAACGATACATACAGTATGAGTAAAACGATATATACAGTATGAATAAAACGATATATACAGTATGAGTAAAACGCTATATACAGTATGAATAAAACGATATATACAGTATGAATAAAACGATATATACAGTATGAGTACAACGATATATACAGTATGAATAAAACGATATATACAGTATGAGTAAAACGATATATACAGTATGAATAAAACGATGTATGCAGTATGAGTACAACGATATATACAGTATGAATAAAATGATATATACAGTATGAATAAAATGATATATACAGTATGAGTAAAACGATATATCCAGTATGAATAAAATGATATATACAGTATGAGTAAAACGATATATACAGTATGAGTAAAACGATATATACAGTATGAATAAAACGATATATACAGTATGAATAAAACGATATATACAGTATGAATAAAACGATATCTACAGTATGAATAAAACGATACATACAGTATGAATAAAACGCTATATACAGTTTGAATAAAACGATATATACAGTATGAGTAAAACGATATATACAGTATGAATAAAACGATATATACAGTATGAGTAAAACGATATATACAGTATGAATAAAACGATATATACAGTATGAATAAAATGATATATTCAGTATGAATAAAACGATATATACAGTATGAATAAAATGATATATTCAGTATGAATAAAACGATATATACAGTATGAGTAAAACGATATATACAGTATGAGTAAAACGATATATACAGTATGAACAAAACGATATATACAGTATGAATAAAACGATATATACAGTCTGAGTAAAACGCTATATACAGTATGAGTAAAATGATGTATGCAGTATGAGTAAAACGATATATACAGTATGAATAAAACGATGTATGCAGTATGAGTAAAACGATATATACAGTATGAATAAAACGATATATACAGTATGAATAAAACGATATATACAGTATGAGTAAAACGATATATACAGTATGAGTAAAACGATATATACAGGATGAGTAAAACGATATATACAGTATGAGTAAAACGATATATACAGTATGAATAAAACGATATATACAGTATGAATAAAATGATATATACAGTATGAGTAAAACGGTATATACAGTATGAATAAAACGATATATACAGTATGAGTAAAACGATATATACAGTATGAGTAAAACGATATATACAGTATGAGTAAAACGATATATACAGTATGAATAAAACGATATATACAGTTTGAGCAAAAAGGATATATACAGTATGAGTAAAACGATATATACAGTATGAATAAAACGATATATACAGTATGAATAAAATGATATATACAGTATGAATAAAACGATATATACAGTTTGAGCAAAAAGGATATATACAGTATGAGTAAAACGATATATACAGTATGAATAAAACGATATATACAGTATGAATAAAACGATATATACAGTATGAGTAAAACGATATATACAGTATGAGTAAAACGATATATACAGTATGAATACAATGATATAGACAGTATGAATAAAACGATATATACAGTATGAGTAAAACGATATATACAGTATGAGTAAAACGATATATACAGTATGAATAAAACGATATATACAGTATGAGTAAAACGATATTTACAGTATGAGTAAAATGATATATACAGTATGAATAAAACGATATATACAGTATGAGTAAAACGATATATACAGTATGAGTAAACCGATATATACAGTATGAGTAAAACGGTATATACAGTATGAGTAAAACGGTATATACAGTATGAGTAAAACGATATATACAGTATGAATAAAACGATATATACAGTATGAGTAGAACGATATATACAGTATGAATAAAATGATATATACAGTATGAATAAAACGATATATACAGTTTGAATAAAACGATATATACAGTATGAATAAAACGATATATACAGTATGAATACAACGATATATACAGTCTGAGTAAAACTATGTATACAGTATGAATACAACGATATATGCAGTATGAATAAAACGATATATACAGTATGAGTAAAACGATATATACAGTATGAGTAAAACGATATATACAGTATGAGGTAAACGATATATACAGTATGAATAAAACGATATATACAGTATGAGTAAAACGATATATACAGTATGAATAAAACGATATATACAGTATGAATAAAACGATATATACAGTATGAGTAAAACGATATATACAGTATGAGTAAAACGATATATACAGTATGAATAAAACGATATATACTGTATGAATAAAACGATATATACAGTATGAATAAAACGATATATACTGTATGAATAAAACGATATATACAGTATGAGTAAAACGATATATACAGTATGAGTAAAACGATATATACAGTATGAATAAAACGATATATACAGTATGAGTAAAACGATATATACAGTATGAATAAAACGATATATACAGTATGGGTAAAACGCTATATACAGTATGAATAAAATGATATATACAGTATGAATAAAACGGTATATACAGTATGAGTAAAACGATATATACAGTATGAATAAAACGATATATACAGTATGAATAAAACGATATATACAGTATGAATAAAACGATATATACAGTATGAGTAAAACGATATATACAGTATGAGTAAAACGATAAACACAGTATGAATAAAACGATATATACAGTATGAATAAAATGATATCTACAGTATGAGTAAAACGATATATACAGTATGAGTAAAATGATATATACAGTATGAATAAAACGGTATATACAGTATGAATAAAATGATATATACAGTATGAATAAAACGATATATACAGTATGAGTAAAACGACATATACAGCATGAATAAAACGATATATACAGTATGAGTAAAACGATATATACAGTATGAATAAAATGATATATACAGTATGAATAAAACGATTTTTCCATTATGAATAAAGCGATATATACAGTATGAATAAAACGATATATACAGTATGAGTAAAACGATATATACAGTATGAGTAAAACGATATATACAGTATGCGTAAAACGATATATACAGTCTGAATAAAACGATATTTCCAGTATGAGTAAAACGATATATACAGTCTGAATAAAACGATATATACAGTATGAGTAAAACGATATATACAGTATGCGTAAAACGATATATACAGTCTGAATAAAACGATATATACAGTATGCGTAAAACGATATACACAGTCTGAATAAAACGATATATACAGTATGAGTAAAACGATATATACAGTATGCGTAAAACGATATTATACAGTCTGAATAAAACGATATATACAGTATGCGTAAAACGATATATACAGTCTGAATAAAACGATATATACAGTCTGAATAAAACGATATATACAGTATGAGTAAAACGATATATACAGTATGCGTAAAACGATATATACAGTCTGAATAAAACGATATTTCCAGTATGAGTAAAACGATATATACAGTATGAATAAAACGATATATACAGTATGAGTAAAACGATATATACAGTATGAGTAAAACGATATATACAGTATGAGTAAAACGATATATACAGTATGAATAAAATGATATATACAGTATGAATAAAACGATTTGTACAGTATGAGTAAAACGATATATACAGTATGAGTAAAACGATATATACAGTATGAATAAAATGATATATACAGTGTGAATACAACGATATATACAGTTTGAGTAAAACGATATATACAGTATGAGTAAAACGATATATACAGTATGAGTAAAACGATATATACAGTATGAATAAAATGATATATACAGTATGCATAAAACGATATATACAGTATGAGTAAAACGATATGTACAGTATGAATAAAACGATATATACAGTATGAATAAAATTATATATACAGTATGAATAAAACGATATATACAGTATGAATACAACGATATATACAGTATGAGTAAAACGATATATACAGTATGAGTAAAACGATATATACAGTATGAGTAAAACGCTATATACAGTATGAATAAAATGATATCTACAGTATGAATAAAACGATATATACAGTATGAGTACAACGATATATACAGTATGAATACAACGATCTATACAGTATGAGTAAAACGATATATACAGTATGAATAAAACGATGTATGCAGTATGAGTACAACGATATATACAGTATGAATAAAATGATATATACAGTATGAATAAAACGATATATACAGTATGAGTAAAACGATATATACAGTATGAACTAGAACGGGCACTCGGTAGAGCGCATACCTTCGCCGCAGCTACTGTTCTGTACTTGGCATGGGAGTGTAGGGAACAGAACAACAAAAATACGATTTTGACCTTTTCGTGACCTTGACCTTGACCTTTGACCCGATTGCTCCCAAAATCTAATCAAATGTGTCCCGTATAATAACCAATCATCCCACCAAATTTCATGCAATTCGGTTGAATACTTTTTGAGTTATGCGAATAACATACACACACACACACACACACAGACATACAAATAAATACACAGCGATCAAAACATAACCTTCCGCTTTTGCGAAGGTAATCAACTAGAACGGGCACTCGGTAGAGCGCATACCTTCGCCGCAGCTACTGTTCTGTACTTGGCATGGGAGTGTAGGGAACAGAACAAAAATACGATTTTGACCTTTTCGTGACCTTGACCTTGACCTTTGACCCGATTGCTCCCAAAATCTAATCAAATGTGTCCCGTATAATAACCAATCATCCCACCAAATTTCATGCAATTCGGTTGAATACTTTTTGAGTTATGCGAATAACATACACACACACACACAGACATACAAATAAATACACAGCGATCAAAACATAACCTTCCGCTTTTGCGAAGGTAATAAAACGATATATACAGTATGAATAAAACGATATCTACAGTATGAATAAAACGATACATACAGTATGAATAAAACGATATATACAGTTTGAATAAAACGATATATACAGTATGAGTAAAACGATATATACAGTATGAATAAAACGATATATACAGTACGAGTAAAACGCTATATACAGTATGAATAAAATGATATATACAGTATGAATAAAACGATATATACAGTATGAGTACAACGATATATACAGTATGAACTAGAATCCGGGCACTCGGTAGAGCGCATACCTTCGCCGCAGCTACTGTTCTGTACTTGGCATGGGAGTGTATGCGATGTGAAACTTTATGTGAAATGCGATCGATTTTTAAAAATCAGAATTTGAGCAAATCTGTTTCATTCGTCTGTTAATATGCCTCCCCGATTGACAAATCTGCAATTTGAATTTCATTTGAGGTTGAAATGATTGCGGGAGATCGCGTTATAGTGATGACGTCTTGGATGGACATCCTCTTCTTCAGTCGCTCATAACTTTGAGTGAAATACGATCGAGTTAAAAATAGTCAGAATTTGAGCAAATCTGTTTCATTCGTTTGTTAATATGCCTCATCTCTTGACAAATCTGCAATTATAATTTTTTTTGAGGTTGAAATGATCGCGGGAGATCGCGTTATAGTGATGACGTCCTGGATGGACATCTTCTTCTTCAGTCGCTCATAACTTTGAGTGAAATACGATCGAGTTAAAAATAGTCAGAATTTGAGCAAATCTGTTTCCCAAAATCTAATCAAATGTGTCCCGTATAATAACCAATCATCCCACCAAATTTCATGCAATTCGGTTGAATACTTTTTGAGTTATGCGATTAACATACACACACACAGACATACAAATAATTACACAGCGATCAAAACATAACCTTCCGCTTTTGCGAAGGTAATAAAACGATATATACAGTATGAATAAAACGATATATACAGTATGCGTACAACAATATATACAGTATGAGTAAAACGATATATACAGTATGAATAAAACGATATATACAGTATGAGAAAAACGATATATACAGTATGAATAAAACGATATATACAGTACGAATAAAACGATATATACAGTATGAGCAAAACGATATGTACAGTATGAATAAAACGATATATACAGTATGAGTAAAACGATATATACAGTATGAATAAAACGATATATACAGTATGAGTAAAACGATATATACAGTATGAGTAAAACGCTATATACAGTATGAAGAAAATGATATATACAGTATGAATAAAACGATATATACAGTATGAGTACAACGATATATACAGTATGAATACAACGATATATACAGTATGAGTAAAACGATATCTACAGTATGAATAAAACGATGTATGCAGTATGAGTACAACGATATATACAGTATGAATAAAATGATATATACAGTATGAATAAAACGATATATACAGTATGAGTAAAACGATATATACAGTATGAATAAAACGATATATACAGTATGAGTAAAACGATATATACAGTATGAGTAAAACGATATATACAGTATGAATAAAATGATATATACAGTATGAATAAAACGATATGTACAGTATGAATAAAGATATCTACAGTATGAATAAAACGATACATACAGTATGAATAAAACGATATATACAGTTTGAATAAAACGATATATACAGTATGAGTAAAACGATATATACAGTATGAATAAAACGATATATACAGTATGAGTAAAACGCTATATACAGTATGAATAAAATGATATATACAGTATGAATAAAACGATATATACAGTATGAGTACAACGATATATACAGTATGAATAAAACGATATATACAGTATGAGTAAAACGATATATACAGTATGAATAAAACGATGTATGCAGTATGAGTACAACGATATATACAGTATGAATAAAATGATATATACAGTATGAATAAAATGATATATACAGTATGAGTAAAACGATATATCCAGTATGAATAAAACGATATATACAGTATGAGTAAAACGATATATACAGTATGAGTAAAACGATATATACAGTATGAATAAAATGATATATACAGTATGAATAAAACGATATATACAGTATGAATAAAACGATATCTACAGTATGAATAAAACGATACATACAGTATGAATAAAACGCTATATACAGTTTGAATAAAACGATATATACAGTATGAGTAAAACGATATATACAGTATGAATAAAACGATATATACAGTATGAGTAAAACGATATATACAGTATGAATAAAACGATATATACAGTATGAATAAAATGATATATTCAGTATGAATAAAACGATATATACAGTATGAGTAAAACGATATATACAGTATGAGTAAAACGATATATACAGTATGAACAAAACGATATATACAGTATGAATAAAACGATATATACAGTCTGAGTAAAACGCTATATACAGTATGAATAAAATGATATATACAGTATGAATAAACCGATATATACAGTATGAGTAAAACGATGTATGCAGTATGAGTAAAACGATATATACAGTATGAATAAAACGATATATACAGTATGAATAAAACGATATATACAGTATGAGTAAAACGATATATACAGTATGAGTAAAACGATATATACAGGATGAGTAAAACGATATATACAGTATGAGTAAAACGATATATACAGTATGAATAAAACGATATATACAGTATGAATAAAATGATATATACAGTATGAGTAAAACGGTATATACAGTATGAATAAAACGATATATACAGTATGAGTAAAACGATATATACAGTATGAGTAAAACGATATATACAGTATGAGTAAAACGATATATACAGTATGAATAAAACGATATATACAGTTTGAGCAAAAAGGATATATACAGTATGAGTAAAAGGATATATACAGTATGAATAAAACGATATATACAGTATGAATAAAATGATATATACAGTATGAATAAAACGATATATACAGTTTGAGCAAAAAGGATATATACAGTATGAGTAAAACGATATATACAGTATGAATAAAACGATATATACAGTATGAATAAAACGATATATACAGTATGAGTAAAACGATATATACAGTATGAGTAAAACGATATATACAGTATGAATACAATGATATATACAGTATGAATAAAACGATATATACAGTATGAGTAAAACGATATATACAGTATGAGTAAAACGATATATACAGTATGAATAAAACGATATATACAGTATGAGTAAAACGATATTTACAGTATGAGTAAAATGATATATACAGTATGAATAAAACGATATATACAGTATGAATAAAACGATATATACAGTATGAGTAAAACGATATATACAGTATGAGTAAAACGATATATACAGTATGAGTAAAACGGTATATACAGTGTGAGTAAAACGGTTTATACAGTATGAGTAAAACGATATATACAGTATGAATAAAACGATATATACAGTATGAGTAGAACGATATATACAGTATGAATAAAATGATATATACAGTATGAATAAAACGATATATACAGTTTGAATAAAACGATATATACAGTATGAATAAAACGGTATATACAGTATGAATACAACGATATATACAGTATGAGTAAAACTATGTATACAGTATGAATACAACGATATATGCAGTATGAATAAAACGATATATACAGTATGAGTAAAACGATATATACAGTATGAGTAAAACGATATATACAGTATGAATAAAACGATATATACAGTATGAATAAAACGATATATACAGTATGAGTAAAACGATATATACAGTATGAATAAAACGATATATACAGTATGAATAAAACGATATATACAGTATGAATAAAACGATATATACAGTATGAATAAAACGATATATATAGTATGAGTAAAACGATTTTTACAGTATGAGTAAAACGATATATACAGTATGAATAAAACGATATATACTGTATGAATAAAACGATATATACAGTATGAGCAAAACGATATATACAGTATGAATAAAATGATATATACAGTATGAATAAAACGATATAAACAGCATGAATAAAACGATATATACAGTATGCGTAAAACGATATATACAGTATGAGTAAAACGATATATACAGTATGAGTAAAACGATATATACAGTATGCGTAAAACGATATATACAGTATGAATAAAACGCTATATACAGTATGCGTAAAACGATATATACAGTATGAGTAAAACGGTATATACAGTATGAGTAAAACGATATATACAGTATGAGTAAAACGATATATACAGTATGAGTACAACGATATATACAGTATGAATAAAATGATATATACAGTATGAATAAAACGATATATACAGTATGAATAAAACGATGTATGCAGTATGAGTCAAACGATATATACAGTATGAATAAAATGATATATACAGTATGAATAAAACGATATATACAGTATGAGTAAAACGATATATACAGTATGAGTAAAACGATATATACAGTTTGAGTAAAACGATATATACAGTATGAGTAAAACGATATATACAGTATGAGTAAAACGATATATACAGTATGAGTAAAACGATATATACAGTATGAATAAAACGATATATACAGTCTGAATAAAACGATATATACAGTATGAATAAAACGATATATACAGTATGCCTACAACGGTATATACAGTATGAATAAAACGATATATACAGTATGAGTAAAACGATATATACAGTATGAGTAAAACGATATATACAGTATGAGTAAAACGATATATACAGTATGAGAAAAACGATATATACAGTATGAGGAAAACGATATATGCAGTATGAATAATACGATATGTACAGTCTGAATAAAACGATATATACAGTATGAGTAAAACGATATATACAGTCTGAATAAAACGATATATACAGTCTGAATAAAACGATATATACAGTATGAGTAAAACGATATATACAGTCTGAATAAAACGATATATACAGTATGAATAAAACGATATATACAGTATGAGTAAAACGATATATACAGTATGAGTAAAACGATATATACAGTATGAATAAAACGATATATACAGTATGAATAAAGCGATATATACAGTATGAATAAAACGATATATACAGTATGAATAAAACGATATATACAGTATGAGTAAAACGATATATACAGTATGAATAAAACGATATATACAGTTTGAATAAAACGATATATACAGTATGAATAAAACGATATATACAGTATGAATAAAACTATATATACAGTATGAATAAAACGATATATACAGTATGAATAAAACGATATATACAGTATGAATAAAACGATATATACAGTATGAATAAAACGATATATACAGTCTGAATAAAACGATATATACAGTATGAATAAAACGTTATATACAGTATGAATAAAACGATATATACAGTATGAATAAAACGATATATACAGTATGAGTAAAACGATATATACAGTCTGAATAAAACGATATATACAGTATGAATAAAACGATATATACAGTCTGAATAAAACGATATATACAGTCTGAATAAAACGATGTATACAGTATGAGTAAAACGATATTTTCAGTATGAGTAAAACGATATATACAGTATGAGTAAAACGATATATACAGTCTGAATAAAACGATATATACAGTCTGAATAAAACGATGTATACAGTATGAGTAAAACGATATTTTCAGTATGAGTAAAACGATATATACAGTATGAGTAAAACGATATATACAGTCTGAATAAAACGATATATACAGTATGAGTAAAACGATATATACAGTATGAGTAACCGATATATACAGTATGAATAAAATGATATATACAGTATGAATAAAACGATATATACAGTATGAATAAAACGATGTATGCAGTATGAGTCAAACGATATATACAGTATGAATAAAATGATATATACAGTATGAATAAAACGATATATACAGTATGAGTAAAACGATACATACAGTATGCGTATAACGATATATACAGTATGAATAAAACGATACATACAGTATGAATAAAACGATATATACAGTATGAATAAAACGATATATACAGTATGAATAAAACGATACGTACAGTCTGAATAAAACGATACGTACAGTATGAATAAAACGATATATACAGTATGAATAAAACGATATATACAGTATGAGTAAAACGATATATACAGGATGAATAAAACGATATATACAGTATGAATAAAACGATATACAAAGTATGAGTAAAACGATATATACAGTATGAATAAAACGATATATACAGTATGAATAAAACGATATATACAGTATGAGTAAAACGCTATATACAGTATGAATAAAACGATATATACAGTATGAATAAAACGATATGTACAGTATGAATAAAACGATATATACAGTATGAGTAAACCGATATGTACAGTATGAGTAAACCGATATATACAGTATGAGTAAAACGCTATATACAGTATGATTACAACGATATATACAGTATGAGTAAAACGATATATACAGTATGAATAAAACGATATATACAGTATGAATAAAACGATATGTACAGTATGAGTAAAACGATAAATACAGTATGAATAAAACGATATATACAGCCTGAATAAAACGATATATACAGTATGAGTAAACCGATATATACAGTATGAGTAAAACGATATATACAGTATGAATAAAACGATATATACAGAATGAGTAAAACGATATATACAGTATGAATAAAACGATATATACAGTATGAATAAAACGATATATACAGTATGAATAGAACGATATATACAGTATGAGTAAAACGATATATACAGTATGAGCAAAACGATATATACAGTATGAGTAAAACGATATATACAGTATGAGTAAAACGATATATACAGTATGAATAAAACGATATATACAGTATGAGTAAAACGATATATACAGTATGAGTAAAACGATATATACAGTATGAGTAAAACGATATATACAGTATGAGTAAAACGATATATACAGTATGCGTAAAACGATATATACAGTATGAATGAAACGATATATACAGTATGAATGAAACGATATATACAGTATGAATAAAACTATATATACAGTATGAATAGAACGATATATACAGTATGAGTAAAACGATATATACAGTATGAGTAAAACGATATGTACAGTATGAGTAAAATGATATATACAGTATGAGTAAAACGCTATACAGTATAAGTAAAGCGATATATACAGTCTGAATAAAACGATATGTACAGTATGAATAAAACGATATACACAGTATGAATAAAACGATATATACAGTATGAATAAAACGATATATACAGTATGAATAAAACGATATATACAGTATGAATAAAGCGATATATACAGTCTGAATAAAACGATATGTACAGTATGAGTAAAACGATATATACAGTATGAATAAAACGATATATACAGTCTGAATAAAACGATATGTACAGTATGAATAAAACGATATACACAGTATGAATAAAACGATATATACATATATACAGTATGAGTAAAACGATATATACAGTATGAGTAAAACGATATGTACAGTATGAGTAAAACGATATATGCAGTATGAGTAAAACGATATATACAGTATGAGTAAAACGATATATACAGTATGAGTAAAACGATATATACAGTATGAGTAAAACGATATATACAGTCTGAGTAAAACGTTATATACAGTATGAGTAAAACGATATATACAGTATGAGTAAAACGATATATACAGTATGCGTAAAACGATATATACAGTATGAATAAAACGATATATACAGTATGAATAAAACGATATATACAGTATGAGTAAAACGATATATACAGTATGAGTAAAACGATATATACAGTATGAATACAACGATATATACAGTATGAGTAAAACGATATATACAGTATGAGTAAAACGATATATACAGTATGAATAAAACGATATATACAGTATGAATAAAACGATATATACAGTATGCGTAAAACGATGTATACAGTATGAGTAAAACGATATATACAGTATGAGTAAAACGATATATACAGTATGAGTAAAACGATATATACAGTATGAATAAAACGATATATACAGTATGAGTAAAACGATATATACAGTATGAGTAAACCGATATATACAGTATGAGTAAAACGATATATACAGTATGAATACAACGATATATACAGTATGAGTAAAACGATATATAAAGTATGAATAAAACTATATATAAAGTATGAATAAAACTATATATACAGTATAAGTAAAACGATATATACAGTATGAATAAAACGATATATACAGTATGAATAAAACGATATATACAGTATGAATAAAACGATATATACAGTATGAATACAACGATATATACAGTATGAATAAAACGATATATACAGTATGAATAAAACGATATATACAGTATGAATAAAACGATATATACAGTATGAATAAAACGATATATACAGTATGCGTAAAACGATATATACAGTATGAGTAAAACGATATATACAGTATGAGTAAACCGGAATAAAACGATATATACAGTATGAATAAAACGATATATACAGTATGAATAAAACGATATATACAGTATGAATAAAACGATATATACAGTATGAATAAAACGATATATACAGTATGAATAAAACGCTGTATACAGTATGAGTAAAACGATATATACGGTATGAGTAAAACGATATATACAGTCTGAATAAAACGATACATACAGTATGAGTAACACGATATATACAGTATGAATAAAACGATATATACAGTATGAATAAAACGATATATACAGTATGAATAAAACGATATATACAGTATGAATAAAACGATATATACAGTATAAGTAAAACGATATATACAGTATGAATAAAACGGTATATACAGTATGAATAAAACGATATATACAGTATGACTAAAACGATATATACAGTATGAATACAACGATATATACAGTATGAATAAAACGATTTATACAGTATGAGAACAACGATATATACAGTATGAGTAAAACGATATATACAGTATGAATAAAACGATATATACAGTATGAGTAAAACGATATATACAGTATGAGTAAAACGATATATACAGTCTGAGTAAAACGATATATACAGTATGAGTAAAACGATATATACAGTCTGAATAAAACGATACATACAGTATGAGTAACACGATATATACAGTATGAATAAAACGATATATACAGTATGAATAAAACGATATATACAGTATGAATAAAACGATATATACAGTATGAATAAAACGATATATACAGTATAAGTAAAACGATATATACAGTATGAATAAAACGATATATACAGTATGAATAAAACGATATATACAGTATGACTAAAACGATATATACAGTATGAATACAACGATATATACAGTATGAATAAAACGATATATACAGTATGAGTAGAACGATATATACAGTATGAGTAAAACGATATATACAGTATGAATAACACGATATATACAGTATGAGTAAAACGATATATACAGTATGAGTAAAACGATATATACAGTCTGAGTAAAACGATATATACAGTATGAGTAAAACGATATATACAGTATGAATAAAACGATATATACAGTATGAGTAAAACGCTATATACAGTATGAGTAAAACGATATATACAGTATGAGTTCAACGATATATACAGTATGAGTAAAACGGTATATACAGTATGAATAAAACGATATATACAGTATGAGCAAAACGATATATACATTATGAGTAAAACGATATATACAGTATGAATAAAACGATATATACAGTATGAGTAAAACGATATATACAGTATGAATAAAACGATATGTACAGTATGAGTAAAACGATATATACAGTATGAATAAAACGATATATACAGTATGAATAAAACGATATATACAGTATGAGTAAAACGATATATACAGTATGAATAAAACGCTATATACAGTATGAGTACAACGATATATACAGTATGAATAAAACGATATATACAATATGAATAAAACGATGTATACAGTATGAGTAAAACGATATATACAGTATGCGTAAAACGGTATATACCGTGTGAGTAAAACGATATATACAGTATGCGTAAAACGATATATACAGTATGAGTACAACGATATATACAGTATGAATAAAACGATATATACAGTATGAGTAAAACGATATATACAGTATGAATAAAATGATATATACAGTATGAATAAAACGATATATACAGTATGAATAAAACGATATATACAGTATGAATAAAACGATATATACAGTATGAGTAAAACGATATATACAGTATGCATAAAACGATATATACAGTATGAGTACAACGCTATATACAGTATGAATAAAATGATATATACAGTATGAATAAAACGATATATACAGTATGAGTAAAACGATATATACAGTATGAATAAAACGAAATATACAGTATGAGTAAAACGGTATATACAGTATGAATAAAATGATATATACAGTATGAATAAAACGATATGTACAGTATGAGTAAAACGATATATACAGTCTGAATAAAACGATATATACAGTATGAGTAAAACGATATATACAGTATGAGTAAACCGATATATACAGTATGAATAAAATGATATATACAGTATGAATAAAACGATATATACAGTATGAATAAAACGATGTATGCAGTATGAGTCAAACGATATATACAGTATGAATAAAATGATATATACAGTATGAATAAAACGATATATACAGTATGAGTAAAACGATATATACAGTATGAGTAAAACGATATATACAGTTTGAGTAAAACGATATATACAGTATGAGTAAAACGATATATACAGTATGAGTAAAACGATATATACAGTATGAGTAAAACGATATATACAGTATGAATAAAACGATATATACAGTCTGAATAAAACGATATATACAGTATGAATAAAACGATATATACAGTATGCCTACAACGGTATATACAGTATGAATAAAACGATATATACAGTATGAGTAAAACGATATATACAGTATGAGTAAAACGATATATACAGTATGAGTAAAACGATATATACAGTATGAGAAAAACGATATATACAGTATGAGTAAAACGATATATGCAGTATGAATAATACGATATGTACAGTCTGAATAAAACGATATATACAGTATGAGTAAAACGATATATACAGTCTGAATAAAACGATATATACAGTATGAGTAAAACGATATATACAGTCTGAATAAAACGATATATACAGTTTGAATAAAACGATATATACAGTATGAGTAAAACGATATATACAGTATGAGTAAAACGATATATACAGTATGAATAAAACGATATATACAGTATGAATAAAACGATATATACAGTATGAATAAAACGATATATACAGTATGAATAAAACGATATATACAGTATGAGTAAAACGATATATACAGTATGAATAAAACGATATATACAGTATGAATAAATCGATATATACAGTATGAATAAAACGATATATACAGTATGAATAAAACTATATATACAGTATGAATAAAACGATATATACAGTATGAATAAAACGATATATACAGTATGAATAAAACGATATATACAGTATGAATAAAACGATATATACAGTCTGAATAAAACGATATATACAGTATGAATAAAACGTTATATACAGTATGAATAAAACGATATATACAGTATGAATAAAACGATATATACAGTATGAGTAAAACGATATATACAGTCTGAATAAAACGATATATACAGTATGAATAAAACGATATATACAGTCTGAATAAAACGATATATACAGTATGAATAAAACGATATATACAGTCTGAATAAAACGATGTATACAGTATGAGTAAAACGATATTTTCAGTATGAGTAAAACGATATATACAGTATGAGTAAAACGATATATACAGTCTGAATAAAACGATATATACAGTCTGAATAAAACGATGTATACAGTATGAGTAAAACGATATTTTCAGTATGAGTAAAACGATATATACAGTATGAGTAAAACGATATATACAGTCTGAATAAAACGATATATACAGTATGAGTAAAACGATATATACAGTATGAGTAAACCGATATATACAGTATGAATAAAATGATATATACAGTATGAATAAAACGATATATACAGTATGAATAAAACGATGTATGCAGTATGAGTCAAACGATATATACAGTATGAATAAAATGATATATACAGTATGAATAAAACGATATATACAGTATGAGTAAAACGATATATACAGTATGAGTAAAACGATATATACAGTTTGAGTAAAACGATATATACAGTATGAGTAAAACGATATATACAGTATGAGTAAAACGATATATACAGTATGAGTAAAACGATATATACAGTATGAATAAAACGATATATACAGTATGAATAAAACGATATATATAGTATGAATAAAACGATATATACAGTATGCCTACACCGGTATATACAGTATGAATAAAACGATATATACAGTATGAGTAAAACGATATATACAGTATGAGTAAAACGATATATACAGTATGAGTAAAACGATGTATACAGTATGAGAAAAACGATATATACAGTATGAGTAAAACGATATATGCAGTATGAATAATACGATATGTACAGTATGAATAAAACGATATATACAGTATGAATAATACGATATATACAGTATGAATAAAACGATATATACAGTATGAATAAAACGATATATACAGTATGAATAATACGATATATACAGTATGAATAAAACGATATATACAGTATGAATAATACGATATGTACAGTATGAATAAAACGATATATACAGTATGAAGAAAACGATATATACAGTATGAATAATACGATATATACAGTATGAATAAAACGATATATACAGTATGAGTAAAACGATATATACAGTATGAGTAATACGATATCTACAGTATGAGTAATACGGTATATACAGTATGAGTAAAACGATATATACAGTATGAATAAAACGATATATGCAGTATGAGTAAAACGATATATACAGTATGAGTAATACGATATATACAGTATGAGTAAAACGATATATACAGTATGAGTAATACGATATATACAGTATGAGTAAAACGATATATACAGTATGAGTAATACGATATATACAGTATGAATAAAACGATATATACAGTATGAGTAATACGATATATACAGTATGAGTAAAACGATATATACAGTATGAATAAAACGATATATACAGTATGAATAAAACGATATATACAGTATGAATAAAACGATATATACAGTATGAATAAAACGATATATACAGTATGAGTTATACGATATATACAGTATGAGTAAAACGATATATACAGTATGAATAAAACGATATATACAGTATGAATAAAACGATATATACAGTATGAATAAAACGATATATACAGTATGAATAAAACGATATATACAGTATGAATAAAACGATATATACAGTATGAATAAAACGATATATACAGTCTGAATAAAACGATATATACAGTATGAATAAAACGTTATATACAGTATGAATAAAACGATATATACAGTATGAATAAAACGATATATACAGTATGAGTAAAACGATATATACAGTCTGAATAAAACGATATATACAGTATGAATAAAACGATATATACAGTCTGAATAAAACGATATATACAGTATGAATAAAACGATATATACAGTCTGAGTAAAACGATATTTTCAGCATGAGTAAAACGATATATACAGTATGAGTAAAACGATATATACAGTCTGAATAAAACGATATATACAGTATGAGTAAAACGATATATACAGTATGAGTAAACCGATATATACAGTATGAATAAAATGATATATACAGTATGAATAAAACGATATATACAGTATGAATAAAACGATGTATGCAGTATGAGTCAAACGATATATACAGTATGAATAAAATGATATATACAGTATGAATAAAACGATATATACAGTATGAGTAAAACGATATATACAGTATGAGTAAAACGATATATACAGTTTGAGTAAAACGATATATACAGTATGAGTAAAACGATATATACAGTATGAGTAAAACGATATATACAGTATGCCTACAACGGTATATACAGTATGAATAAAACGATATATACAGTATGAGTAAAACAATATATACAGTATGAGTAAAACGATGTATGCAGTATGAATAAAACGATATATACAGTATGAGTAAAACGATATATACAGAATGAGTAAAACGATATATACAGTATGAATAAAACGATATATACAGTATGAGTAAAACGATATATACAGTATGAGTAAAACGATATATACAGTATGAGTAAAACGATGTATACAGTATGAATAAAACGATATATACAGTATGAGTAAAACGATATATACAGTATGAGTAATACGATGTATACAGTATGAGTAAAACGATATATACAGTATGAATAAAACGATATATACAGTCTGAGTAAAACGATATATACAGTATGAGTAATACGATATATACAGTATGAGTAAAACGATATATACAGTATGAATAAAACGATATATACAGTATGAGTACAACGATATATACAGTATGAATAAAACGATATGTACAGTATGAGTAAAACGATATCTACAGTATGAGTAAAACGATATATACAGTATGAGTGAAACGATATATACAGTATGAGTAATACGATGTATACAGTATGAGTAAAACGATATATACAGTATGAATAATACGATATATACAGTATGAGTAAAACGATATATACAGTATGAGTAATACGATATATACAGTATGAGTAAAACGATGTATGCAGTATGAGTAAAACGATATATACAGTATGAATAAAACGATATATACAGTATGAATAAAACGATATATACAGTATGAGTAATACGATATATACAGTATGAGTAAAACGATGTATGCAGTATGAGTAAAACGATATATACAGTATGAATAAAACGATATATACAGTATGAATAAAACGATATATACAGTATGAGTAAAACGATATATACAGTATGAGTAATACGATGTATACAGTATGAGTAAAACGATGTATGCAGTATGAGTAAAACGATATATACAGTATGAGTAAAACGATGTATACAGAATGAGTAAAACGATGTATGCAGTATGAGTAAAACGATATATACAGTATGAGTAAAACGATGTATGCAGTATGAATAAAACGATATATACAGTATGAGTAAAACGATATATACAGAATGAGTAAAACGATATATACAGTATGAATAAAACGATATATACAGTATGAGTAAAACGATGTATGCAGTATGAATAAAACGATATATACAGTATGAGTAAAACGATATATACAGTATGAGTAAAACGATATATGCAGTATGAATAAAACGATATATACAGTATGAGTAAAACGATATATACAGTATGAGTAAAACGATATATACAGTATGAGTAAAACGATGTATACAGTATGAATAAAACGATATATACAGTGTGAGTAAAACGATATATACAGTATGAGTAAAACGATATATACAGTATGAATAAAACGATGTATACAGTATGAGTAAAACGAAGTATACAGTATGAATAAAACGATATATGCAGTATGAGTAAAACGATATATACAGTATGAGTTAAACGATATATACAGTATGAATAAAACGATATATACAGTATGAGTAAAACGATATATACAGTATGAATAAAACGATATATACAGTATGAGTAAAACGCTATATACAGTATGAATAAAACGATATATACAATTTGAATAAAACGATATATACAGTATGAATAAAACGATATATACAGTATGAGTAAAACGATATATACAGTATGAGTAAAACGATATATACAGTATGAATAAAACGATATATACAGTATGAATAAAACGATATATACAGTCTGAGTAAAACTATATATACAGTATGAGTAAAACGATATATACAGTATGAATAAAACGATATATACAGTGTAGTGAAATCGTATTCGTACTGAACCCGGGGTGATGCTCGCTGCTCGTTGACACCGCTAGGGGCGTGACTATAAGACCCGCTGCTGCGGACGGTGTTCCGAGATTTCTCCTGTGACACGTTACATCTGGTAGACTCGCTAACGGTACGCCAGCATAGAATATCCAGCTTGCTTGCATTGAATGTTATGAATGGTCCCATGTGATGTCACATCATATACTTATTGTATTTCCTGCTTTACAGGATGATGTTATGATCTAAATGGAATTAAACCACCCGTTGGACTAAAGTTGTGTGGACCTGATTGGTTTTCCACAACACTTAATTCCATTTATATCTACCGACATGGCTGGCAACAAGACGCTGGCGGTTGCCGTATTCTGCGCCGACCCGCAAGCCCCGGATGGTGGCTTGCAACTGAAGCACTGGCTCAGAACATTGGAGAATCATTTCGACGAGCCTGAGACCGCGCCGACGGCTGCCGCGAAGCTAGCAACTCTTCATTCAAAAATCCACTACCGGGTGTACAACTCCATCGCTCAATGCGCGACGTATGACCTCTCGATCGCGGAGCTCAAACGGCTGTACATAAAGGAAAAAAGCCCGGTGTATGCACGATATTTGCTGCAAACGCGACGTTAGCAACCCAACGAGGCGATGGACCACTCCGCCCAGGAGCTCCGGCAGCTCTTGCTGGACAGCACCAGGGAGCCACGGACTCCCGCGCAGTCTCAGGATGATCTTCTTTTAGATGCCTTCATTGCAGGGGTCTCCTCCCAGGAACTAAGGCTCAAGCTCTTAGAGAAGACCGACCTGACCTTCGCTACAGCACTCGAGCAAGGGAAAGTATACACCGAAGCGCGGATGCAATCGAACACCTATGATCGCACGCGCCTCTTGGCGGGCACTACACTACACGCCCGGCCGGAGAGTGCTACCGCCGAGGACGCGGACCTGCTCGCGGAACTCCGGGATGCTCCGGAGGAAGACCCAGTCCTGACGGCTGCCGTTACGACCAGACCCAAGGCCTTACGCGGGGCCGCATGCTTTTTCTGTGGGGGGCCACGCCATGCCCGGCCCGTGTGTCCGGCCCGAGACGCTATATGCCATTTGTGCTCGCAAAAAGGACATTACGCGAAAGTGTGCAGGAAAACGGCACGCGGCTCGCGGCTCATTGAATCGCGCGGTCGCGGTCGCGCGGGCGCGGCGACCTTGAATGGGCTCATTGCGGAGCCTGCGAGCCGAGCCCGAAACCCGGCGCCTTACCCGACTTCGAAAGGGAGGGCCCCTCTCTGCGGGCCCCTGGGCGCTCAGACGTCCTTGGCGGGCGTCACCGGACAGCCACCACAGTCTCATCCTCAATCGGGCACGAAGTACGTGTCCTTGACCAAACTCCGGGCCACGCAAGGGGCTTTGAAGCCTCGCCAAGCCCCAGCGGAACGTTCTCCTCGTGTCGTCCACGAGCTAACGGTGGCCCTCACCCCGGAAAAGGCGATTTCGAATACTACGGAGGCCTTTTTCTGCCAAAAGTGTCAAAAGGCGATTTCGAATACTACAGAGGCCTTTTTCTGTCAGAATTGTCAGATTTTGAATCGCGAAACACCGGAATGCTTGGGAAAGCCCTCTGATGGCGTTAATGGATTCCCCATGGTCAACGCAGACTCCAGCCACGACCGCAAAACTGCTGCTGGCATAGGATCCACCCGCGAGGCTTGTCCGACCCATTCGGGGGGCTCAGTCCCACTCCCAGCAGCCTCGTCTGGCCTGGCTCAAGCCCTTATTCCCCTCATGGTCGAAGGCCATTGTGTTCGGGCCTTGGTGGATACAGGGTCTACGGATAGTTTTATCGACCAGCGACTTGTGCTCAGGCATGGATGGCGGATCTGGAGGTCTACGAGACGGATCTTCATGGCTTCCCAGGGGCTTCGACTCAGCACGAAGGGGGAATGCCGATTGAAACTCGTGCTAAAGGGACGGGTTTTCCCTGATGTACACCTTATGGTTTTACCCGCATTATGTGCTGATATTCTGTTAGGACACGATTTTCTTAAGCTGCATGGACGTCTGGTAATGGAGTTTGGTGGGCCTGACACGCTTGTTGTGGGGGCGGACGACGCGCTTGCGGTGTGCGCCCTAGCGCAAATGGACGTCCAGCCGCTTTCGCTGTTCCCCAATCTAACCTCCGACTGCACCCCTGTCGCGGTGAAATCACGGCGCTACTCTCGCGCAGACATGCAATTCATTGCGGACGAAACGGCTCAGCTCTTGAAAGACGGCATCATAGAACCTATAGGTCGCCGTGGCGCACCCAGGTCTTGGTGGTGCGCAGCGAGGCCCATCGCAGACGCATGGTAATCGACTATTCCCAAACGATTAACCACTTTACACAGCTGGATGCCTACCCCCTTCCGAGAATGGACGCGCTGGTGCAACAGGTGTCCCAGTATTCGGTCTATAGCACTCTCGATCTCCGTAGTGCATACCACCAGATCCCTATCTCTAGGGCGGATCGTATCTATACCGCATTTGAGTCGGGGCAGCGGTTGTACCAATTTACGCGATTGCCTTTTGGGGTAACGAACGGGGTCGCTTGTTTCCAGAGGGCCATGGATGACCTTGTTGCGCGGGAGCACTTAACCGATGTTTTCGTCTACCTCGATAATCTTACGGTTTGTGGGTATGACCAAGGGCACCATGATGCTAATCTGAAGCGCTTCCTTGAGGTCGCGCAGAGGTATCACTTAACTATGAACGAGGATAAGTGCCAATACTCCCTACGCACGATAGATCTTCTGGGGTACACCGTGACCCATGGCTCTGTCGCTCCGGATAAGGAGCGTCTGCGACCTTTGCTCGACATGGCCCCTCCCTGTGATCGGGCGTCCCTGAAGCGCGCCCATGGGCTGTTCGCCCATTACTCCAAATGGGTGCAAAGTTTCTCCGCGAAACTTCGCCCCCTCGTGGCCTGCGACACCTTCCCACTGAGTCCGGCCGCATTGGCGGCCTTTGAAGGCCTTAAGGCCGACATCGCCCGAGCCGCCGTGGCGACAATCGACGAGAGCGGCTCTTTCGTCCTCGAAAGTGACGCCTCGGATCAGGCCATCGCGGCGACCCTCTCCCAAGGGGGGCGTCCCGTGGCTTTCTTTTCACGGACTCTTACCACCGCTGAGCGGAGACACTCGTCCGTTGAAAAGGAAGCGTATGCGATCGTCGAGTCTATTCGGCGATGGCGCCCGTACTTACTCGGGTGGAGCTTCCAAATCATCACGGACCAGCAAAGCGTTGCGTTCATGTACGACACCTTACACGCCCAGCGCATTAAGAATGAGAAAATCACTCGCTGGCATATCGAACTCGCCGACTTCTGTTACACCATCAAATATCGCCCGGGGAAGGATAACAGGGCCGCCGATGCCTTATCACGACCGGCTACATGCGCGGGTATCACCTCTTTGGAGGGCCTACGGGTGCTGCATGCCACTGCGGGCCATCCCGGCATAATGCGTTTCGCTCATTTTGTGCGGTGTGGCAATCTCCCATACTCGATTGACAATATCCGCCGTATCTGTCGCGACTGCGCTATCTGCGCGGAAATCAAACCGCGTTTCTATAACCCTCCCATGGGGACTCTGGTTAAGGCTACGCGACCGTGGGAACGCTTGGCGATGGATTTCAAGGGCCCATTGCCGGTGTCGAGCGGCTCTCGCTATCTGCTCACTATCGTCGATGAGTACTCGCGATTCCCCTTTGCTTATACGTGCGCGGACATGACTGCTGCCACGGTGATGCGATGCTTACAGAACTTGTTCTCAATGTTCGGTTACCCGGCCTATGTCCATACCGACCGGGGTGCGGTCTTCTTGTCTCAGGAGGTGCGCGGCTATCTGCTCCAAAATAACATTGCTTCTAGTTACACCACGCCGTACAGACCCCAGGCTAATGGGCAGATCGAACGCTTCAACGGGATTATCTGGAGGGCCGTCATGCTCAACCTCCGGACCCTCGGCCGGGGCCTCGATAAATGGGCTTGGTCGCTACCTGCGGCGTTGAACTCGATCAGGGCTCTCCTGAGTACGGCAACCAACCAAACTCCCCACGAGCGACTTTTCCACCACCCCAGGAGCTCGGGGTGTTTACGGTCTTTGCCCAGTTGGCTCGCTGGGCCCGGGCCGGCCTACCTTAAACGGGCGGTTCGCGCGAGCAAGTACGACCCCCTAGTGGACAAAGTGCAGATTCTCCAGGCTAATCCTGAGCATGCTCGTGTGATGACGACTGATGGCCGTGAGACTACTGTCTCCGTCCGTCACCTTGCCCCTTGCGGGGTCGCTGACCTGAGTAGGGAATCGGACGAACCGATCGAACCCATCTATGAGACTATGGCCTCTCCCGACGCTCCCATCGCCGAAAGTCTACCGACCCTCCCCTCGCCGAGTCTACCTGGGCCCGACAACTTGGAGTTACCCCCTTCGTCACCCGACCCTGATGGCGCCTCCGACGCCGGGGACACAGGGATACGTAATGCCGTACCCGGGGAATTTCGGACGCGTGCTGGCAGAGAAATTCGCTGCCCGGCCCGATACGGTTGGGTCGACTGATGTTCCGCACCCTGTTCGTGCTGACGCTCACTCGCTTTTAGCCGCACTGCCGTATAATTCTGATGGGGGGGGGGGGAGAATGTAGTGAAATCGTATTCGTACTGAACCCGGGGTGATGCTCGCTGCTCGTTGACACCGCTAGGGGCGTGACTATAAGACCCGCTGATGCGGACGGTGCTCCGAGATTTCTCCTGTGACACGTTACATCTGGTAGACTCGCTAACGGTACGCCAGCATAGAATATCCAGCTTGCTTGCATTGAATGTTATGAATGGTCCCATGTGATGTCACATCGTATACTTATTGTATTTCCTGCTTTACAGGATGATGTTATGATCTAAATGGAATTAAACCACCCGTTGGACTAAAGTTGTGTGGACCTGATTGGTTTTCCACAACATACAGTATGAATAAAACGATATATACAGTATGAGTAAAACGATATATACAGTATGAATAAAACGATATATACAGTATGAGTAAAACGCTATATACAGTATGAATAAAATGATATATACAGTATGAATAAAACGATATATACAGTATGAGTACAACGATATATACAGTATGAATACAACGATATATACAGTATGAGTAAAACGATATATACAGTATGAATAAAACGATGTATGCAGTATGAGTACAACGATATATACAGTATGAATAAAATGATATATACAGTATGAATAAAACGATATATACAGTATGAGTAAAACGATATATACAGTATGAACTAGAACGGGCACTCGGTAGAGCGCATACCTTCGCCGCAGCTACTGTTCTGTACTTGGCATGGGAGTGTAGGGAACAGAACAACAAAAATACGATTTTGACCTTTTCGTGACCTTGACCTTGACCTTTGACCCGATTGCTCCCAAAATCTAATCAAATGTGTCCCGTATAATAACCAATCATCCCACCAAATTTCATGCAATTCGGTTGAATACTTTTTGAGTTATGCGAATAACATACACACACACACACACACACAGACATACAAATAAATACACAGCGATCAAAACATAACCTTCCGCTTTTGCGAAGGTAATCAACTAGAACGGGCACTCGGTAGAGCGCATACCTTCGCCGCAGCTACTGTTCTGTACTTGGCATGGGAGTGTAGGGAACAGAACAACAAAAATACGATTTTGACCTTTTCGTGACCTTGACCTTGACCTTTGACCCGATTGCTCCCAAAATCTAATCAAATGTGTCCCGTATAATAACCAATCATCCCACCAAATTTCATGCAATTCGGTTGAATACTTTTTGAGTTATGCGAATAACATACACACACACACACACACAGACATACAAATAAATACACAGCGATCAAAACATAACCTTCCGCTTTTGCGAAGGTAATAAAACGATATATACAGTATGAGTAAAACGATATATACAGTATGAGTAAAACGATATATACAGTATGAATAAAATGATATATACAGTATGAACTAGAACGGGCACTCGGTAGAGCGCATACCTTCGCCGCAGCTACTGTTCTGTACTTGGCATGGGAGTGTAGGGAACAGAACAACAAAATACGATTTTGACCTTTTCGTGACCTTGACCTTGACCTTTGACCCGATTGCTCCCAAAATCTAATCAAATGTGTCCCGTATAATAACCAATCATCCCACCAAATTTCATGCAATTCGGTTGAATACTTTTTGAGTTATGCGAATAACATACACACACACACACAGACATACAAATAAATACACAGCGATCAAAACATAACCTTCCGCTTTTGCGAAGGTAATAAAACGATATATACAGTATGAATAAAACGATATCTACAGTATGAATAAAACGATACATACAGTATGAATAAAACGATATATACAGTTTGAATAAAACGATATATACAGTATGAGTAAAACGATATATACAGTATGAATAAAACGATATATACAGTATGAGTAAAACGCTATATACAGTATGAATAAAATGATATATACAGTATGAATAAAACGATATATACAGTATGAGTACAACGATATATACAGTATGAATAAAACGATATATACAGTATGAATAAAACGATATATACAGTATGAGTACAACGATATATACAGTATGAGTAAAACGATATATACAGTATGAATAAAACGATATATACAGTATGAGAAAAACGATATATACAGTATGAATAAAACGATATATACAGTATGAGCAAAACGATATATACAGTATGAATAAAACGATATATACAGTATGAGTAAAACGATATATACAGTATGAATAAAACGATATATACAGTATGAGTAAAACGATATATACAGTATGAGTAAAACGCTATATACAGTATGAATAAAATGATATATACAGTATGAATAAAACGATATATACAGTATGAGTACAACGATATATACAGTATGAATACAACGATATATACAGTATGAGTAAAACGATATCTACAGTATGAATAAAACGATGTATGCAGTATGAGTACAACGATATATACAGTATGAATAAAATGATATATACAGTATGAATAAAACGATATATACAGTATGAGTAAAACGATATATACAGTATGAATAAAACGATATATACAGTATGAGTAAAACGCTATATACAGTATGAGTAAAACGATATATACAGTATGAATAAAATGATATATACAGTATGAATAAAACGATATATACAGTATGAATAAAGATATCTACAGTATGAATAAAACGATACATACAGTATGAATAAAACGATATATACAGTTTGAATAAAACGATATATACAGTATGAGTAAAACGATATATACAGTATGAATAAAACGATATATACAGTATGAGTAAAACGCTATATACAGTATGAATAAAATGATATATACAGTATGAATAAAACGATATATACAGTATGAGTACAACGATATATACAGTATGAATAAAACGATATGTACAGTATGAGTAAAACGATATATACAGTATGAATAAAACGATGTATGCAGTATGAGTACAACGATATATACAGTATGAATAAAATGATATATACAGTATGAATAAAATGATATATACAGTATGAGTAAAACGATATATCCAGTATGAATAAAACGATATATACAGTATGAGTAAAACGATATATACAGTATGAGTAAAACGATATATACAGTATGAATACAATGATATATACAGTATGAATAAAACGATATATACAGTATGAATAAAACGATATCTACAGTATGAATAAAACGATACATACAGTATGAATAAAACGCTATATACAGTTTGAATAAAACGATATATACAGTATGAGTAAAACGATATATACAGTATGAATAAAACGATATATACAGTATGAGTAAAACGATATATACAGTATGAATAAAACGATATATACAGTATGAATAAAATGATATATTCAGTATGAATAAAACGATATATACAGTATGAGTAAAACGATATATACAGTATGAGTAAAACGATATATACAGTATGAACAAAACGATATATACAGTATGAATAAAACGATATATACAGTCTGAGTAAAACGCTATATACAGTATGAATAAAATGATATATACAGTATGAATAAAACGATATATACAGTATGAGTAAAACGATGTATGCAGTATGAGTAAAACGATATATACAGTATGAATAAAACGATATATACAGTATGAATAAAACGATATATACAGTATGAGTAAAACGATATATACAGTATGAGTAAAACGATATATACAGGATGAGTAAAACGATATATACAGTATGAGTAAAACGATATATACAGTATGAATAAAACGATATATACAGTATGAATAAAATGATATATACAGTATGAGTAAAACGGTATATACAGTATGAATAAAACGATATATACAGTATGAGTAAAACGATATATACAGTATGAGTAAAACGATATATACAGTATGAGTAAAACGATATATACAGTATGAATAAAACGATATATACAGTTTGAGCAAAAAGGATATATACAGTATGAGTAAAACGATATATACAGTATGAATAAAACGATATATACAGTATGAATAAAATGATATATACAGTATGAATAAAACGATATATACAGTTTGAGCAAAAAGGATATATACAGTATGAGTAAAACGATATATACAGTATGAATAAAACGATATATACAGTATGAATAAAACGATATATACAGTATGAGTAAAACGATATATACAGTATGAGTAAAACGATATATACAGTATGAATACAATGATATATACAGTATGAATAAAACGATATATACAGTATGAGTAAAACGATATATACAGTATGAGTAAAACGATATATACAGTATGAATAAAACGATATATACAGTATGAGTAAAACGATATTTACAGTATGAGTAAAATGATATATACAGTATGAATAAAACGATATATACAGTATGAGTAAAACGATATATACAGTATGAGTAAAACGATATATACAGTATGAGTAAAACGGTATATACAGTATGAGTAAAACGGTATATACAGTATGAGTAAAACGATATATACAGTATGAAGAAAACGATATATACAGTATGAGTAGAACGATATATACAGTATGAATAAAATGATATATACAGTATGAATAAAACGATATATACAGTTTGAATAAAACGATATATACAGTATGAATAAAACGATATATACAGTATGAATACAACGATATATACAGTCTGAGTAAAACTATGTATACAGTATGAATACAACGATATATGCAGTATGAATAAAACGATATATACAGTATGAGTAAAACGATATATACAGTATGAGTAAAACGATATATACAGTATGAGGTAAACGATATATACAGTATGAATAAAACGATATATACAGTATGAGTAAAACGATATATACAGTATGAATAAAACGATATATGCAGTATGAATAAAACGATATATACAGTATGAATAAAACGATATATACAGTATGAATAAAACGCTATATATAGTATGAGTAAAACGATATATACAGTATGAGTAAAACGATATATACAGTATGAATAAAACGATATATACTGTATGAATAAAACGATATATACAGTATGAGTAAAACGATATATACAGTATGAGTAAAACGATATATACAGTATGAATAAAACGATATATACAGTATGAGTAAAACGATATATACAGTATGAATAAAACGATATATACAGTATGGGTAAAACGCTATATACAGTATGAATAAAATGATATATACAGTATGAATAAAACGATATATACAGTATGAGTAAAACGATATATACAGTATGAATAAAACGATATATACAGTATGAATAAAACGATATATACAGTATGAATAAAACGATATATACAGTATGAGTAAAACGATATATACAGTATGAGTAAAACGATAAACACAGTATGAATAAAACGATATATACAGTATGAATAAAATGATATCTACAGTATGAGTAAAACGATATATACAGTATGAGTAAAATGATATATACAGTATGAATAAAACGGTATATACAGTATGAATAAAATGATATATACAGTATGAATAAAACGATATATACAGTATGAGTAAAACGACATATACAGCATGAATAAAACGATATATACAGTATGAGTAAAACGATATATACAGTATGAATAAAATGATATATACAGTATGAATAAAACGATTTTTCCATTATGAATAAAGCGATATATACAGTATGAATAAAACGATATATACAGTATGAGTAAAACGATATATACAGTATGAGTAAAACGATATATACAGTATGCGTAAAACGATATATACAGTCTGAATAAAACGATATTTCCAGTATGAGTAAAACGATATATACAGTCTGAATAAAACGATATATACAGTATGAGTAAAACGATATATACAGTATGCGTAAAACGATATATACAGTCTGAATAAAACGATATATACAGTATGCGTAAAACGATATATACAGTCTGAATAAAACGATATATACAGTATGAGTAAAACGATATATACAGTATGCGTAAAACGATATTATACAGTCTGAATAAAACGATATATACAGTATGCGTAAAACGATATATACAGTCTGAATAAAACGATATATACAGTCTGAATAAAACGATATATACAGTATGAGTAAAACGATATATACAGTATGCGTAAAACGATATATACAGTCTGAATAAAACGATATTTCCAGTATGAGTAAAACGATATATACAGTATGAATAAAACGATATATACAGTATGAGTAAAACGATATATACAGTATGAGTAAAACGATATATACAGTATGAGTAAAACGATATATACAGTATGAATAAAATGATATATACAGTATGAATAAAACGATTTGTACAGTATGAGTAAAACGATACATACAGTATGAGTAAAACGATATATACAGTATGAATAAAATGATATATACAGTGTGAATACAACGATATATACAGTTTGAGTAAAACGATATATACAGTATGAGTAAAACGATATATACAGTATGAGTAAAACGATATATACAGTATGAATAAAATGATATATACAGTATGCATAAAACGATATATACAGTATGAGTAAAACGATATGTACAGTATGAATAAAACGATATATACAGTATGAATAAAATTATATATACAGTATGAATAAAACGATATATACAGTATGAATACAACGACATATACAGTATGAGTAAAACGATATATACAGTATGAGTAAAACGATATATACAGTATGAGTAAAACGCTATATACAGTATGAATAAAATGATATATACAGTATGAATAAAACGATATATACAGTATGAGTACAACGATATATACAGTATGAATACAACGATCTATACAGTATGAGTAAAACGATATATACAGTATGAATAAAACGATGTATGCAGTATGAGTACAACGATATATATAGTATGAATAAAATGATATATACAGTATGAATAAAACGATATATACAGTATGAGTAAAACGATATATACAGTATGAACTAGAACGGGCACTCGGTAGAGTGCATACCTTCGCCGCAGCTACTGTTCTGTACTTGGCATGGGAGTGTAGGGAACAGAACAACAAAAATACGATTTTGACCTTTTCGTGACCTTGACCTTGACCTTTGACCCGATTGCTCCCAAAATCTAATCAAATGTGTCCCGTATAAAAACCAATCATCCCACCAAATTTCATGCAATTCGGTTGAATACTTTTTGAGTTATGCGAATAACATACACACACACACACACACACAGACATACAAATAAATACACAGCGATCAAAACATAACCTTCCGCTTTTGCGAAGGTAATCAACTAGAACGGGCACTCGGTAGAGCGCATACCTTCGCCGCAGCTACTGTTCTGTACTTGGCATGGGAGTGTAGGGAACAGAACAAAAATACGATTTTGACCTTTTCGTGACCTTGACCTTGACCTTTGACCCGATTGCTCCCAAAATCTAATCAAATGTGTCCCGTATAATAACCAATCATCCCACCAAATTTCATGCAATTCGGTTGAATACTTTTTGAGTTATGCGAATAACATACACACACACACACAGACATACAAATAAATACACAGCGATCAAAACATAACCTTCCGCTTTTGCGAAGGTAATAAAACGATATATACAGTATGAATAAAACGATATCTACAGTATGAATAAAACGATACATACAGTATGAATAAAACGATATATACAGTTTGAATAAAACGATATATACAGTATGAGTAAAACGATATATACAGTATGAATAAAACGATATATACAGTACGAGTAAAACGCTATATACAGTATGAATAAAATGATATATACAGTATGAATAAAACGATATATACAGTATGAGTACAACGATATATACAGTATGAATAAAACGATATATACAGTATGAATAAAACGATATATACAGTATGAGTACAACGATATATACAGTATGAGTAAAACGATATATACAGTATGAATAAAACGATATATACAGTATGAGAAAAACGATATATACAGTATGAATAAAACGATATATACAGTATGAATAAAACGATATATACAGTATGAGCAAAACGATATATACAGTATGAATAAAACGATATATACAGTATGAGTAAAACGATATATACAGTATGAATAAAACGATATATACAGTATGAGTAAAACGATATATACAGTATGAGTAAAACGCTATATACAGTATGAAGAAAATGATATATACAGTATGAATAAAACGATATATACAGTATGAGTACAACGATATATACAGTATGAATACAACGATATATACAGTATGAGTAAAACGATATCTACAGTATGAATAAAACGATGTATGCAGTATGAGTACAACGATATATACAGTATGAATAAAATGATATATACAGTATGAATAAAACGATATATACAGTATGAGTAAAACGATATATACAGTATGAATAAAACGATATATACAGTATGAGTAAAACGATATATACAGTATGAGTAAAACGATATATACAGTATGAATAAAATGATATATACAGTATGAATAAAACGATATGTACAGTATGAATAAAGATATCTACAGTATGAATAAAACGATACATACAGTATGAATAAAACGATATATACAGTTTGAATAAAACGATATATACAGTATGAGTAAAACGATATATACAGTATGAATAAAACGATATATACAGTATGCGTAAAACGCTATATACAGTATGAATAAAATGATATATACAGTATGAATACAACGATATATACAGTATGAGTACAACGATATATACAGTATGAATAAAACGATATATACAGTATGAGTAAAACGATATATACAGTATGAATAAAACGATGTATGCAGTATGAGTACAACGATATATACAGTATGAATAAAATGATATATACAGTATGAATAAAATGATATATACAGTATGAGTAAAACGATATATCCAGTATGAATAAAACGATATATACAGTATGAGTAAAACGATATATACAGTATGAGTAAAACGATATATACAGTATGAATAAAATGATATATACAGTATGAATAAAACGATATATACAGTATGAATAAAACGATATCTACAGTATGAATAAAACGATACATACAGTATGAATAAAACGCTATATACAGTTTGAATAAAACGATATATACAGTATGAGTAAAACGATATATACAGTATGAATAAAACGATATATACAGTATGAGTAAAACGATATATACAGTATGAATAAAACGATATATACAGTATGAATAAAATGATATATTCAGTATGAATAAAACGATATATACAGTATGAGTAAAACGATATATACAGTATGAGTAAAACGATATATACAGTATGAACAAAACGATATATACAGTATGAATAAAACGATATATACAGTCTGAGTAAAACGCTATATACAGTATGAATAAAATGATATATACAGTATGAATAAACCGATATATACAGTATGAGTAAAACGATGTATGCAGTATGAGTAAAACGATATATACAGTATGAATAAAACGATATATACAGTATGAATAAAACGATATATACAGTATGAGTAAAACGATATATACAGTATGAGTAAAACGATATATACAGGATGAGTAAAACGATATATACAGTATGAGTAAAACGATATATACAGTATGAATAAAACGATATATACAGTATGAATAAAATGATATATACAGTATGAGTAAAACGGTATATACAGTATGAATAAAACGATATATACAGTATGAGTAAAACGATATATACAGTATGAGTAAAACGATATATACAGTATGAGTAAAACGATATATACAGTATGAATAAAACGATATATACAGTTTGAGCAAAAAGGATATATACAGTATGAGTAAAACGATATATACAGTATGAATAAAACGATATATACAGTATGAATAAAATGATATATACAGTATGAATAAACCGATATATACAGTTTGAGCAAAAAGGATATATACAGTATGAGTAAAACGATAAATACAGTATGAATAAAACGATATATACAGTATGAATAAAACGATATATACAGTATGAGTAAAACGATATATACAGTATGAGTAAAACGATATATACAGTATGAATACAATGATATATACAGTATGAATAAAACGATATATACAGTATGAGTAAAACGATATATACAGTATGAGTAAAACGATATATACAGTATGAATAAAACGATATATACAGTATGAGTAAAACGATATTTACAGTATGAGTAAAATGATATATACAGTATGAATAAAACGATATATACAGTATGAGTAAAACGATATATACAGTATGAGTAAAACGATATATACAGTATGAGTAAAACGGTATATACAGTATGAGTAAAACGGTATATACAGTATGAGTAAAACGATATATACAGTATGAATAAAACGATATATACAGTATGAGTAGAACGATATATACAGTATGACTAAAATGATATATACAGTATGAATAAAACGATATATACAGTTTGAATAAAACGATATATACAGTATGAATAAAACGATATATACAGTATGAATAAAACGATATATACAGTATGAGTAGAACGATATATACAGTATGACTAAAATGATATATACAGTATGAATAAAACGATATATACAGTTTGAATAAAACGATATATACAGTATGAATAAAACGATATATACAGTATGAATACAACGATATATATAGTATGAGTAAAACGATTTTTACAGTATGAGTAAAACGATATATACAGTATGAATAAAACGATATATACTGTATGAATAAAACGATATATACAGTATGAGTAAAACGATATATACAGTATGAGTAAAACGATATATACAGTATGAATAAAACGATATATACCGTATGAATAAAACGATATATACAGTATGAGTAAAACGATATATACAGTATGAATAAAACGATATATACAGTATGGGTAAAACGCTATATACAGTATGAATAAAATGATATATACAGTATGAATAAAACGATATATACAGTATGAGTAAAACGATATATACAGTATGAATAAAACGATATATACAGTATGAATAAAACGATATATACAGTATGAATAAAACGATATATACAGTATGAGTAAAACGATATATACAGTATGAGTAAAACGATAAACACAGTATGAATAAAACGATATATACAGTATGAATAAAATGATATCTACAGTATGAGTAAAACGATATATACAGTATGAGTAAAATGATATATACAGTATGAATAAAACGGTATATACAGTATGAATAAAATGATATATACAGTATGAATAAAACGATATATACAGTATGAGTAAAACGATATATACAGCATGAATAAAACGATATATACAGTATGAGTAAAACGATATATACAGTATGAATAAAATGATATATACAGTATGAATAAAACGATTTTTCCATTATGAATAAAGCGATATATACAGTATGAATAAAACGATATATACAGTATGAGTAAAACGATATATACAGTATGAGTAAAACGATATATACAGTATGCGTAAAACGATATATACAGTCTGAATAAAACGATATTTCCAGTATGAGTAAAACGATATATACAGTCTGAATAAAACGATATATACAGTATGAGTAAAACGATATATACAGTATGCGTAAAACGATATATACAGTCTGAATAAAACGATATATACAGTATGCGTAAAACGATATATACAGTCTGAATAAAACGATATATACAGTATGAGTAAAACGATATATACAGTATGCGTAAAACGATATTATACAGTCTGAATAAAACGATATATACAGTATGCGTAAAACGATATATACAGTCTGAATAAAACGATATATACAGTCTGAATAAAACGATATATACAGTATGAGTAAAACGATATATACAGTATGCGTAAAACGATATATACAGTCTGAATAAAACGATATTTCCAGTATGAGTAAAACGATATATACAGTATGAATAAAACGATATATACAGTATGAGTAAAACGATATATACAGTATGAGTAAAACGATATATACAGTATGAGTAAAACGATATATACAGTATGAATAAAATGATATATACAGTATGAATAAAACGATTTGTACAGTATGAGTAAAACGATATATACAGTATGAGTAAAACGATATATACAGTATGAATAAAATGATATATACAGTGTGAATACAACGATATATACAGTTTGAGTAAAACGATATATACAGTATGAGTAAAACGATATATACAGTATGAGTAAAACGATATATACAGTATGAGTAAAACGATATATACAGTATGAGGAAAACGATATATACAGTATGAATAAAACGATATATACAGTATGAATAAAATTATGTATACAGTATGAATAAAACGATATATACAGTATGAATACAACGATATATACAGTATGAGTAAAACGATATATACAGTATGAGTAAAACGATATACAGTATGAGTAAAATATATAATGTAACGATATAAAATGTAACGATATATACAGTATGAGTAAAACGATATATACAGTATGAATAATGTATGAGTAAAACGATACATACAGTATGAATAAAACGATATATACAGTATGAGTATGAATAAAACGATATATACAGTATGAATAAAACGATATATACAGTATGAGTAAAACGATATATACAGTATGAGTAAAACGGTATATACAGTATGAATACAACGATATATACAGTATGACTAAAACTATATACATTATGAGTAAAACGATATATACAGTATGAGTAAAACGATATATACAGTATGAATAAAACGATATATACAGTATGAGTAAAACGATATATACAGTATGAGTAAAACGATATATACAGTATGAGTAAAACGATATATACAGTATGAAGAAAACGATATATACAGTATGAGTAAAACGATAGATACCGTATGAATAAAACGATATGTACAGTATGAATACAACGATATATACAGTATGAGTAAAACGATATATACAGTATGAGTAAAACGATATGTACAGTATGAGTAAAACGATATATACAGTATGAATAAAACGATATATACAGTATGAGTAAAACGATATATACAGTATGAGGAAAACGATATATACAGTATGAATAAAACGATATATACAGTATGAATAAAATGATATATACAGTATGAATAAAACGATATATACAGTATGAGTAAAACGATATATACAGTATGAATAAAATGGTATATACAGTATGAATAAAACGATATATACAGTATGAGTAAAACGATATATACAGTATGAGTAAACCGATATATACAGTATGAATAAAACGATATATACAGTATGAGTAAAACGATATTTACAGTATGAGTAAAATGATATATACAGTATGAGTAAAACGATATATACAGTATGAGTAAAACGATATATACAGTATGAATAAAACGATATATACAGTATGAGTAAAACGATATTTACAGTATGAGTAAAATGATATATACAGTATGAGTAAAACGATATATACAGTATGAGTAAAACGATATATACAGTATGAATTAAACGATATATACAGTATGAGTAAAACGATATATACAGTATGAATTAAACGGTATATACAGTATGAGTAAAACAATATATACAGTATGAATAAAACGATACATACAGTATGAATAAAATGATATATACAGTATAAATAAAACGATATATACAGTATGAATAAAACGATACATACAGTATGAATAAAATGATATATACAGTATGCATAAAACGATATATACAGTATGAGTAAAACGATATATACAGTATGAATAAAATGATATATATGAATAAAACGATATATACAGTTTGAATAAAACGATATATACAGTATGAATAAAACGATATATACAGTTTGAATAAAACGATATATACAGTATAAATAAAACTATATATGCAGTATGAGTAAAACGATATATACAGTATGAATAAAACGATATATACAGTATGAATAAAACGATATATACAGTATGAATAAAACGATATATACAGTATGAATAAAACGATATATACAGTATGAATAAAACGTTATATACAGTATGAATAAAACGATATATACCGTATGAATAAAACGATATATACAGTATGAGTAAAACGATATATACAGTATGAGTAAAACGAGATATACAGTATGAGTGAAACGATATATACAGTATGCGTAAAACGATATATACAGTATGAGTAAAACGATATATACAGTATGAATAAAACGATATATACAGTATGAATAATACGATATATACAGTATGAATAAAACGATATGTACAGTATGAATAATACGATATATACAGTATGACTAAAACGATATATACAGTATGAATACAACGATATATACAGTATGAATAATACGGTATATACAGTATGAATAAAACGATATATACAGTATGAATAATACGATATATATAGTATGAATAAAACGATATATACAGTATGAATAAAACGATATATACAGTATGAATAAAACGATATATACAGTATGAATAATACGATATATACAGTATGAATAAAACGATATATACAGTATGAGTAAAACGATATATACAGTATGAGTAAAACGATATATACAGTATGAATAAAACGATATATGCGGTATGAGTAAAACGATATATACAGTATGAATAAAACGATATATACAGTATGAATAAAACGATATATACAGTATGAATAAAACGATATATACAGTATGAATAAAACGATATATACAGTATGAATAAAACGATATATACAGTATGAGTAAAACGATATATACAGTATGAATAATACGATATATACAGTATGAGTAAAACGATGTATGCAGTATGAGTAAACCGATATATACAGTATGAGTAAACCGATATATACAGTATGAATAAAACGATATATACAGTATGAATAATACGAAATATACAGTATGAGTAAAACGATATATACAGTATGCCGATGAGTAAACCGATATGTACAGTATGAGTAAAACGATATATACAGTATGCCTATGAGTAAAACGATATATACAGTATGAGTAAAACGATATATACAGTATGCGTAAAACGATATATACAGTATGCCTATGAGTAAAACGATATATACAGTATGAGTAAAACGATATATACAGTATGAGTAAAACGATATATACAGTATGAGTAATACGATGTATACAGTATGAGTAAAACGATATATACAGTATGAGTAAAACGATATATACAGTATGAGTAAAACGGTATATACAGTATGAATAAAACGATATATACAGTATGAATAAAACGATATATACAGTATGAGTAAAACGATATATACAGTATGAGTAAAACGATATATACAGTATGAATACAACGATATATACAGTATGAGTAAAACGATATATACAGTATGAGTAAAACGATATATACAGTATGAATAAAACGATATATACAGTATGAATAAAACGATATATACAGTATGCGTAAAACGATGTATACAGTATGAGTAAACCGATATATACAGTATGAGTAAAACGCTATATACAGTATGAGTAAAACGATATATACAGTATGAATAAAACGATATATACAGTATGAGTAAAACGATATATACAGTATGAATACAACGATATATACAGTATGAGTAAAACGATATATAAAGTATGAATAAAACTATATATAAAGTATGAATAAAACTATATATACAGTATAAGTAAAACGATATATACAGTATGAATAAAACGATATATACAGTATGAATAAAACGATATATACAGTATGAATAAAACGATATATACAGTATGAATACAACGATATATACAGTATGAATACAACGATATATACAGTATGAATACAACGATATATACAGTATGAATAAAACGATATATACAGTATGAGTAAAACGATATATACAGTATGAGTAAAACGATATATACAGTATGAGTAAAACGATATATACAGTATGAGTAAAACGATATATACAGTATGAGTAAAACGATATATACAGTATGAGTAAAACGATATATACAGTATGAGTAAAACGATATATACAGTATGAATAAAACGATATATACAGTATGAATAAAACGATATATACAGTATGAATAAAACGATATATACAGTATGAATAAAACGATATATACAGTATGAATAAAACGATATATACAGTATGAATAAAACGATATATACAGTATGCGTAAAACGATATATACAGTATGAGTAAAACGATATATACAGTATGAGTAAACCGGAATAAAACGATATATACAGTATGAATAAAACGATATATACAGTATGAATAAAACGATATATACAGTATGAATAAAACGATATATACAGTATGAATAAAACGATATATACAGTATGAATAAAACGATGTATACAGTATGAGTAAAACGATATATACGGTATGAGTAAAACGATATATACAGTCTGAATAAAACGATACATACAGTATGAGTAACACGATATATACAGTATGAATAAAACGATATATACAGTATGAATAAAACGATATATACAGTATGAATAAAACGATATATACAGTATGAATAAAACGATATATACAGTATAAGTAAAACGATATATACAGTATGAATAAAACGGTATATACAGTATGAATAAAACGATATATACAGTATGACTAAAACGATATATACAGTATGAATACAACGATATATACAGTATGAATAAAACGATTTATACAGTATGAGAAAAACGATATATACAGTATGAGTAAAACGATATATACAGTATGAATAAAACGATATATACAGTATGAGTAAAACGATATATACAGTATGAGTAAAACGATATATACAGTCTGAATAAAACGATACATACAGTATGAGTAACACGATATATACAGTATGAATAAAACGATATATACAGTATGAATAAAACGATACATACAGTATGAATAAAACGATATATACAGTATGAATAAAACGATATATACAGTATAAGTAAAACGATATATACAGTATGAATAAAACGATATATACAGTATGAATAAAACGATATATACAGTATGACTAAAACGATATATACAGTATGAATAAAACTATATATACAGTATGAATAAAACGATATATACAGTATGAATAAAACGATATATACAGTATGAATAAAACGATATATACAGTATGAATAAAACGTTATATACAGTCTGAATAAAACGATATATACAGTATGAATAAAACGATATATACAGTATGAGTAAAACGAGATATACAGTATGAGTGAAACGATATATACAGTATGCGTAAAACGATATATACAGTATGAGTAAAACGATATATACAGTATGAATAATATGATATATACAGTATGAATAAAACGATATATACAGTATGAATAATACGATATATACAGTATGAATAAAACGATATGTACAGTATGAATAATACGATATATACAGTATGACTAAAACGATATATACAGTATGAATACAACGATATATACAGTATGAATAATACGGTATATACAGTATGAATAAAACGATATATACAGTATGAATAATACGATATATATAGTATGAATAAAACGATATATACAGTATGAATAAAACGATATATACAGTATGAATAATACGATATATACAGTATGAATAAAACGATATATACAGTATGCGTAAAACGATATATACAGTATGAGTAAAACGATATATACAGTATGAATAAAACGATATATGCGGTATGAGTAAAACGATATATACAGTATGAATAAAACGATATATACAGTATGAATAAAACGATATATACAGTATGAATAAAACGATATATACAGTATGAATAAAACGATATATACAGTATGAGTAAAACGATATATACAGTATGAATAATACGATATATACAGTATGAGTAAAACGATGTATGCAGTATGAGTAAACCGATATATACAGTATGAGTAAACCGATATATACAGTATGAATAAAACGATATATACAGTATGAATAATACGATATATACAGTATGAGTAAAACGATAGATACAGTATGCCTATGAGTAAACCGATATGTACAGTATGAGTAAAACGATATATACAGTATGCCTATGAGTAAAACGATATATACAGTATGAGTAAAACGATATATACAGTATGCGTAAAACGATATATACAGTATGCCTATGAGTAAAACGATATATACAGTATGAGTAAAACGATATATACAGTATGAGTAAAACGATATATACAGTATGAGTAATACGATGTATACAGTATGAGTAAAACGATATATACAGTATGAGTAAAACGATATATACAGTATGAGTAAAACGATATATACAGTATGAATAAAACGATATATACAGTATGAATAAAACGATATATACAGTATGAGTAAAACGATATATACAGTATGAGTAAAACGATATATACAGTATGAATACAACGTTATATACAGTATGCGTAAAACGATATATACAGTATGAGTAAAACGATATATACAGTATGAATAAAACGATATGTACAGTATGAATAAAACGATATATACAGTATGAATAAAACGATGTATACAGTATGCGTAAAACGATATATACAGTATGAGTAAAACGAGAAAAACAGTATGAGTAAAACGATATATACAGTATGAATAAAACGATATATACAGTATGAATAAAACGATATATACAGTATGAGTAAAACGATATATACAGTATGAATACAACGATATATACAGTATGAGTAAAACGATATATAAAGTATGAATAAAACTATATATAAAGTATGAATAAAACTATATATACAGTATAAGTAAAACGATATATACAGTATGAATAAAACGATATATACAGTATGAATAAAACGATATATACAGTATGAATAAAACGATATATACAGTATGAATACAACGATATATACAGTATGAATACAACGATATATACAGTATGAATACAACGATATATACAGTATGAATAAAACGATATATACAGTATGAGTAAAACGATATATACAGTATGAGTAAAACGATATATACAGTATGAGTAAAACGATATATACAGTATGAGTAAAACGATATATACAGTATGAGTAAAACGATATATACAGTATGAGTAAAACGATATATACAGTATGAGTAAAACGATATATACAGTTTGAATAAAACGATATATACAGTATGAATAAAACGGTATATACAGTATGAATAAAACGATATATACAGTATGAATAAAACGATATATACAGTATGAATAAAACGATATATACAGTATGAATAAAACGATATATACAGTATGCGTAAAATGATATATACAGTATGAGTAAAACGATATATACAGTATGAGTAAACCGGAATAAAACGATATATACAGTATGAATAAAACGCTATATACAGTATGAATAAAACGATATATACAGTATGAATAAAACGATATATACAGTATGAATAAAACGATATATACAGTATGAATAAAACGATGTATACAGTATGAGTAAAACGATATATACGGTATGAGTAAAACGATATATACAGTCTGAATAAAACGATACATACAGTATGAGTAACACGATATATACAGTATGAATAAAACGATATATACAGTATGAATAAAACGATATATACAGTATGAATAAAACGATATATACAGTATGAATAAAACGGTATATACAGTATAAGTAAAACGATATATACAGTATGAATAAAACGGTATATACAGTATGAATAAAACGATATATACAGTATGACTAAAACGATATATACAGTATGAATACAACGATATATACAGTATGAATAAAACGATTTATACAGTATGAGAAAAACGATATATACAGTATGAGTAAAACGATATATACAGTATGAATAAAACGATATATACAGTATGAGTAAAACGATATATACAGTATGAGTAAAACGATATATACAGTCTGAGTAAAACGATATATACAGTATGAGTAAAACGATATATACAGTCTGAATAAAACGATACATACAGTATGAGTAACACGATATATACAGTATGAATAAAACGATATATACAGTATGAATAAAACGATACATACAGTATGAATAAAACGATATATACAGTATGAATAAAACGATATATACAGTATAAGTAAAACGATATATACAGTATGAATAAAACGATATATACAGTATGAATAAAACTATATATACAGTATGACTAAAACGATATATACAGTATGAATACAACGATATATACAGTATGAATAAAACGATATATACAGTATGAGTAAAACGATATATACAGTATGAGTAAAACGATATATACAGTATGAATAACACAATATATACAGTATGAGTAAAACGATATATACAGTATGAGTAAAACGATATATACAGTCTGAGTAAAACGATATATACAGTATGAATAAAACGATATGTACAGTATGAGTAAAACGATATATACAGTATGAATAAAACGATATATACAGTATGAATAAAACGATATATACAGTATGAGTAAAACGATAAATACAGTATGAATAAAACGCTATATACAGTATGAGTACAGCGATATATACAGTATGAATAAAACGATATATACAATATGAATAAAACGATGTATACAGTATGAGTAAAACGATATATACAGTATGCGTAAAACGGTATATACCGTGTGAGTAAAACGATATATACAGTATGCGTAAAACGATATATACAGTATGAGTACAACGATATATACAGTATGAATAAAACGATATATACAGTATGAGTAAAACGATATATACAGTATGAATAAAATGATATATACAGTATGAATAAAACGATATATACAGTATGAATAAAACGATATATACAGTATGAGTAAAACGATATATACAGTATGCATAAAACGATATATACAGTATGAGTACAACGATATATACAGTATGAATAAAATGATGTATACAGTATGAATAAAACGATATATACAGTATGAGTAAAACGATATATACAGTATGAATAAAACGATATATACAGTATGAGTAAAACGGTATATACAGTATGAATAAAATGATATATACAGTATGAATAAAACGATATATACAGTATGAGTAAAACGATATATACAGTCTGAATAAAACGATATATACAGTATGAGTAAAACGATATATACAGTATGAGTAAACCGATATATACAGTATGAATAAAATGATATATACAGTATGAATAAAACGATATATACAGTATGAATAAAACGATGTATGCAGTATGAGTCAAACGATATATACAGTATGAATAAAATGATATATACAGTATGAATAAAACGATATATACAGTATGAGTAAAACGATATATACAGTATGAGTAAAACGATATATACAGTTTGAGTAAAACGATATATACAGTATGAGTAAAACGATATATACAGTATGAGTAAAACGATATATACAGTATGAGTAAAACGATATATACAGTATGAATAAAACGATATATACAGTATGCCTACAACGGTATATACAGTATGAATAAAACGATATATACAGTATGAGTAAAACGATATATACAGTATGAGTAAAACGATATATACAGTATGAGTAAAACGATATATACAGTATGACAAAAACGATATATACAGTATGAGTAAAACGATATATGCAGTATGAATAATACGATATGTACAGTCTGAATAAAACGATATATACAGTATGAGTAAAACGATATATACAGTCTGAATAAAACGATATATACAGTATGAGTAAAACGATATATACAGTCTGAATAAAACGATATATACAGTATGAATAAAACGATATATACAGTATGAGTAAAACGATATATACAGTATGAGTAAAACGATATATACAGTATGAATAAAACGATATATACAGTATGAATAAAACGATATATACAGTATGAATAAAACGATATATACAGTATGAATAAAACGATATATACAGTATGAGTAAAACGATATATACAGTATGAATAAAACGATATATACAGTATGAATAAAACGATATATACAGTATGAATAAAACGATATATACAGTACGAATAAAACTATATATACAGTATGAATAAAACGATATATACAGTATGAATAAAACGATATATACAGTATGAATAAAACGATATATACAGTATGAATAAAACGATATATACAGTCTGAATAAAACGATATATACAGTATGAATAAAACGTTATATACAGTATGAATAAAACGATATATACAGTATGAATAAACCGATATATACAGTATGAGTAAAACGATATATACAGTCTGAATAAAACGATATATACAGTATGAATAAAACGATATATACAGTCTGAATAAAACGATATATACAGTATGAATAAAACGATATATACAGTCTGAATAAAACGATGTATACAGTATGAGTAAAACGATTTTTTCAGTATGAGTAAAACGATATATACAGTATGAGTAAAACGATATATACAGTCTGAATAAAACGATATATACAGTCTGAATAAAACGATGTATACAGTATGAGTAAAACGATATTTTCAGTATGAGTAAAACGATATATACAGTATGAGTAAAACGATATATACAGTCTGAATAAAACGATATATACAGTATGAGTAAAACGATATATACAGTATGAGTAAACCGATATATACAGTATGAATAAAATGATATATACAGTATGAATAAAACGATATATACAGTATGAATAAAACGATGTATGCAGTATGAGTCAAACGATATATACAGTATGAATAAAATGATATATACAGTATGAATAAAACGATATATACAGTATGAGTAAAACGATACATACAGTATGCGTATAACGATATATACAGTATGAATTAAACGATATATACAGTATGAATAAAACGATATATACAGTATGAATAAAACGATATATACAGTATGAATAAAACGATGCGTACAGTCTGAATAAAACGATATGTACAGTATGAATAAAACGATATATACAGTATGAATAAAACGATATATACAGTATGAGTAAAACGATATATACAGGATGAATAAAACGATATATACAGTATGAATAAAACGATATACAAAGTATGAGTAAAACGATATATACAGTATGAATAAAACGATATATACAGTATGAATAAAACGATATATACAGTATGAGTAAAACGCTATATACAGTATGAATAAAACGATATATACAGTATGAATAAAACGATATGTACAGTATGAATAAAACGATATATACAGTATGAGTAAACCGATATGTACAGTATGAATAAACCGATATATACAGTATGAGTAAAACGCTATATACAGTATGATTACAACGATATGTACAGTATGAGTAAAACGATATATACAGTATGAATAAAACGATGTATACAGTATGAGTAAAACGATATATACAGTATGAATAAAACGATGTATACAGTATGAATAAAACGATATGTACAGTATGAGTAAAACGATAAATACAGTATGAATACAACGATATATACAGCCTGAATAAAACGATATATACAGTATGAGTAAACCGATATATAAAGTATGAGTAAAACGATATATACAGTATGAATAAAACGATATATACAGAATGAGTAAAACGATATATACAGTATGAATAAAACGATATATACAGTATGAATAAAACGATATATACAGTATGAATAGAACGATATATACAGTATGAGTAAAACGATATATACAGTATGAGTAAAACGATATATACAGTATGAGTAAAACGATATATACAGTATGAATAAAACGATATATACAGTATGAGTAAAACGATATATACAGTATGAGTAAAACGATATATACAGTATGAGTAAAACGATATATACAGTATGAGTAAAACGATATATACAGTATGCGTAAAACGATATATACAGTATGAATGAAACGATATATACAGTATGAATGAAACGATATATACAGTATGAATAAAACTATATATACAGTATGAATAGAACGATATATACAGTATGAGTAAAACGATATATACAGTATGAGTAAAATGATATGTACAGTATGAGTAAAATGATATATACAGTATGAGTAAAACGATATACAGTATAAGTAAAGCGATATATACAGTCTGAATAAAACGATATGTACAGTATGAATAAAACGATATACACAGTATGAATAAAACGATATATACAGTATGAATAAAACGATATATACAGTATGAATAAAACGATATATACAGTATGAATAAAGCGATATATACAGTCTGAATAAAACGATATGTACAGTATGAGTAAAACGATATATACAGTATGAATAAAACGATATATACAGTCTGAATAAAACGATATGTACAGTATGAATAAAACGATATACACAGTATGAATAAAACGATATATACATATATACAGTATGAGTAAAACGATATATACAGTATGAGTAAAACGATATGTACAGTATGAGTAAAACGATATATACAGTATGAGTAAAACGATATATACAGTATGAGTAAAACGATATATACAGTATGAGTAAAACGATATGTACAGTATGAGTAAAACGATATATACAGTCTGAGTAAAACGATATATACAGTATGAGTAAAACGATATATACAGTATGAGTAAAACGATATATACAGTATGAGTAAAACGATATATACAGTATGAATAAAACGATATATACAGTATGAATAAAACGATATATACAGTATGAGTAAAACGATATATACAGTATGAGTAAAACGATATATACAGTATGAATACAACGATATATACAGTATGAGTAAAACGATATATACAGTATGAGTAAAACGATATATACAGTATGAATAAAACGATATATACAGTATGAATAAAACGATATATACAGTATGCGTAAAACGATGTATACAGTATGAGTAAAACGATATATACAGTATGAGTAAAACGATATATACAGTATGAGTAAAACGATATATACAGTATGAATAAAACGATATATACAGTATGAGTAAAACGATATATACAGTATGAGTAAACCGATATATACAGTATGAGTAAAACGATATATACAGTATGAATACAACGATATATACAGTATGAGTAAAACGATATATAAAGTATGAATAAAACTATATATAAAGTATGAATAAAACTATATATACAGTATAAGTAAAACGATATATACAGTATGAATAAAACGATATATACAGTATGAATAAAACGATATATACAGTATGAATACAACGATATATACAGTATGAATACAACGATATATACAGTATGAATACAACGATATATACAGTATGAATAAAACGATATATACAGTATGAGTAAAACGATATATACAGTATGAGTAAAACGATATATACAGTATGAGTAAAACGATATATACAGTATGAGTAAAACGATATATACAGTATGAGTAAAACGATATATACAGTATGAGTAAAACGATATATACAGTATGAGTAAAACGATATATACAGTATGAATAAAACGATATATACAGTATGAATAAAACGATATATACAGTATGAATAAAACGATATATACAGTATGAATAAAACGATATATACAGTATGAATAAAACGATATATACAGTATGAATAAAACGATATATACAGTATGCGTAAAACGATATATACAGTATGAGTAAAACGATATATACAGTATGAGTAAACCGGAATAAAACGATATATACAGTATGAATAAAACGATATATACAGTATGAATAAAACGATATATACAGTATGAATAAAACGATATATACAGTATGAATAAAACGATATATACAGTATGAATAAAACGATGTATACAGTATGAGTAAAACGATATATACGGTATGAGTAAAACGATATATACAGTCTGAATAAAACGATACATACAGTATGAGTAACACGATATATACAGTATGAATAAAACGATATATACAGTATGAATAAAACGATATATACAGTATGAATAAAACGATATGTACAGTATGAATAAAACGATATATACAGTATAAGTAAAACGATATATACAGTATGAATAAAACGGTATATACAGTATGAATAAAACGATATATACAGTATGACTGAAACGATATATACAGTATGAATACAACGATATATACAGTATGAATAAAACGATTTATACAGTATGAGAAAAACGATATATACAGTATGAGTAAAACGATATATACAGTATGAATAAAACGATATATACAGTATGAGTAAAACGATATATACAGTATGAGTAAAACGATATATACAGTCTGAGTAAAACGATATATACAGTATGAGTAAAACGATATATACAGTCTGAATAAAACGATACATACAGTATGAGTAACACGATATATACAGTATGAATAAAACGATATATACAGTATGAATAAAACGATATATACAGTATGAATAAAACGGTATATACAGTATGAATAAAACGATATATACAGTATGAATAAAACGATATATACAGTATAAGTAAAACGATATATACAGTATGAATAAAACGATATATACAGTATAAGTAAAACGATATATACAGTATGACTAAAACGATATATACAGTATGAATACAACGATATATACAGTATGAATAAAACGATATATACAGTATGAGTAAAACGATATATACAGTATGAGTAAAACGATATATACAGTATGAATAACACGATATATACAGTATGAGTAAAACGATATATACAGTATGAGTAAAACGATATATACAGTCTGAGTAAAACGATATATACAGTATGAGTAAAACGATATATACAGTATGAGTAAAATGATAAATACAGTATGAGTAAAACGCTATGTACAGTATGAGTAAAACGATATATACAGTATGAGTAAAACGCTATATACAGTATGAGTAAAACGATATATACAGTATGAATAAAACGATATATACAGTATGAGTAAAACGATATATACAGTATGAATAAAACGATATATACAGTATGAGCAAAACGATATATACATTATGAGTAAAACAATATATACAGTATGAATAAAACGATATATACAGTATGAGTAAAACGATATATACAGTATGAATAAAACGATATGTACAGTATGAGTAAAACGATATATACAGTATGAATAAAGCGATATATACAGTATGAATAAAACGATATATACAGTATGAGTAAAACGATATATACAGTATGAATAAAACGCTATATACAGTATGAGTACAACGATATATACAGTATGAATAAAACGATATATACAATATGAATAAAACGATGTATACAGTATGAGTAAAACGATCTATACAGTATGCGTAAAACGGTATATACCGTGTGAGTAAAACGATATATACAGTATGCGTAAAACGATATATACAGTATGAGTACAACGATATATACAGTATGAATAAAACGATATATACAGTATGAGTAAAACGATATATACAGTATGAATAAAATGATATATACAGTATGAATAAAACGATATATACAGTATGAATAAAACGATATATACAGTATGAATAAAACGATATATACAGTATGAGTAAAACGATGTATACAGTATGCATAAAACGATATATACAGTATGAGTACAACGATATATACAGTATGAATAAAATGATATATACAGTATGAATAAAACGATATATACAGTATGAGTAAAACGATATATACAGTATGAATAAAGCGATATATACAGTATGAGTAAAACGGTATATACAGTATGAATAAAATGATATATACAGTATGAATAAAACGATATATACAGTATGAATAAAACGATATGTACAGTATGAGTAAAACGATATATACAGTCTGAATAAAACGATATATACAGTATGAGTAAAACGATATATACAGTATGAGTAAACCGATATATACAGTATGAATAAAATGATATATACAGTATGAATAAAACGATATATACAGTATGAATAAAACGATGTATGCAGTATGAGTCAAACGATATATACAGTATGAATAAAATGATATATACAGTATGAATAAAACGATATATACAGTATGAGTAAAACGATATATACAGTATGAGTAAAACGATATATACAGTTTGAGTAAAACGATATATACAGTATGAGTAAAACGATATATACAGTATGAGTAAAACGATATATACAGTATGAGTAAAACGATATATACAGTATGAATAAAACGATATATACAGTCTGAATAAAACGATATATACAGTATGAATAAAACGATATATACAGTATGCCTACAACGGTATATACAGTATGAATAAAACGATATATACAGTATGAGTAAAACGATATATACAGTATGCGTAAAACGATATATACAGTATGAGTAAAACGATATATACAGTATGAGAAAAACGATATATACAGTATGAGTAAAACGATATATGCAGTATGAATAATACGATATGTACAGTCTGAATAAAACGATATATACAGTATGAGTAAAACGATATATACAGTCTGAATAAAACGATATATACAGTATGAGTAAAACGATATATACAGTCTGAATAAAACGATATATACAGTATGAATAAAACGATATATACAGTATGAGTAAAACGATATATACAGTATGAGTAAAACGATATATACAGTATGAATAAAACGATATATACAGTATGAATAAAACGATATATACAGTATGAATAAAACGATATATACAGTATGAATAAAACGATATATACAGTATAAGTAAAACGATATATACAGTATGAATAAAACGATATATACAGTATGCATAAAACGATATATACAGTATGAATAAAACGATATATACAGTATGAATAAAACTATATATACAGTATGAATAAAACGATATATACAGTATGAATAAAACGATATATACAGTATGAATAAAACGATATATACAGTATGAATAAAACGATATATACAGTCTGAATAAAACGATATATACAGTATGAATAAAACGCTATATACAGTATGAATAAAACGATATATACAGTATGAATAAAACGATATATACAGTATGAGTAAAACGATATATACAGTCTGAATAAAACGATATATACAGTATGAATAAAACGATATATACAGTCTGAATAAAACGATATATACAGTATGAATAAAACGATATATACAGTCTGAATAAAACGATGTATACAGTATGAGTAAAACGATATTTTCAGTATGAGTAAAACGATATATACAGTATGAGTAAAACGATATATACAGTCTGAATAAAACGATATATACAGTCTGAATAAAACGATGTATACAGTATGAGTAAAACGATATTTTCAGTATGAGTAAAACGATATATACAGTATGAGTAAAACGATATATACAGTCTGAATAAAACGATATATACAGTATGAGTAAAACGATATATACAGTATGAGTAAACCGATATATACAGTATGAATAAAATGATATATACAGTATTAATAAAACGATATATACAGTATGAATAAAACGATGTATGCAGTATGAGTCAAACGATATATACAGTATGAATAAAATGATATATACAGTATGAATAAAACGATATATACAGTATGAGTAAAACGATATATACAGTATGAGTAAAACGATATATACAGTTTGAGTAAAACGATATATACAGTATGAGTAAAACGATATATACAGTATGAGTAAAACGATATATACAGTATGAGTAAAACGATATATACAGTATGAATAAAACGATATATACAGTATGAAGAAAACGATATATACAGTATGAATAAAACGATATATACAGTATGCCTACAACGGTATATACAGTATGAATAAAACGATATATACAGTATGAGTAAAACGGTATATACAGTATGAGTAAAACGATATATACAGTATGAGTAAAACGATGTATACAGTATGAGAAAAACGATATGTACAGTATGAGTAAAACGATATATGCAGTATGAATAATACGATATGTACAGTATGAATAAAACGATATATACAGTATGAATAATACGATATATACAGTATGAATAAAACGATATATACAGTATGAATAAAACGATATATACAGTATGAATAAAACGATATATACAGTATGAATAATACGTTATGTACAGTATGAATAAAACGATATATACAGTATGAAGAAAACGATATATACAGTATGAATAATACGATATATACAGTATGAATAAAACGATATATACAGAATGAGTAAAACGATATATACAGTATGAGTAATACGATATATACAGTATGAGTAATACGATATATACAGTATGAGTAAAACGATATATACAGTATGAATAAAACGATATATGCAGTATGAATAAAACGATATATACAGTATGAGTAAAACGATATATACAGTATGAGTAATACGATATATACAGTATGAGTAAAACGATATATACAGTATGAGTAATACGATATATACAGTATGAGTAAAACGATATATACAGTATGAATAAAACGATATATACAGTATGAATAAAACGATATATACAGTATGAATAAAACGATATATACAGTATGAATCAAACGATATATACAGTATGAGTAATACGATATATACAGTATGAGTAAAACGATATATACAGTATGAATAAAACGATATATACAGTATGAATAAAACGATATATACAGTATGAGTAAAACGATATATACAGTATGAATAAAACGATATATACAGTATGCATACAACGATATATACAGTATGAATAAAACGATATATACAGTATGAATAAAACTATATATACAGTATGAATAAAACGATATATACAGTATGAATAAAACGATATATACAGTATGAATAAAACGATATATACAGTATGAATAAAACGATATATACAGTCTGAATAAAACGATATATACAGTATGAATAAAACGTTATATACAGTATGAATAAAACGATATATACAGTATGAATAAAACGATATATACAGTATGAGTAAAACGATATATACAGTCTGAATAAAACGATATATACAGTATGAATAAAACGATATATACAGTCTGAATAAAACGATATATACAGTATGAATAAAACGATATATACAGTCTGAATAAAACGATGTATACAGTATGAGTAAAACGATATTTTCAGTATGAGTAAAACGATATATACAGTATGAGTAAAACGATATATACAGTCTGAATAAAACGATATATACAGTCTGAATAAAACGATGTATACAGTATGAGTAAAACGATATTTTCAGTATGAGTAAAACGATATATACAGTATGAGTAAAACGATATATACAGTCTGAATAAAACGATATATACAGTATGAGTAAAACGATATATACAGTATGAGTAAACCGATATATACAGTATGAATAAAATGATATATACAGTATGAATAAAACGATATATACAGTATGAATAAAACGATGTATGCAGTATGAGTCAAACGATATATACAGTATGAATAAAATGAGATATACAGTATGAATAAAACGATATATACAGTATGAGTAAAACGATATATACAGTATGAGTAAAACGATATATACAGTTTGAGTAAAACGATATATACAGTATGAGTAAAACGATATATACAGTATGAGTAAAACGATATATACAGTATGAGTAAAACGATATATACAGTATGAATAAAACGATATATACAGTCTGAATAAAACGATATATACAGTATGAATAAAACGATATATACAGTATGCCTACAACGGTATATACAGTATGAATAAAACGATATATACAGTATGAGTAAAACGATATATACAGTATGAGTAAAACGATATATACAGTATGAGAAAAACGATATATACAGTATGAGTAAAACGATATATGCAGTATGAATAATACGATATGTACAGTCTGAATAAAACGATATATACAGTATGAGTAAAACGATATATACAGTCTGAATAAAACGATATATACAGTATGAGTAAAACGATATATACAGTCTGAATAAAACGATATATACAGTATGAATAAAACGATATATACAGTATGAGTAAAACGATATATACAGTATGAGTAAAACGATATATACAGTATGAATAAAACGATATATACAGTATGAATAAAACGATATATACAGTATGAATAAAACGATATATACAGTATGAATAAAACGATATATACAGTATGAGTAAAACGATATATACAGTATGAATAAAACGATATATACAGTATGCATAAAACGATATATACAGTATGAATAAAACGATATATACAGTATGAATAAAACTATATATACAGTATGAATAAAACGATATATACAGTATGAATAAAACGATATATACAGTATGAATAAAACGATATATACAGTATGAATAAAACGATATATACAGTCTGAATAAAACGATATATACAGTATGAATAAAACGTTATATACAGTATGAATAAAACGATATATACAGTATGAATAAAACGATATATACTGTATGAGTAAAACGATATATACAGTCTGAATAAAACGATATATACAGTATGAATAAAACGATATATACAGTCTGAATAAAACGATATATACAGTATGAATAAAACGATATATACAGTCTGAATAAAACGATGTATACAGTATGAGTAAAACGATATTTTCAGTATGAGTAAAACGATATATACAGTATGAGTAAAACGATATATACAGTCTGAATAAAACGATATATACAGTCTGAATAAAACGATGTATACAGTATGAGTAAAACGATATTTTCAGTATGAGTAAAACGATATATACAGTATGAGTAAAACGATATATACAGTCTGAATAAAACGATATATACAGTATGAGTAAAACGATATATACAGTATGAGTAAACCGATATATACAGTATGAATAAAATGATATATACAGTATTAATAAAACGATATATACAGTATGAATAAAACGATGTATGCAGTATGAGTCAAACGATATATACAGTATGAATAAAATGATATATACAGTATGAATAAAACGATATATACAGTATGAGTAAAACGATATATACAGTATGAGTAAAACGATATATACAGTTTGAGTAAAACGATATATACAGTATGAGTAAAACGATATATACAGTATGAGTAAAACGATATATACAGTATGAGTAAAACGATATATACAGTATGAATAAAACGATATATACAGTATGAAGAAAACGATATATACAGTATGAATAAAACGATATATACAGTATGCCTACAACGGTATATACAGTATGAATAAAACGATATATACAGTATGAGTAAAACGATATATACAGTATGAGTAAAACGATATATACAGTATGAGTAAAACGATGTATACAGTATGAGAAAAACGATATGTACAGTATGAGTAAAACGATATATGCAGTATGAATAATACGATATGTACAGTATGAATAAAACGATATATACAGTATGAATAATACGATATATACAGTATGAATAAAACGATATATACAGTATGAATAAAACGATATATACAGTATGAATAATACGCTATATACAGTATGAATAAAACGATATATACAGTATGAATAATACGATATGTACAGTATGAATAAAACGATATATACAGTATGAAGAAAACGATATATACAGTATGAATAATACGATATATACAGTATGAATAAAACGATATATACAGAATGAGTAAAACGATATATACAGTATGAGTAATACGATATATACAGTATGAGTAATACGATATATACAGTATGAGTAAAACGATATATACAGTATGAATAAAACGATATATGCAGTATGAATAAAACGATATATACAGTATGAGTAAAACGATATATACAGTATGAGTAATACGATATATACAGTATGAGTAAAACGATATATACAGTATGAGTAATACGATATATACAGTATGAGTAAAACGATATATACAGTATGAATAAAACGATATATACAGTATGAATAAAACGATATATACAGTATGAATAAAACGATATATACAGTATGAATAAAACGATATATACAGTATGAGTAATACGATATATACAGTATGAGTAAAACGATATATACAGTATGAATAAAACGATATATACAGTATGAATAAAACGATATATACAGTATGAGTAAAACGATATATACAGTATGAATAAAACGATATATACAGTATGCATACAACGATATATACAGTATGAATAAAACGATATATACAGTATGAATAAAACTATATATACAGTATGAATAAAACGATATATACAGTATGAATAAAACGATATATACAGTATGAATAAAACGATATATACAGTATGAATAAAACGATATATACAGTCTGAATAAAACGATATATACAGTATGAATAAAACGTTATATACAGTATGAATAAAACGATATATACAGTATGAATAAAACGATATATACAGTATGAGTAAAACGATATATACAGTCTGAATAAAACGATATATACAGTATGAATAAAACGATATATACAGTCTGAATAAAACGATATATACAGTATGAATAAAACGATATATACAGTCTGAATAAAACGATGTATACAGTATGAGTAAAACGATATTTTCAGTATGAGTAAAACGATATATACAGTATGAGTAAAACGATATATACAGTCTGAATAAAACGATATATACAGTCTGAATAAAACGATGTATACAGTATGAGTAAAACGATATTTTCAGTATGAGTAAAACGATATATACAGTATGAGTAAAACGATATATACAGTCTGAATAAAACGATATATACAGTATGAGTAAAACGATATATACAGTATGAGTAAACCGATATATACAGTATGAATAAAATGATATATACAGTATGAATAAAACGATATATACAGTATGAATAAAACGATGTATGCGGTATGAGTCAAACGATATATACAGTATGAATAAAATGATATATACAGTATGAATAAAACGATATATACAGTATGAGTAAAACGATATATACAGTATGAGTAAAACGATATATACAGTTTGAGTAAAACGATATATACAGTATGAGTAAAACGATATATACAGTATGAGTAAAACGATATATACAGTATGAGTAAAACGATATATACAGTATGAATAAAACGATATATACAGTATGAATAAAACGATATATACAGTATGAATAAAACGATATATACAGTATGCCTACAACGGTATATACAGTATGAATAAAACGATATATACAGTATGAGTAGAACGATATATACAGTATGAGTAAAACGATATATACAGTATGAGTAAAACGATGTATACAGTATGAGAAAAACGATATATACAGTATGAGTAAAACGATATATGCAGTATGAATAATACGATATGTACAGTATGAATAAAACGATATATACAGTATGAATAATACGATATATACAGTATGAATAAAACGATATATACAGTATGAATAAAACGATATATACAGTATGAATAATACGATATGTACAGTATGAATAAAACGATATATACAGTATGAAGAAAACGATATATACAGTATGAATAAAACGATATATACAGTATGAGTAAAACGATATATACAGTATGAGTAATACGATATATACAGTATGAGTAATACGATATATACAGTATGAGTAAAACGATATATACAGTATGAATAAAACGATATATGCAGTATGAATAAAACGATATATACAGTATGAGTAAAACGATATATACAGTATGAGTAATACGATATATACAGTATGAGTAAAACGATATATACAGTATGAGTAATACGATATATACAGTATGAGTAAAACGATATATACAGTATGAATAAAACGATATATACAGTATGAATAAAACGATATATACAGTATGAATAAAACGATATATACAGTATGAATAAAACGATATATACAGTATGAGTAATACGATATATACAGTATGAGTAAAACGATATATACAGTATGAATAAAACGATATATACAGTATGAATAAAACGATATATACAGTATGAATAAAACGATATATACAGTATGAATAAAACGATATATACAGTATGAATAATACGATATTTACAGTATGAATAAAACGATATATGCAGTATGAATAAAACGATATATACAGTATGAATAATACGATATATACAGTATGAGTAAAACGATATATACAGTATGAATAAAACGATATATACAGTATGAATAATACGATATATACAGTATGAGTAAAACGATATATACAGTATGAGTAATACGATATATACAGTATGAATAAAACGATATATACAGTATGAATAAAACGATATATACAGTATGAGTAAAACGATATATACAGTATGAGTAATACGATGTATACAGTATGAGTAAAACGATATATACAGTATGAATAATACGATATATACAGTATGAGTAAAACGATATATACAGTATGAGTAATACGATATATACAGTATGAGTAAAACGATGTATGCAGTATGAGTAAAACGATGTATACAGTATAAATAAAACGATATATACAGTATGAATAAAACGATATATACAGTATGAGTAAAACGATATATACAGTATGAGTAATACGATGTATACAGTATGAGTAAAACGATGTATGCAGTATGAGTAAAACGATACATACAGTATGAGTAAAACAATATATACAGTATGAGTAAAACGATGTATGCAGTGTTGTGAAAATCAAGATACAACAGCAACCCAAAGTAGGTTTAATCGTAATTCGTTCTCAACATCATCTAGAGAGAAACCAATAAACATGGTATTAATAATACATACAGGTGAATACAGGTGCGGACAGGCTGTATGACTATAAAAGCTTTGATACATATTGCGGACACGTTACCTTTCTATGGGAAGCCCAGAGAAGCTCTAGAGGTACATCGCTAGGGTTACATCGTGGTGATGGATCTACATCGCCTGTCCGCGCTGATATATATATATAGGAACCGAGAAAGGGTCGCGTAGCGGCCATGAGGCGAATAACATCAGTGTCGTAATTTGGATGACGATTTCATTACATTCTCCCCGCGCTTAGATCCAAACTCGGCGGTGAAGAACAGCAGACACATACAGAGGAATACATAGGAATGCAAAGAACGAAATACATTGGAAAGATGTCACTGCCGGTCGAACGTCCAAGGGGCCATCAATCCCGATGGCAGGGTTACTGCATTTCAGCCTGTTAGCCTGGTTAGCAATCAATCTCCAGCTATAGATATATCGAGGAGGAAGTCCCAGTCAAGAAGATATCGGACCGAGCAAGCAGTGGTCATCCCAGGGAGAAGACGTTGAGCTCGTGGGTAGTAGTAGTCTTCCTGTGGGGTAGTCTGAGTAGATAAGTGTACCTCGTTGAACAGTGAGAAACGGCACAGTAGCTAGATGGATAAGGTGTACCTTTGAGATTCGCAACTCATTACATAAGGTGTGCCATGACGAAGAGCGACTGTCCATACGACGCAAAGCAACGCATTACAGGCAGATGTCGGTGTGGCAGATGTGTAATTCAGTAAACCATAACAGTAAGTAAGAATACCATTACAGGCAGATGTGTCGGTGTGGCAGACGTGTAATTCAGTAAACCATAACAGTAAGTAAGAAGACCATTACAGTAGGTCTGTACCCGCCCTGGCTCCCAAGGGTACATACGCAGTACAAGCGCATGTAGCGGCACGCGAATCTACCGTTGGCAGCGATCGCACGAGACACGAGCGGCCTCTGAAGGCTGCCTGGACGACCGGCATGGCCGATTACGACGACGCACAAACGGTCGAAACGCGCCTCTCCAGCGAAGCGCGCAGGACCGCCGGGATGCATATGGCAAGCTTGTCCATCTGCACCGCGCGCGGAGGATCGGAGAAGATCGGCAGACCGAGAGAGTTCCGGCTGGACAAACCATGTTTGTCCCAGCGTCGTCCCGGATCGTTATGATTGATTGCCATGATTGTCACGCCAGATGGCCCGGATAGATTGGCCATCCCGGATGTCCGACCGATCCATCCAGTTGACGCCATCGTTGCATGGCACGGATCCAGCCGGACCGCGGATGGATCGACCATCCACGGACGCAATGGCACAGAGATGGCCCGGATGGATTGGCCATCCCGGATGTCCGACCGATCCATCCAGTTAACGCCAACGTGGCATGGCACGGATCCAGCCGGACCGCGGTTGGATCGTCCATCCACGGACGCAATACCGCAGTGCAGCTCATTGAGGCTGCATTGGGAGGGAGAGGTGTACACTAATTGATTGATTAATTGTATATTTAAAATCAATAAAAGATTATCACAAAATATTTTCATAATCAATTGGCTCATCGCATAACTAAACAACAAGGGGCGAGGAGGGAGTCGCCACCCGGGCGAGCAACAAGAACCTCCCGGGTCCCCACAAGAGTCGAGGTGGCCCGATCACAGGGAGGGGCCATGTCGAGAAAAGGTCGCAGGGGCCATGGGTCACGGTGTACCCCAGAAAACTATCCATCGTGCGTAGGGAGTATGTGCACGTATCCTCGTGCATAGTTAAGTGAGGCCAGCGCGACCTCAAGGAAGCGCGACAGATTAGCTACAGAGTAAAGTGAGACCAGCGCGACCTCAAGGAAGCGCGGCAGATTAGCAACATGGTCATATCCCTTGGACATACTATCCACAAACCGCAAGAATATCGTGGTAGACTAAACATCTGTTAAGGAGGTGGCTGCAGCGCTCTGCATACCGAAGACAGACGACCTTCACAGTCTGGGTCAGGCTGAGTCACAGTCAGACTGGGGCAGAGGGAAATGGAATCAGACATCTCGAAATGTACGAGCCAAGAGCTCTGTCCGATAACAACGAGCCCAGAGTCAAGGGCTAGCAGGCAGTACGGTGTCACAGTGTACTCCCTAAACGGTGCTGGCGCTCGACCCTGAGGTCACGTCGTTACGTAAAGGTCAATTGGTACGTAGTTATCAAGGTACATTGAAAGGTAAACGAATCCCCGATGAGATCGCGGGAAGCACGCCATTACGTTAATGACGCCGTGAAGCGAACGCGTCAATGACGCTGTAAAGCGAACGCGTGATATAGTCGATGACGTCATCAATTAGGTCGCGGGAAGCACGCCATTACGTTAATGACGCCGTGAAGCGAACGCGTCAATGACGCTGTAAAGCGAACGCGTGATATAGTCGATGACGTCATCAATTAGGTCGGGCGGGTTTAACGGCGAGTTCTAGCTGAGCGGTATCCCCCAGACGGAGTACAGTAGCACACCGAAATCTAACGTCTCGCGTGCAGCAGCATTCGAGCGAGCTCGAGATCGGCATACGAACCCGGCCGACGGTGAAAGTAACATCTAGGGCGCACCGCGTACGAGGGAAACCGAAAGTTGAGCTCGGCCTGTTGATCCGGTGCGGGTGAGCCCGCCGAGTCGAGGGGCGAGCACGCTTGGCAGCGATAGACTGCACGACTAAGGAGCGAATACATATAACGCCCTGAAGTAGCATCTCATTTGAGGTGCATTGAGCATGAAGGATGAAGAGGGGCCTTTCGGTCCGTCAAGCCTGCTCTACATCACATTAACTCACATTAACATTAACATCACATTAACACCACATTAACTCAATCCAACAGCTTATCAAATTAAATTAATTGGGTGAAACGCGGGGTGTGTAAAAAGGAACGATAGCATTCGGTCAACATACATTCCATGCACAGCATGTTTACAATGGTCGCAGGTGTTTAACGAGAACGCCGTTTGAGAGCGGGAACACGAAATCAAGTAAAACAAAGGACGAAGATGAACGAAGAAGAACGAACGAAGAACTACACATGGTAGCCAGGTATACGAACAACCATCATAAGCAGAACCCGAGTGCCGTGAAAGGCTATGAAGGTCCCGCTCGACGTCCTTAGAAATTCATCCGTGCTGCGACGAGTCCTCGCATGGTGCCAAGCGAGCCTCCATTGAGGCGATTCCGGGCAGCGGTCCGTAGAAATTCATCCGTGCTGCGACGAGTCCTCGCATGGTGCCAAGCGAGCCTCCATTGAGGCGATTCTGGGCAGCGGAGTTCGTCGGCCTCGGGAAGTAGCCACATGCAGGTGGGACTGCGACGGCCGCGATCAGAATCGCCGGCCTCACAGAGTAGGGCCCGCGAGAGGAACCGCATGCAAAGGGGTTCATCCAGCGAAGATGCGGCGCGCGCAACTGGCGCGTCGTGCATTGTAGTGATTCCATCCAGCGACGGTGCGGCGCGTGACTCGCGCGTAAGAGGGGTTCCGTCGATCGGCGATAGGAATCGCCGGCGTTGGGCCGCAGAGAGGGCCGCGATGGGTTTTGGAACGTGCCACACGTCGCCACGTGTGGCTTCTTTTGATCCACGCGTAGCAACGTTCGGATTCGCGGCGAGGAGGTGCTCGGAAGCAGGATGGGATCGCGGGCCTCCCAGAGTATTGGCACGCGATGGGTGCAGTGCACGACGATTCGCGTGGAGGAGGTGGTTCCACCGAGTATCGAGTGGTCGGAGTGAGCCGGTCGTGACGGCGTGATTCCGACGAGCAGTGCGCGCTTCGCGCGGAGGAGATGGGCCACTGAGTAGCGAGTGGTCGGAGTGAGCCGGTCGTGACGGCGTGATTCCGACGAGCAGTGCGCGATTCGTGCGGAGGAGATGGGCCACCGAGTAGCGAGTGGTCGGAGTGAGCCGGTCGTGACGGCGTGAGTCCGACGAGCGGTGCGCGATTCGCGCGGAGGTGATGGTTCCACCGAGTAGCGAGTGGTCGGAGTGTGCCGGCCGTGTGGAGGCATGGCCGACATGGGAGACGTGATCACTCGCGTGGGAATCTCAACTCGGGCCGAGGCACGCATATCTAGGATGAATCCCTCGGACGGAGCCGTTAGCGCTTCCGAGCTGCGATCGGACGGGTAGGCCGGCGGCTCCAAGCGGGTCCGTCGTTCCGACGGGGTTTCAGCCGCAGGACGTTGCCCAGTAGCATCGTGCTCCAGGCATCGAGCCGGAGTCCGTCACGCCTGCTCTGGCGTTCGGGTCTCATGAGAGCAGGTCGCTTTTTGACGACGCGGTCCCGCGAAAAGGCTTGCGACGTCCCGTCTTTCGAGGCAGGCCGGCAGCGAGAGTAGTCGGAGCTCCGTTGCTGGAGCTAGCTCGACGGGTCCTCCGCTGGGCATTCTTCTCCGAGGCGAGCAGTGCAGGAGCGATGTCAGGAGAGGAATTACGATTAAGTGTTGTGAAAATCAAGATACAACAGCAACCCAAAGTAGGTTTAATCGTAATTCGTTCTCAACATCATCTAGAGAGAAACCAATAAACATGGTATTAATAATACATACAGGTGAATACAGGTGCGGACAGGCTGTATGACTATAAAAGCTTTGATACATATTGCGGACACGTTACCTTTCTATGGGAAGCCCAGAGAAGCTCTAGAGGTACATCGCTAGGGTTACATCGTGGTGATGGATCTACATCGCCTGTCCGCGCTGATATATATATATAGGAACCGAGAAAGGGTCGCGTAGCGGCCATGAGGCGAATAACATCAGTGTCGTAATTTGGATGACGATTTCATTACATTCAGTATGAATAAAACGATATATACAGTATGAGTAAAACGATATATACAGAATGAGTAAAACGATATATACAGTATGAATAAAACGATATATACAGTATGAGTAAAACGATATATACAGTATGAGTAAAACGATATATACAGTCTGAGTAAAACGATATATACAGTATGAGTAAAACGATATATACAGTATGAATAAAACGATATATACAGTATGAGTAAAACACTATATACAGTATGAGTAAAACGATATATACAGTATGAGTTCAACGATATATACAGTATGAGTAAAACGATATATACAGTATGAATAAAACGATATATACAGTATGAGCAAAACGATATATACATTATGAGTAAAACGATATATACAGTATGAATAAAACGATATATACAGTATGAGTAAAACGATATATACAGTATGAATAAAACGATATGTACAGTATGAGTAAAACGATATATACAGTATGAATAAAACGATATATACAGTATGAATAAAACGATATATACAGTATGAGTAAAACGATATATACAGTATGAATAAAACGCTATATACAGTATGAGTACAACGATATATACAGTATGAATAAAACGATATATACAATATGAATAAAACGATGTATACAGTATGAGTAAAACGATATATACAGTATTAGTAAAACGGTATATACAGTGTGAGTAAAACGATATATACAGTATGCGTAAAACGATATATACAGTATGAGTACAATGATATATACAGTATGAAGAAAACGATATATACAGTATGAGTAAAACGATATATACAGTATGAATAAAATGATATATACAGTATGAATAAAACGATATATACAGTATGGATAAAACGATATATACAGTATGAATAAAACGATATATGCAGTATGAGTAAAACGATATATACAGTATGCATAAAACGATATATACAGTATGAGTACAACGATATATACAGTATGAGTAAAACGATATATACAGTATGCATAAAACGATATATACAGTATGAGTACAACGATATATACAGTATGAATAAAATGATATATACAGTATGAATAAAACGATATATACAGTATGAGTAAAACGATATATACAGTATGAATAATACGATATATACAGTATGAATAAAACGATATATACAGTATGAATAAAATGATATGTACAGTATGAATAAAACGATATATACAGTATGAGTAAAACGATATATACAGTATGAATAATACGATATATACAGTATGAATAAAACGATATATACAGTATGAGTAAAACGATATATACAGTATGAGTAATACGATATATACAGTATGAGTAATATGATATATACAGTATGAATAAAACGATGTTTGCAGTATGAGTCAAACGATATATACAGTATGAATAAAATGATATATACAGTATGAATAAAACGATATATACAGTATGAGTAAAACGATATATACAGTATGAGTAAAACGATATATACAGTTTGAGTAAAACGATATATACAGTATGAGTAAAACGATATGTACAGTATGAGTAAAACGATATATACAGTATGAGTAAAACGATATATACAGTATGAATAAAACGATATATACAGTATGAATAAAACGATATATACAGTATGAATAAAACGATATGTACAGTATGCCTACAACGGTATATACAGTATGAATAAAACGATATATACAGTCTGAGTAAAACGATATATACAGTATGAGTAAAACGATATATACAGTATGAGTAAAACGATATATACAGTATGAGTAAAACGATGTATACAGTATGAGAAAAACGATATATACAGTATGAGTAAAACGATATATACAGTATGAATAATACGATATGTACAGTATGAATAAAACGCTATATACAGTATGAAGAATACGATATATACAGTATGAATAAAACGATGTATACAGTATGAATAAAACGATATATACAGTATGAATAATACGATACATACAGTATGAATAAAACGATATATACAGTATGAATAATACGATATGTACAGTATGAATAAAACGATATATACAGTATGAAGAAAACGATATATACAGTATGAATAATACGATATATACAGTATGAATAAAACGATATATACAGTATGAGTAAAACGATATATACAGTATGAGTAATACGATATATACAGTATGAGTAATACGATATATACAGTATGAGTAAAACGATATATACAGTATGAATAAAACGATATATGCAGTATGAATAAAACGATATATACAGTATGAGTAAAACGATATATACAGTATGAGTAATTCGATATATACAGTATGAGTAAAACGATATATACAGTATGAGTAATACGATATATACAGTATGAGTAAAACGATATATACAGTATGAATAAAACGATATATACAGTATGAATAAAACGATATATACAGTATGAATAAAACGATATATACAGTATGAATAAAACGATATATACAGTATGCGTAATACGATATATACAGTATGAGTAAAACGATATATACAGTATGAATGCAACGATATATACAGTATGAATAAAACGATATATACAGTATGAATAAAACGATATATGCAGTATGAATAAAACGATATATACAGTATGAATAATACGATATTTACAGTATGAATAAAACGATATATGCAGTATGAATAAAACGATATATACAGTATGAATAATACGATATATACAGTATGAGTAAAACGATATATACAGTATGAATAAAACGATATATACAGTATGAATAATACGATATATACAGTATGCATAAAACGATATATACAGTATGAGTAATACGATATATACAGTATGAGTAAAACGATGTATGCAGTATGAGTAAAACGATATATACAGTACGAATAAAACGATATATACAGTATGAATAAAACGATATATACAGTATGAGTAAAACGATATATACAGTATGAGTAATACGATGTATACAGTATGAGTAAAACGATATATACAGTATGAATAATACGATGTATACAGTATGAGTAAACCGATATATACAGTATGAGTAATACGATATATACAGTATGAGTAAAACGATGTATGCAGTATGAGTAAAACGATATATACAGTATGAATAAAACGATATATACAGTATGAATAAAACGATATATACAGTATGAGTAAAACGATATATACAGTATGAGTAATACGATGTATACAGTATGAGTAAAACGATGTATGCAGTATGAGTAAAACGATATATACAGTATGAGTAAAACAATATATACAGTATGAGTAAAACGATGTATGCAGTATGAATAAAACGATATATACAGTATGAGTAAAACGATATATACAGAATGAGTAAAACGATATATACAGTATGAATAAAACGATATATACAGTATGAGTAAAACGATATATACAGTATGAGTAAAACGATATATACAGTATGAGTAAAACGATGTATACAGTATGAATAAAACGATATATACAGTATGAGTAAAACGATATATACAGTATGAGTAATACGATGTATACAGTATGAGTAAAACGATATATACAGTATGAATAAAACGATATATACAGTCTGAGTAAAACGATATATACAGTATGAGTAATACGATATATACAGTATGAGTAAAACGATATATACAGTATGAATAAAACGATATATACAGTATGAGTACAACGATATATACAGTATGAATAAAACGATATGTACAGTATGAGTAAAACGATATCTACAGTATGAGTAAAACGATATATACAGTATGAGTAAAACGATATATACAGTATGAGTAATACGATGTATACAGTATGAGTAAAACGATGTATGCAGTATGAGTAAAACGATATATACAGTATGAGTAAAACGATGTATGCAGTATGAATAAAACGATATATACAGTATGAGTAAAACGATATATACAGAATGAGTAAAACGATATATACAGTATGAATAAAATGATATATACAGTATGAGTAAAACGATGTATGCAGTATGAATAAAACGATATATACAGTATGAGTAAAACGATATATACAGTATGAGTAAAACGATATATACAGTATGAATAAAACGATATATACAGTATGAGTAAAACGATATATACAGTATGAGTAAAACGATATATACAGTATGAGTAAAACGATGTATACAGTATGAATAAAACGATATATACAGTGTGAGTAAAACGATATATACAGTATGAGTAAAACGATATATACAGTATGAATAAAACGATGTATACAGTATGAGTAAAACGATGTATACAGTATGAATAAAACGATATATGCAGTATGAGTAAAACGATATATACAGTATGAGTTAAACGATATATACAGTATGAATAAAACGATATATACAGTATGAGTAAAACGATATATACAGTATGAATAAAACGATATATACAGTATGAGTAAAACGCTATATACAGTATGAATAAAACGATATATACAATTTGAATAAAACGATATATACAGTATGAATAAAACGATATATACAGTATGAGTAAAACGATATATACAGTATGAGTAAAACGATATATACAGTATGAATAAAACGATATATACAGTATGAATAAAACGATATATACAGTCTGAGTAAAACTATATATACAGTATGAGTAAAACGATATATACAGTATGAATAAAACGATATATACAGTGTAGTGAAATCGTATTCGTACTGAACCCGGGGTGATGCTCGCTGCTCGTTGACACCGCTAGGGGCGTGACTATAAGACCCGCTGCTGCGGACGGTGTTCCGAGATTTCTCCTGTGACACGTTACATCTGGTAGACTCGCTAACGGTACGCCAGCATAGAATATCCAGCTTGCTTGCATTGAATGTTATGAATGGTCCCATGTGATGTCACATCATATACTTATTGTATTTCCTGCTTTACAGGATGATGTTATGATCTAAATGGAATTAAACCACCCGTTGGACTAAAGTTGTGTGGACCTGATTGGTTTTCCACAACACTTAATTCCATTTATATCTACCGACATGGCTGGCAACAAGACGCTGGCGGTTGCCGTATTCTGCGCCGACCCGCAAGCCCCGGATGGTGGCTTGCAACTGAAGCACTGGCTCAGAACATTGGAGAATCATTTCGACGAGCCTGAGACCGCGCCGACGGCTGCCGCGAAGCTAGCAACTCTTCATTCAAAAATCGACTACCGGGTGTACAACTCCATCGCTCAATGCGCGACGTATGACCTCTCGATCGCGGAGCTCAAACGGCTGTACATAAAGGAAAAAAGCCCGGTGTATGCACGATATTTGCTGCAAACGCGACGTCAGCAACCCAACGAGGCGATGGACCACTCCGCCCAGGAGCTCCGGCAGCTCTTGCTGGACAGCACCAGGGAGCCACGGACTCCCGCGCAGTCTCAGGATGATCTTCTTTTAGATGCCTTCATTGCAGGGGTCTCCTCCCAGGAACTAAGGCTCAAGCTCTTAGAGAAGACCGACCTGACCTTCGCTACAGCACTCGAGCAAGGGAAAGTATACACCGAAGCGCGGATGCAATCGAACACCTATGATCGCACGCGCCTCTTGGCGGGCACTACACTACACGCCCGGCCGGAGAGTGCTACCGCCGAGGACGCGGACCTGCTCGCGGAACTCCGGGATGCTCCGGAGGAAGACCCAGTCCTGACGGCTGCCGTTACGACCAGACCCAAGGCCTTACGCGGGGCCGCATGCTTTTTCTGTGGGGGGCCACGCCATGCCCGGCCCGTGTGTCCGGCCCGAGACGCTATATGCCATTTGTGCTCGCAAAAAGGACATTACGCGAAAGTGTGCAGGAAAACGGCACGCGGCTCGCGGCTCATTGAATCGCGCGGTCGCGGTCGCGCGGGCGCGGCGACCTTGAATGGGCTCATTGCGGAGCCTGCGAGCCGAGCCCGAAACCCGGCGCCTTACCCGACTTCGAAAGGGAGGGCCCCTCTCTGCGGGCCCCTGGGCGCTCAGACGTCCTTGGCGGGCGTCACCGGACAGCCACCACAGTCTCATCCTCAATCGGGCACGAAGTACGTGTCCTTGACCAAACTCCGGGCCACGCAAGGGGCTTTGAAGCCTCGCCAAGCCCCAGCGGAACGTTCTCCTCGTGTCGTCCACGAGCTAACGGTGGCCCTCACCCCGGAAAAGGCGATTTCGAATACTACGGAGGCCTTTTTCTGCCAAAAGTGTCAAAAGGCGATTTCGAATACTACGGAGGCCTTTTTCTGTCAGAATTGTCAGATTTTGAATCGCGAAACACCGGAATGCTTGGGAAAGCCCTCTGATGGCGTTAATGGATTCCCCATGGTCAACGCAGACTCCAGCCACGACCGCAAAACTGCTGCTGGCATAGGATCCACCCGCGAGGCTTGTCCGACCCATTCGGGGGGCTCAGTCCCACTCCCAGCAGCCTCGTCTGGCCTGGCTCAAGCCCTTATTCCCCTCATGGTCGAAGGCCATTGTGTTCGGGCCTTGGTGGATACAGGGTCTACGGATAGTTTTATCGACCAGCGACTTGTGCTCAGGCATGGATGGCGGATCTGGAGGTCTACGAGACGGATCTTCATGGCTTCCCAGGGGCTTCGACTCAGCACGAAGGGGGAATGCCGATTGAAACTCGTGCTAAAGGGACGGGTTTTCCCTGATGTACACCTTATGGTTTTACCCGCATTATGTGCTGATATTCTGTTAGGACACGATTTTCTTAAGCTGCATGGACGTCTGGTAATGGAGTTTGGTGGGCCTGACACGCTTGTTGTGGGGGCGGACGACGCGCTTGCGGTGTGCGCCCTAGCGCAAATGGACGTCCAGCCGCTTTCGCTGTTCCCCAATCTAACCTCCGACTGCACCCCTGTCGCGGTGAAATCACGGCGCTACTCTCGCGCAGACATGCAATTCATTGCGGACGAAACGGCTCAGCTCTTGAAAGACGGCATCATAGAACCTATAGGTCGCCGTGGCGCACCCAGGTCTTGGTGGTGCGCAGCGAGGCCCATCGCAGACGCATGGTAATCGACTATTCCCAAACGATTAACCACTTTACACAGCTGGATGCCTACCCCCTTCCGAGAATGGACGCGCTGGTGCAACAGGTGTCCCAGTATTCGGTCTATAGCACTCTCGATCTCCGTAGTGCATACCACCAGATCCCTATCTCTAGGGCGGATCGTATCTATACCGCATTTGAGTCGGGGCAGCGGTTGTACCAATTTACGCGATTGCCTTTTGGGGTAACGAACGGGGTCGCTTGTTTCCAGAGGGCCATGGATGACCTTGTTGCGCGGGAGCACTTAACCGATGTTTTCGTCTACCTCGATAATCTTACGGTTTGTGGGTATGACCAAGGGCACCATGATGCTAATCTGAAGCGCTTCCTTGAGGTCGCGCAGAGGTATCACTTAACTATGAACGAGGATAAGTGCCAATACTCCCTACGCACGATAGATCTTCTGGGGTACACCGTGACCCATGGCTCTGTCGCTCCGGATAAGGAGCGTCTGCGACCTTTGCTCGACATGGCCCCTCCCTGTGATCGGGCGTCCCTGAAGCGCGACCTTGGGCTGTTCGCCCATTACTCCAAATGGGTGCAAAGTTTCTCCGCGAAACTTCGCCCCCTCGTGGCCTGCGACACCTTCCCACTGAGTCCGGCCGCATTGGCGGCCTTTGAAGGCCTTAAGGCCGACATCGCCCGAGCCGCCGTGGCGACAATCGACGAGAGCGGCTCTTTCGTCCTCGAAAGTGACGCCTCGGATCAGGCCATCGCGGCGACCCTCTCCCAAGGGGGGCGTCCCGTGGCTTTCTTTTCACGGACTCTTACCACCGCTGAGCGGAGACACTCGTCCGTTGAAAAGGAAGCGTATGCGATCGTCGAGTCTATTCGGCGATGGCGCCCGTACTTACTCGGGTGGAGCTTCCAAATCATCACGGACCAGCAAAGCGTTGCGTTCATGTACGACACCTTACACGCCCAGCGCATTAAGAATGAGAAAATCACTCGCTGGCATATCGAACTTGCCGACTTCTGTTACACCATCAAATATCGCCCGGGGAAGGATAACAGGGCCGCCGATGCCTTATCACGACTGGCTACATGCGCGGGTATCACCTCTTTGGAGGGCCTACGGGTGCTGCATGCCACTGCGGGCCATCCCGGCATAATGCGTTTCGCTCATTTTGTGCGGTGTGGCAATCTCCCATACTCGATTGACAATATCCGCCGTATCTGTCGCGACTGCGCTATCTGCGCGGAAATCAAACCGCGTTTCTATAACCCTCCCATGGGGACTCTGGTTAAGGCTACGCGACCGTGGGAACGCTTGGCGATGGATTTCAAGGGCCCATTGCCGGTGTCGAACGGCTCTCGCTATCTGCTCACTATCGTCGATGAGTACTCGCGATTCCCCTTTGCTTATACGTGCGCGGACATGACTGCTGCCACGGTGATGCGATGCTTACAGAACTTGTTCTCAATGTTCGGTTACCCGGCCTATGTCCATACCGACCGGGGTGCGGTCTTCTTGTCTCAGGAGGTGCGCGGCTATCTGCTCCAAAATAACATTGCTTCTAGTTACACCACGCCGTACAGACCCCAGGCTAATGGGCAGATCGAACGCTTCAACGGGATTATCTGGAGGGCCGTCATGCTCAACCTCCGGACCCTCGGCCGGGGCCTCGATAAATGGGCTTGGTCGCTACCTGCGGCGTTGAACTCGATCAGGGCTCTCCTGAGTACGGCAACCAACCAAACTCCCCACGAGCGACTTTTCCACCACCCCAGGAGCTCGGGGTGTTTACGGTCTTTGCCCAGTTGGCTCGCTGGGCCCGGGCCGGCCTACCTTAAACGGGCGGTTCGCGCGAGCAAGTACGACCCCCTAGTGGACAAAGTGCAGATTCTCCAGGCTAATCCTGAGCATGCTCGTGTGATGACGACTGATGGCCGTGAGACTACTGTCTCCGTCCGTCACCTTGCCCCTTGCGGGGTCGCTGACCTGAGTAGGGAATCGGACGAACCGATCGAACCCATCTATGAGACTATGGCCTCTCCCGACGCTCCCATCGCCGAAAGTCTACCGACCCTCCCCTCGCCGAGTCTACCTGGGCCCGACAACTTGGAGTTACCCCCTTCGTCACCCGACCCTGATGGCGCCTCCGACGCCGGGGACACAGGGATACGTAATGCCGTACCCGGGGAATTTCGGACGCGTGCTGGCAGAGAAATTCGCTGCCCGGCCCGATACGGTTGGGTCGACTGATGTTCCGCACCCTGTTCGTGCTGACGCTCACTCGCTTTTAGCCGCACTGCCGTATAATTCTGATGGGGGGGGGGGGAGAATGTAGTGAAATCGTATTCGTACTGAACCCGGGGTGATGCTCGCTGCTCGTTGACACCGCTAGGGGCGTGACTATAAGACCCGCTGATGCGGACGGTGCTCCGAGATTTCTCCTGTGACACGTTACATCTGGTAGACTCGCTAACGGTACGCCAGCATAGAATATCCAGCTTGCTTGCATTGAATGTTATGAATGGTCCCATGTGATGTCACATCGTATACTTATTGTATTTCCTGCTTTACAGGATGATGTTATGATCTAAATGGAATTAAACCACCCGTTGGACTAAAGTTGTGTGGACCTGATTGGTTTTCCACAACATACAGTATGAATAAAACGATATATACAGTATGAGTAAAACGATATATACAGTATGAATAAAACGATATATACAGTATGAGTAAAACGCTATATACAGTATGAATAAAATGATATATACAGTATGAATAAAACGATATATACAGTATGAGTACAACGATATATACAGTATGAATACAACGATATATACAGTATGAGTAAAACGATATATACAGTATGAATAAAACGATGTATGCAGTATGAGTACAACGATATATACAGTATGAATAAAATGATATATACAGTATGAATAAAACGATATATACAGTATGAGTAAAACGATATATACAGTATGAACTAGAACGGGCACTCGGTAGAGCGCATACCTTCGCCGCAGCTACTGTTCTGTACTTGGCATGGGAGTGTAGGGAACAGAACAACAAAAATACGATTTTGACCTTTTCGTGACCTTGACCTTGACCTTTGACCCGATTGCTCCCAAAATCTAATCAAATGTGTCCCGTATAATATCCAATCATCCCACCAAATTTCATGCAATTCGGTGGAATACTTTTTGAGTTATGCGAATAACATACACACACACACACACACACACACAGACATACAAATAAATACACAGCGATCAAAACATAACCTTCCGCTTTTGCGAAGGTAATCAACTAGAACGGGCACTCGGTAGAGCGCATACCTTCGCCGCAGCTACTGTTCTGTACTTGGCATGGGAGTGTAGGGAACAGAACAACAAAAATACGATTTTGACCTTTTCGTGACCTTGACCTTGACCTTTGACCCGATTGCTCCCAAAATCTAATCAAATGTGTCCCGTATAATAACCAATCATCCCACCAAATTTCATGCAATTCGGTTGAATACTTTTTGAGTTATGCGAATAACATACACACACACACACACACAGACATACAAATAAATACACAGCGATCAAAACATAACCTTCCGCTTTTGCGAAGGTAATAAAACGATATATACAGTATGAGTAAAACGATATATACAGTATGAGTAAAACGATATATACAGTATGAATAAAATGATATATACAGTATGAACTAGAACGGGCACTCGGTAGAGCGCATACCTTCGCCGCAGCTACTGTTCTGTACTTGGCATGGGAGTGTAGGGAACAGAACAACAAAATACGATTTTGACCTTTTCGTGACCTTGACCTTGACCTTTGACCCGATTGCTCCCAAAATCTAATCAAATGTGTCCCGTATAATAACCAATCATCCCACCAAATTTCATGCAATTCGGTTGAATACTTTTTGAGTTATGCGAATAACATACACACACACACACAGACATACAAATAAATACACAGCGATCAAAACATAACCTTCCGCTTTTGCGAAGGTAATAAAACGATATATACAGTATGAATAAAACGATATCTACAGTATGAATAAAACGATACATACAGTATGAATAAAACGATATATACAGTTTGAATAAAACGATATATACAGTATGAGTAAAACGATATATACAGTATGAATAAAACGATATATACAGTATGAGTAAAACGCTATATACAGTATGAATAAAATGATATATACAGTATGAATAAAACGATATATACAGTATGAGTACAACGATATATACAGTATGAATAAAACGATATATACAGTATGAATAAAACGATATATACAGTATGAGTACAACGATATATACAGTATGAGTAAAACGATATATACAGTATGAATAAAACGATATATACAGTCTGAGAAAAACGATATATACAGTATGAATAAAACGATATGTACAGTATGAGCAAAACGATATATACAGTATGAATAAAACGATATATACAGTATGAGTAAAACGATATATACAGTATGAATAAAACGATATATACAGTATGAGTAAAACGATATATACAGTATGAGTAAAACGCTATATACAGTATGAATAAAATGATATATACAGTATGAATAAAACGATATATACAGTATGAGTACAACAATATATACAGTATGAATACAACGATATATACAGTATGAGTAAAACGATATATACAGTATGAATAAAACGATGTATGCAGTATGAGTACAACGATATATACAGTATGAATAAAATGATATATACAGTATGAATAAAACGATATATACAGTATGAGTAAAACGATATATACAGTATGAATAAAACGATGTATACAGTATGAGTAAAACGATATATACAGTATGTGTAAAACGATATATACAGTATGAATAAAATGATATATACAGTATGAATAAAACGATATATACAGTATGAATAAAGATATCTACAGTATGAATAAAACGATACATACAGTATGAATAAAACGATATATACAGTTTGAATAAAACGATATATACAGTATGAGTAAAACGATATATACAGTATGAATAAAACGATATATACAGTATGAGTAAAACGCTATATACAGTATGAATAAAATGATATATACAGTATGAATAAAACGATATATACAGTATGAGTACAACGATATATACAGTATGAATAAAACGGTATATACAGTATGAGTAAAACGATATATACAGTATGAATAACATGATATATACAGTATGAATAAAATGATATATACAGTATGAGTAAAACGATATATCCAGTATGAATAAAACGATATATACAGTATGAGTAAAACGATATATACAGTATGAGTAAAACGATATATACAGTATGAATAAAATGATATATACAGTATGAATAAAACGATATATACAGTATGAATAAAACGATATCTACAGTATGAATAAAACGATACATACAGTATGAATAAAACGATATATACAGTTTGAATAAAACGATATATACAGTATGAGTAAAACGATATATACAGTATGAATAAAACGATATATACAGTATGAGTAAAACGATATATACAGTATGAATAAAACGATATATACAGTATGAATAAAATGATATATTCAGTATGAATAAAACAATATATACAGTATGAGTAAAACGATATATACAGTATGAGTAAAACGATATATACAGTATGAACAAAACGATATATACAGTATGAATAAAACGATATATACAGTCTGAGTAAAACGCTATATACAGTATGAATAAAATGATATATACAGTATGAATAAACCGATATATACAGTATGAGTAAAACGATGTATGCAGTATGAGTAAAACGATATATACAGTATGAATAAAACGATATATACAGTATGAATAAAACGATATATACAGTATGAGTAAAACGATATATACAGTATGAGTAAAACGATATATACAGGATGAGTAAAACGATATATACAGTATGAGTAAAACGATATATACAGTATGAATAAAACGATATATACAGTATGAATAAAATGATATATACAGTATGAGTAAAACGGTATATACAGTATGAATAAAACGATATATACAGTATGAGTAAAACGATATATACAGTATGAGTAAAACGATATATACAGTATGAGTAAAACGATATATACAGTATGAATAAAACGATATATACAGTTTGAGCAAAAAGGATATATACAGTATGAGTAAAACGATATATACAGTATGAATAAAACGATATATACAGTATGAATAAAATGTTATATACAGTATGAATAAAACGATATATACAGTTTGAGCAAAAAGGATATATACAGTATGAGTAAAACGATATATACAGTATGAATAAAACGATATATACAGTATGAATAAAACGATATATACAGTATGAGTAAAACGATATATACAGTATGAGTAAAACGATATGTACAGTATGAATACAATGATATATACAGTATGAATAAAACGATATATACAGTATGAGTAAAACGATATATACAGTATGAGTAAAACGATATATACAGTATGAATAAAACGATATATACAGTATGAGTAAAACGATATTTACAGTATGAGTAAAATGATATATACAGTATGAATAAAACGATATATACAGTATGAGTAAAACGATATATACAGTATGAGTAAAACGATATACACAGTATGAGTAAAACGGTATATACAGTATGAGTAAAACGGTATATACAGTATGAGTAAAACGATATATACAGTATGAATAAAACGATATATACAGTATGGGTAGAACGATATGTACAGTATGAATAAAATGATATATACAGTATGAATAAAACGATATATACAGTTTGAATAAAACGATATATACAGTATGAATAAAACGATATATACAGTATGAATACAACGATATATACAGTATGAGTAAAACTATGTATACAGTATGAATACAACGATATATGCAGTATGAATAAAACGATATATACAGTATGAGTAAAACGATATATACAGTATGAGGTAAACTATATATACAGTATGAATAAAACGATATATACAGTATGAGTAAAACGATATATACAGTATGAATAAAACGATATATACAGTATGAATAAAACGATATATACAGTATGAATAAAACGATATATACAGTATGAATAAAACGATATATACAGTATGAATAAAACGATATATACAGTATGAATAAAACGATATATATAGTATGAGTAAAACGATATATACAGTATGAGTAAAACGATATATACAGTATGAGTAAAACGATATATACAGTATGAATAAAACGATATATACTGTATGAATAAAACGATATATACAGTATGAGTAAAACGATATATACAGTATGAGTAAAACGATATATACAGTATGAATAAAACGATATATACCGTATGAATAAAACGATATATACAGTATGAGTAAAACGATATATACAGTATGAATAAAACGATATATACAGTATGGGTAAAATGCTATATACAGTATGAATAAAATGATATATACAGTATGAATAAAACGATATATACAGTATGAGTAAAACGATATATACAGTATGAATAAAACGATATATACAGTATGAATAAAACGATATATACAGTATGAATAAAACGATATATACAGTATGAGTAAAACGCTATATACAGTATGAGTAAAACGATAAACACAGTATGAATAAAACGATATATACAGTATGAATAAAATGATATCTACAGTATGAGTAAAACGATATATACAGTATGAGTAAAATGATATATACAGTATGAATAAAACGGTATATACAGTATGAATAAAATGATATATACAGTATGAATAAAACGATATATACAGTATGAGTAAAACGATATATACAGCATGAATAAAACGATATATACAGTATGGGTAAAACGATATATACAGTATGAATAAAATGATATATACAGTATGAATAAAACGATTTTTCCATTATGAATAAAGCGATATATACAGTATGAATAAAACGATATATACAGTATGAGTAAAACGATATATACAGTATGAGTAAAACGATATATACAGTATGCGTAAAACGATATATACAGTCTGAATAAAACGATATTTCCAGTATGAGTAAAACGATATATACAGTCTGAATAAAACGATATATACAGTATGAGTAAAACGATATATACAGTATGCGTAAAACGATATATACAGTCTGAATAAAACGATATATACAGTATGCGTAAAACGATATATACAGTCTGAATAAAACGATATATACAGTATGAGTAAAACGATATATACAGTATGCGTAAAACGATATTATACAGTCTGAATAAAACGATATATACAGTATGCGTAAAACGATATATACAGTCTGAATAAAACGATATATACAGTCTGAATAAAACGATATATACAGTATGAGTAAAACGATATATACAGTATGCGTAAAACGATATATACAGTCTGAATAAAACGATATTTCCAGTATGAGTAAAACGATATATACAGTATGAATAAAACGATATATACAGTATGAGTAAAACGATATATACAGTATGAGTAAAACGATATATACAGTATGAGTAAAACGATATATACAGTATGAATAAAATGATATATACAGTATGAATAGAACGATTTGTACAGTATGAGTAAAACGATATATACAGTATGAGTAAAACGATATATACAGTATGAATAAAATGATATATACAGTATGAATACAACGATATATACAGTTTGAGTAAAACGCTATATACAGTATGAGTAAAACGATATATACAGTATGAGTAAACCGAAATATACAGTATGAATAAAATGATATATACAGTATGCATAAAACGATATATACAGTATGAGTAAAACGATATGTACAGTATGAATAAAACGATATATACAGTATGAATAAAATTATATGTACAGTATGAATAAAACGATATATACAGTATGAATACAACGATATATACAGTATGAGTAAAACGATATATACAGTATGAGTAAAACGATATACAGTATGAGTAAAATATATAATGTAACGATATAAAATGTAACGATATATACAGTATGAGTAAAACGATATATACAGTATGAATAAAACGCTATATACAGTATGAGTAAAACGATATATACAGTATGAATAATGTATGAGTAAAACGATACATACAGTATGAATAAAACGATATATACAGTATGAGTATGAATAAAACGATATATACAGTATGAATAAAACGATATATACAGTATGAGTAAAACGATATATACAGTATGAGTGAAACGATATCTACAGTATGAATAAAACGATATATACAGTATGAATAAAACGATATATACATTATGAATAAAATGATATTGTTACAGACGTGGCTTGGATGTTATTTACCGAGCGGTTTTATGGTATGACCACGTCTGCACAAGTTACCCGATTGTGCCCGAACGTTGACTAGTCGCGCGATGCTGGCTCAATAAGAAAAAGAAGACACCCGGCTGGATTACAATAACACAATACGACACCAATGGTTCAGTTCTCAAGACCTCCGGAGGAGGTTATATTAGGGCGGAAGGTCAGATTACAACTACAAGAGGAACAGCATAGAAAGACAGGCACTTAGACACACTCTTATATTAACCCCGGACAGACGACAGACAAACGGGACAACGGCTGACTCACACGGGGGTTTGATGGCTAGGAAAGGCAGGTATCGATGGCTCCAGGTCCTCCTGGGCTCGGGGCAGGGTACAGTACGGTCCGGTCCGGTCCAAAGATGCGGGGAGGTATCGTCGCGCTGGGGGTGGCGGTGGCTTCTCTCTCCAAGCTGAGGCGCATCTGACGTCACATCCGGCGCGGGGCCGCGTATATCCGGCGGGGAGTGACACGCCCTCGGCTCGTTAGCTCCGCCCCAGATGGAATCGGCACGTTGCTTCTCATTGGGTGCGTGGGGGGGTTACTGGCTCCGCCCCTGACGAGGAGCTGACAGCCAGCCCCTTCGGGGTAACGCCGTGGAGCGCATGGTCATGGCGGGTAACCGAGCCGGTGTGAGGACGCACACTCCCCGCCCCTCTGTTGTTGTAGTCGTAGTTGTAGTTGTAATTGTTGTTGTAGTTGTTGTTATTGTTGTTGTTTGGGGAAGAAGATGGGAGGAGGTATGGGAAAGGTCCTAAACTCACTACTGATGCCATATAATCACATTCTGGTGCAACGAAGAGTCATAATTAATGGAAACGAGGCCTTAACTGACATAGATTAAGAATAACTAGGAAGATGTCCGAAAGTTGTCTACGTGTGGTGCGGTGGACCTGGGCACGACATTTAATGGGGGAATAAGGGGAAGGTCGGCTCTACTGATTGTTATTTACATGCAATGGGACTAGGGAATGGGGGATTGGGGAAAGTTGGGGAGTATTGGAGAAAATAGGGGAATATTTACAAGCGGATATGGAGGCCAAATTCCATATTCGCAACAATATATACAGTATGAGTAAAACGATATATCCAGTATGAATAAAACGATATATACAGTATGAGTAAAACGATATATACAGTATGAGTAAAACGATATATACAGTTTGAATAAAACGATATATACAGTATGAGTAAAACGAGATATACAGTATGAATAAAACGATATGTACAGTATGAATAAAACGATATATACAGTATGAATAAAACGATATATACAGTATGAATAAAATGATATATTCAGTATGAATAAAACGATATATACAGTATGAGTAAAACGATATATACAGTATGAGTAAAACGATATATACAGTATGAACAAAACGATATATACAGTATGAATAAAACGATATATACAGTCTGAGTAAAACGCTATATACAGTATGAATAAAATGATATATACAGTATGAATAAACCGATATATACAGCATGAGTAAAACTATGTATGCAGTATGAGTAAAACGATATATACAGTATGAATAAAACGATATATACAGTATGAATAAAACGATATATACAGTATGAGTAAAACGATATATACAGTATGAGTAAAACGATATATACAGGATGAGTAAATCGATATATACAGTATGAGTAAAACGATATATACAGTATGAATAAAACGATATATACAGTATGAATAAAATGATATATACAGTATGAGTAAAACGGTATATACAGTATGAATAAAACGATATATACAGTATGAGTAAAACGATATATACAGTATGAGTAAAACGATATATACAGTATGAATAAAACGATATATACAGTATGAATAAAACGATATATACAGTTTGAGCAAAAAGGATATATACAGTATGAGTAAAACGATATATACAGTATGAATAAAACGATATATACAGTATGAATAAAACGATATATACAGTATGAGTAAAACGATATATACAGTATGAGTAAAACGATATATACAGTATGAATACAATGATATATACAGTATGAATAAAACGGTATATACAGTATGAGTAAAACGATATATACAGTATGAGTAAAACGATATATACAGTATGAATAAAACGATATATACAGTATGAGTAAAACGATATTTACAGTATGAGTAAAATGATATATACAGTATGAATAAAACGATATATACAGTATGAGTAAAACGATATATACAGTATGAGTAAAACGATATATACAGTATGAGTAAAACGGTATATACAGTATGAGTAAAACGGTATATACAGTATGAGTAAAACGATATATACAGTATGAATAAAACGATATATACAGTATGAGTAGAACGATATATAAAGTATGAATAAAATGATATATACAGTATGAATAAAACGATATATACAGTTTGAATAAAACGATATATACAGTATGAATAAAACGATATATACAGTATGAATACAACGATATATACAGTATGAGTAAAACTATGTATACAGTATGAATACAACGATATATGCAGTATGAATAAAACGATATATACAGTATGAGTAAAACGATATATACAGTATGAGTAAAACAATATATACAGTATGAGGTAAACGATATATACAGTATGAATAAAACGATATATACAGTATGAGTAAAACGATATATACAGTATGAATAAAACGATATATACAGTATGAATAAAACGATATATACAGTATGAATAAAACGATATATACAGTATGAATAAAACGATATATATAGTATGAGTAAAACGATATATACAGTATGAGTAAAACGATATATACAGTATGAATAAAACGATATATACTGTATGAATAAAACGATATATACAGTATGAGTAAAACGATATATACAGTATGAGTAAAACGATATATACAGTATGAATAAAACGATATATACCGTATGAATAAAACGATATATACAGTATGAGTAAAACGATATATACAGTATGAATAAAACGATATATACAGTATGGGTAAAACGCTATATACAGTATGAATAAAATGATATATACAGTATGAATAAAACGTTATATACAGTATGAGTAAAACGATATATACAGTATGAATAAAACGATATATACAGTATGAATAAAACGATATATACAGTATGAATAAAACGATATATACAGTATGAGTAAAACGATATATACAGTATGAGTAAAACGATAAACACAGTATGAATAAAACGATATATACAGTATGAATAAAATGATATCTACAGTATGAGTAAAACGATATATACAGTATGAGTAAAATGATATATACAGTATGAATAAAACGGTATATACAGTCTGAATAAAATGATATATACAGTATGAATAAAACGATATATACAGTATGAGTAAAACGATATATACAGCATGAATAAAACGATATATACAGTATGAGTAAAACGATATATACAGTATGAATAAAATGATATATACAGTATGAATAAAACGATTTTTCCATTATGAATAAAGCGATATATACAGTATGAATAAAACGATATATACAGTATGAGTAAAACGATATATACAGTATGAGTAAAATGATATATACAGTATGCGTAAAACGATATATACAGTCTGAATAAAACGATATTTCCAGTATGAGTAAAACGATATATACAGTCTGAATAAAACGATATATACAGTATGAGTAAAACGATATATACAGTATGCGTAAAACGATATATACAGTCTGAATAAAACGATATATACAGTATGCGTAAAACGATATATACAGTCTGAATAAAACGATATATACAGTATGAGTAAAACGATATATACAGTATGCGTAAAACGATATTATACAGTCTGAATAAAACGATATATACAGTATGCGTAAAACGATATATACAGTCTGAATAAAACGATATATACAGTCTGAATAAAACGATATATACAGTATGAGTAAAACGATATATACAGTATGCGTAAAACGATATATACAGTCTGAATAAAACGATATTTCCAGTATGAGTAAAACGATATATACAGTATGAATAAAACGATATATACAGTATGAGTAAAACGATATATACAGTATGAGTAAAACGATATATACAGTATGAGTAATGTATGAGTAAAACGATACATACAGTATGAATAAAACGATATATACAGTATGAGTATGAATAAAACGATATATACAGTATGAATAAAACGATATATACAGTATGAGTAAAACGATATATACAGTATGAGTAAAACGATATCTACAGTATGAATAAAACGATATATACAGTATGAATAAAACGATATATACATTATGAATAAAATGATATATACAGTATGAGTAAAACGATATATCCAGTATGAATAAAACGATATATACAGTATGAGTAAAACGATATATACAGTATGAGTAAAACGTTATATACAGTATGAATAAAATGATATATACAGTATGAATAAAACGATATATACAGTATGAATAAAACGATATCTACAGTATGAATAAAACGATACATACAGTATGAATAAAACGCTATATACAGTTTGAATAAAACGATATATACAGTATGAGTAAAACGATATATACAGTATGAATAAAACGATATGTACAGTATGAATAAAACGATATATACAGTATGAATAAAACGATATATACAGTATGAATAAAATGATATATTCAGTATGAATAAAACGATATATACAGTATGAGTAAAACGATATATACAGTATGAGTAAAACGATATATACAGTATGAACAAAACGATATATACAGTATGAATAAAACGATATATACAGTCTGAGTAAAACGCTATAGACAGTATGAATAAAATGATATATACAGTATGAATAAACCGATATATACAGTATGAGTAAAACGATGTATGCAGTATGAGTAAAACGATATATACAGTATGAATAAAACGATATATACAGTATGAATAAAACGATATATACAGTATGAGTAAAACGATATATACAGTATGAGTAAAACGATATATACAGGATGAGTAAAACGATATATACAGTATGAGTAAAACGATATATACAGTATGAATAAAACGATATATACAGTATGAATAAAATGATATATACAGTATGAGTAAAACGGTATATACAGTATGAATAAAACGATATATACAGTATGAGTAAAACGATATATACAGTATGAGTAAAACGATATATACAGTATGAGTAAAACGATATATACAGTATGAATAAAACGATATATACAGTTTGAGCAAAAAGGATATATACAGTATGAGTAAAACGATATATACAGTATGAATAAAACGATATATACAGTATGAATAAAATGATATATACAGTATGAATAAAACGATATATACAGTTTGAGCAAAAAGGATATATACAGTATGAGTAAAACGATATATACAGTATGAATAAAACGATATATACAGTATGAGTAAAACGATATATACAGTATGAGTAAAACGATATATACAGTATGAATACAATGATATATACAGTATGAATAAAACGATATATACAGTATGAGTAAAACGATATATACAGTATGAGTAAAACGATATATACAGTCTGAGTAAAACGATATATACAGTATGAGTAATACGATATATACAGTATGAGTAAAACGATATATACAGTATGAATAAAACGATATATACAGTATGAGTACAACGATATATACAGTATGAATAAAACGATATGTACAGTATGAGTAAAACGATATCTACAGTATGAGTAAAACGATATATACAGTATGAGTAAAACGATATATACAGTATGAGTAATACGATGTATACAGTATGAGTAAAACGATGTATGCAGTATGAGTAAAACGATATATACAGTATGAGTAAAACGATGTATGCAGTATGAATAAAACGATATATACAGTATGAGTAAAACGATATATACAGAATGAGTAAAACGATATATACAGTATGAATAAAATGATATATACAGTATGAGTAAAACGATGTATGCAGTATGAATAAAACGATATATACAGTATGAGTAAAACGATATATACAGTATGAGTAAAACGATATATACAGTATGAATAAAACGATATATACAGTATGAGTAAAACGATATATACAGTATGAGTAAAACGATATATACAGTATGAGTAAAACGATGTATACAGTATGAATAAAACGATATATACAGTGTGAGTAAAACGATATATACAGTATGAGTAAAACGATATATACAGTATGAATAAAACGATGTATACAGTATGAGTAAAACGATGTATACAGTATGAATAAAACGATATATGCAGTATGAGTAAAACGATATATACAGTATGAGTTAAACGATATATACAGTATGAATAAAACGATATATACAGTATGAGTAAAACGATATATACAGTATGAATAAAACGATATATACAGTATGAGTAAAACGCTATATACAGTATGAATAAAACGATATATACAATTTGAATAAAACGATATATACAGTATGAATAAAACGATATATACAGTATGAGTAAAACGATATATACAGTATGAGTAAAACGATATATACAGTATGAATAAAACGATATATACAGTATGAATAAAACGATATATACAGTCTGAGTAAAACTATATATACAGTATGAGTAAAACGATATATACAGTATGAATAAAACGATATATACAGTGTAGTGAAATCGTATTCGTACTGAACCCGGGGTGATGCTCGCTGCTCGTTGACACCGCTAGGGGCGTGACTATAAGACCCGCTGCTGCGGACGGTGTTCCGAGATTTCTCCTGTGACACGTTACATCTGGTAGACTCGCTAACGGTACGCCAGCATAGAATATCCAGCTTGCTTGCATTGAATGTTATGAATGGTCCCATGTGATGTCACATCATATACTTATTGTATTTCCTGCTTTACAGGATGATGTTATGATCTAAATGGAATTAAACCACCCGTTGGACTAAAGTTGTGTGGACCTGATTGGTTTTCCACAACACTTAATTCCATTTATATCTACCGACATGGCTGGCAACAAGACGCTGGCGGTTGCCGTATTCTGCGCCGACCCGCAAGCCCCGGATGGTGGCTTGCAACTGAAGCACTGGCTCAGAACATTGGAGAATCATTTCGACGAGCCTGAGACCGCGCCGACGGCTGCCGCGAAGCTAGCAACTCTTCATTCAAAAATCGACTACCGGGTGTACAACTCCATCGCTCAATGCGCGACGTATGACCTCTCGATCGCGGAGCTCAAACGGCTGTACATAAAGGAAAAAAGCCCGGTGTATGCACGATATTTGCTGCAAACGCGACGTCAGCAACCCAACGAGGCGATGGACCACTCCGCCCAGGAGCTCCGGCAGCTCTTGCTGGACAGCACCAGGGAGCCACGGACTCCCGCGCAGTCTCAGGATGATCTTCTTTTAGATGCCTTCATTGCAGGGGTCTCCTCCCAGGAACTAAGGCTCAAGCTCTTAGAGAAGACCGACCTGACCTTCGCTACAGCACTCGAGCAAGGGAAAGTATACACCGAAGCGCGGATGCAATCGAACACCTATGATCGCACGCGCCTCTTGGCGGGCACTACACTACACGCCCGGCCGGAGAGTGCTACCGCCGAGGACGCGGACCTGCTCGCGGAACTCCGGGATGCTCCGGAGGAAGACCCAGTCCTGACGGCTGCCGTTACGACCAGACCCAAGGCCTTACGCGGGGCCGCATGCTTTTTCTGTGGGGGGCCACGCCATGCCCGGCCCGTGTGTCCGGCCCGAGACGCTATATGCCATTTGTGCTCGCAAAAAGGACATTACGCGAAAGTGTGCAGGAAAACGGCACGCGGCTCGCGGCTCATTGAATCGCGCGGTCGCGGTCGCGCGGGCGCGGCGACCTTGAATGGGCTCATTGCGGAGCCTGCGAGCCGAGCCCGAAACCCGGCGCCTTACCCGACTTCGAAAGGGAGGGCCCCTCTCTGCGGGCCCCTGGGCGCTCAGACGTCCTTGGCGGGCGTCACCGGACAGCCACCACAGTCTCATCCTCAATCGGGCACGAAGTACGTGTCCTTGACCAAACTCCGGGCCACGCAAGGGGCTTTGAAGCCTCGCCAAGCCCCAGCGGAACGTTCTCCTCGTGTCGTCCACGAGCTAACGGTGGCCCTCACCCCGGAAAAGGCGATTTCGAATACTACGGAGGCCTTTTTCTGCCAAAAGTGTCAAAAGGCGATTTCGAATACTACGGAGGCCTTTTTCTGTCAGAATTGTCAGATTTTGAATCGCGAAACACCGGAATGCTTGGGAAAGCCCTCTGATGGCGTTAATGGATTCCCCATGGTCAACGCAGACTCCAGCCACGACCGCAAAACTGCTGCTGGCATAGGATCCACCCGCGAGGCTTGTCCGACCCATTCGGGGGGCTCAGTCCCACTCCCAGCAGCCTCGTCTGGCCTGGCTCAAGCCCTTATTCCCCTCATGGTCGAAGGCCATTGTGTTCGGGCCTTGGTGGATACAGGGTCTACGGATAGTTTTATCGACCAGCGACTTGTGCTCAGGCATGGATGGCGGATCTGGAGGTCTACGAGACGGATCTTCATGGCTTCCCAGGGGCTTCGACTCAGCACGAAGGGGGAATGCCGATTGAAACTCGTGCTAAAGGGACGGGTTTTCCCTGATGTACACCTTATGGTTTTACCCGCATTATGTGCTGATATTCTGTTAGGACACGATTTTCTTAAGCTGCATGGACGTCTGGTAATGGAGTTTGGTGGGCCTGACACGCTTGTTGTGGGGGCGGACGACGCGCTTGCGGTGTGCGCCCTAGCGCAAATGGACGTCCAGCCGCTTTCGCTGTTCCCCAATCTAACCTCCGACTGCACCCCTGTCGCGGTGAAATCACGGCGCTACTCTCGCGCAGACATGCAATTCATTGCGGACGAAACGGCTCAGCTCTTGAAAGACGGCATCATAGAACCTATAGGTCGCCGTGGCGCACCCAGGTCTTGGTGGTGCGCAGCGAGGCCCATCGCAGACGCATGGTAATCGACTATTCCCAAACGATTAACCACTTTACACAGCTGGATGCCTACCCCCTTCCGAGAATGGACGCGCTGGTGCAACAGGTGTCCCAGTATTCGGTCTATAGCACTCTCGATCTCCGTAGTGCATACCACCAGATCCCTATCTCTAGGGCGGATCGTATCTATACCGCATTTGAGTCGGGGCAGCGGTTGTACCAATTTACGCGATTGCCTTTTGGGGTAACGAACGGGGTCGCTTGTTTCCAGAGGGCCATGGATGACCTTGTTGCGCGGGAGCACTTAACCGATGTTTTCGTCTACCTCGATAATCTTACGGTTTGTGGGTATGACCAAGGGCACCATGATGCTAATCTGAAGCGCTTCCTTGAGGTCGCGCAGAGGTATCACTTAACTATGAACGAGGATAAGTGCCAATACTCCCTACGCACGATAGATCTTCTGGGGTACACCGTGACCCATGGCTCTGTCGCTCCGGATAAGGAGCGTCTGCGACCTTTGCTCGACATGGCCCCTCCCTGTGATCGGGCGTCCCTGAAGCGCGACCTTGGGCTGTTCGCCCATTACTCCAAATGGGTGCAAAGTTTCTCCGCGAAACTTCGCCCCCTCGTGGCCTGCGACACCTTCCCACTGAGTCCGGCCGCATTGGCGGCCTTTGAAGGCCTTAAGGCCGACATCGCCCGAGCCGCCGTGGCGACAATCGACGAGAGCGGCTCTTTCGTCCTCGAAAGTGACGCCTCGGATCAGGCCATCGCGGCGACCCTCTCCCAAGGGGGGCGTCCCGTGGCTTTCTTTTCACGGACTCTTACCACCGCTGAGCGGAGACACTCGTCCGTTGAAAAGGAAGCGTATGCGATCGTCGAGTCTATTCGGCGATGGCGCCCGTACTTACTCGGGTGGAGCTTCCAAATCATCACGGACCAGCAAAGCGTTGCGTTCATGTACGACACCTTACACGCCCAGCGCATTAAGAATGAGAAAATCACTCGCTGGCATATCGAACTTGCCGACTTCTGTTACACCATCAAATATCGCCCGGGGAAGGATAACAGGGCCGCCGATGCCTTATCACGACTGGCTACATGCGCGGGTATCACCTCTTTGGAGGGCCTACGGGTGCTGCATGCCACTGCGGGCCATCCCGGCATAATGCGTTTCGCTCATTTTGTGCGGTGTGGCAATCTCCCATACTCGATTGACAATATCCGCCGTATCTGTCGCGACTGCGCTATCTGCGCGGAAATCAAACCGCGTTTCTATAACCCTCCCATGGGGACTCTGGTTAAGGCTACGCGACCGTGGGAACGCTTGGCGATGGATTTCAAGGGCCCATTGCCGGTGTCGAACGGCTCTCGCTATCTGCTCACTATCGTCGATGAGTACTCGCGATTCCCCTTTGCTTATACGTGCGCGGACATGACTGCTGCCACGGTGATGCGATGCTTACAGAACTTGTTCTCAATGTTCGGTTACCCGGCCTATGTCCATACCGACCGGGGTGCGGTCTTCTTGTCTCAGGAGGTGCGCGGCTATCTGCTCCAAAATAACATTGCTTCTAGTTACACCACGCCGTACAGACCCCAGGCTAATGGGCAGATCGAACGCTTCAACGGGATTATCTGGAGGGCCGTCATGCTCAACCTCCGGACCCTCGGCCGGGGCCTCGATAAATGGGCTTGGTCGCTACCTGCGGCGTTGAACTCGATCAGGGCTCTCCTGAGTACGGCAACCAACCAAACTCCCCACGAGCGACTTTTCCACCACCCCAGGAGCTCGGGGTGTTTACGGTCTTTGCCCAGTTGGCTCGCTGGGCCCGGGCCGGCCTACCTTAAACGGGCGGTTCGCGCGAGCAAGTACGACCCCCTAGTGGACAAAGTGCAGATTCTCCAGGCTAATCCTGAGCATGCTCGTGTGATGACGACTGATGGCCGTGAGACTACTGTCTCCGTCCGTCACCTTGCCCCTTGCGGGGTCGCTGACCTGAGTAGGGAATCGGACGAACCGATCGAACCCATCTATGAGACTATGGCCTCTCCCGACGCTCCCATCGCCGAAAGTCTACCGACCCTCCCCTCGCCGAGTCTACCTGGGCCCGACAACTTGGAGTTACCCCCTTCGTCACCCGACCCTGATGGCGCCTCCGACGCCGGGGACACAGGGATACGTAATGCCGTACCCGGGGAATTTCGGACGCGTGCTGGCAGAGAAATTCGCTGCCCGGCCCGATACGGTTGGGTCGACTGATGTTCCGCACCCTGTTCGTGCTGACGCTCACTCGCTTTTAGCCGCACTGCCGTATAATTCTGATGGGGGGGGGGGGAGAATGTAGTGAAATCGTATTCGTACTGAACCCGGGGTGATGCTCGCTGCTCGTTGACACCGCTAGGGGCGTGACTATAAGACCCGCTGATGCGGACGGTGCTCCGAGATTTCTCCTGTGACACGTTACATCTGGTAGACTCGCTAACGGTACGCCAGCATAGAATATCCAGCTTGCTTGCATTGAATGTTATGAATGGTCCCATGTGATGTCACATCGTATACTTATTGTATTTCCTGCTTTACAGGATGATGTTATGATCTAAATGGAATTAAACCACCCGTTGGACTAAAGTTGTGTGGACCTGATTGGTTTTCCACAACATACAGTATGAATAAAACGATATATACAGTATGAGTAAAACGATATATACAGTATGAATAAAACGATATATACAGTATGAGTAAAACGCTATATACAGTATGAATAAAATGATATATACAGTATGAATAAAACGATATATACAGTATGAGTACAACGATATATACAGTATGAATACAACGATATATACAGTATGAGTAAAACGATATATACAGTATGAATAAAACGATGTATGCAGTATGAGTACAACGATATATACAGTATGAATAAAATGATATATACAGTATGAATAAAACGATATATACAGTATGAGTAAAACGATATATACAGTATGAACTAGAACGGGCACTCGGTAGAGCGCATACCTTCGCCGCAGCTACTGTTCTGTACTTGGCATGGGAGTGTAGGGAACAGAACAACAAAAATACGATTTTGACCTTTTCGTGACCTTGACCTTGACCTTTGACCCGATTGCTCCCAAAATCTAATCAAATGTGTCCCGTATAATATCCAATCATCCCACCAAATTTCATGCAATTCGGTGGAATACTTTTTGAGTTATGCGAATAACATACACACACACACACACACACACACAGACATACAAATAAATACACAGCGATCAAAACATAACCTTCCGCTTTTGCGAAGGTAATCAACTAGAACGGGCACTCGGTAGAGCGCATACCTTCGCCGCAGCTACTGTTCTGTACTTGGCATGGGAGTGTAGGGAACAGAACAACAAAAATACGATTTTGACCTTTTCGTGACCTTGACCTTGACCTTTGACCCGATTGCTCCCAAAATCTAATCAAATGTGTCCCGTATAATAACCAATCATCCCACCAAATTTCATGCAATTCGGTTGAATACTTTTTGAGTTATGCGAATAACATACACACACACACACACACAGACATACAAATAAATACACAGCGATCAAAACATAACCTTCCGCTTTTGCGAAGGTAATAAAACGATATATACAGTATGAGTAAAACGATATATACAGTATGAGTAAAACGATATATACAGTATGAATAAAATGATATATACAGTATGAACTAGAACGGGCACTCGGTAGAGCGCATACCTTCGCCGCAGCTACTGTTCTGTACTTGGCATGGGAGTGTAGGGAACAGAACAACAAAATACGATTTTGACCTTTTCGTGACCTTGACCTTGACCTTTGACCCGATTGCTCCCAAAATCTAATCAAATGTGTCCCGTATAATAACCAATCATCCCACCAAATTTCATGCAATTCGGTTGAATACTTTTTGAGTTATGCGAATAACATACACACACACACACAGACATACAAATAAATACACAGCGATCAAAACATAACCTTCCGCTTTTGCGAAGGTAATAAAACGATATATACAGTATGAATAAAACGATATCTACAGTATGAATAAAACGATACATACAGTATGAATAAAACGATATATACAGTTTGAATAAAACGATATATACAGTATGAGTAAAACGATATATACAGTATGAACTAGAACGGGCACTCGGTAGAGCGCATACCTTCGCCGCAGCTACTGTTCTGTACTTGGCATGGGAGTGTAGGGAACAGAACAACAAAAATACGATTTTGACCTTTTCGTGACCTTGACCTTGACCTTTGACCCGATTGCTCCCAAAATCTAATCAAATGTGTCCCGTATAATAACCAATCATCCCACCAAATTTCATGCAATTCGGTTGAATACTTTTTGAGTTATGCGAATAACATACACACACAGACATACAAATAAATACACAGCGATCAAAACATAACCTTCCGCTTTTGCGAAGGTAATAAAACGATATATACAGTATGAGTAAAACGCTATATACAGTATGAATAAAATGATATATACAGTATGAATAAAACGATATATACAGTATGAGTACAACGATATATACAGTATGAATAAAACGATATATACAGTATGAATAAAACGATATATACAGTATGAGTACAACGATATATACAGTATGAGTAAAACGATATATACAGTATGAATAAAACGATATATACAGTCTGAGAAAAACGATATATACAGTATGAATAAAACGATATGTACAGTATGAGCAAAACGATATATACAGTATGAATAAAACGATATATACAGTATGAGTAAAACGATATATACAGTATGAATAAAACGATATATACAGTATGAGTAAAACGATATATACAGTATGAGTAAAACGCTATATACAGTATGAATAAAATGATATATACAGTATGAATAAAACGATATATACAGTATGAGTACAACAATATATACAGTATGAATACAACGATATATACAGTATGAGTAAAACGATATATACAGTATGAATAAAACGATGTATGCAGTATGAGTACAACGATATATACAGTATGAATAAAATGATATATACAGTATGAATAAAACGATATATACAGTATGAGTAAAACGATATATACAGTATGAATAAAACGATATATACAGTATGAGTAAAACGATATATACAGTATGAGTAAAACGATATATACAGTATGAATAAAATGATATATACAGTATGAATAAAACGATATATACAGTATGAATAAAGATATCTACAGTATGAATAAAACGATACATACAGTATGAATAAAACGATATATACAGTTTGAATAAAACGATATATACAGTATGAGTAAAACGATATATACAGTATGAATAAAACGATATATACAGTATGAGTAAAACGCTATATACAGTATGAATAAAATGATATATACAGTATGAATAAAACGATATATACAGTATGAGTACAACGATATATACAGTATGAATAAAACGGTATATACAGTATGAGTAAAACGATATATACAGTATGAATAACATGATATATACAGTATGAATAAAATGATATATACAGTATGAGTAAAACGATATATCCAGTATGAATAAAACGATATATACAGTATGAGTAAAACGATATATACAGTATGAGTAAAACGATATATACAGTATGAATAAAATGATATATACAGTATGAATAAAACGATATATACAGTATGAATAAAACGATATCTACAGTATGAATAAAACGATACATACAGTATGAATAAAACGATATATACAGTTTGAATAAAACGATATATACAGTATGAGTAAAACGATATATACAGTATGAATAAAACGATATATACAGTATGAGTAAAACGATATATACAGTATGAATAAAACGATATATACAGTATGAATAAAATGATATATTCAGTATGAATAAAACAATATATACAGTATGAGTAAAACGATATATACAGTATGAGTAAAACGATATATACAGTATGAACAAAACGATATATACAGTATGAATAAAACGATATATACAGTCTGAGTAAAACGCTATATACAGTATGAATAAAATGATATATACAGTATGAATAAACCGATATATACAGTATGAGTAAAACGATGTATGCAGTATGAGTAAAACGATATATACAGTATGAATAAAACGATATATACAGTATGAATAAAACGATATATACAGTATGAGTAAAACGATATATACAGTATGAGTAAAACGATATATACAGGATGAGTAAAACGATATATACAGTATGAGTAAAACGATATATACAGTATGAATAAAACGATATATACAGTATGAATAAAATGATATATACAGTATGAGTAAAACGGTATATACAGTATGAATAAAACGATATATACAGTATGAGTAAAACGATATATACAGTATGAGTAAAACGATATATACAGTATGAGTAAAACGATATATACAGTATGAATAAAACGATATATACAGTTTGAGCAAAAAGGATATATACAGTATGAGTAAAACGATATATACAGTATGAATAAAACGATATATACAGTATGAATAAAATGTTATATACAGTATGAATAAAACGATATATACAGTTTGAGCAAAAAGGATATATACAGTATGAGTAAAACGATATATACAGTATGAATAAAACGATATATACAGTATGAATAAAACGATATATACAGTATGAGTAAAACGATATATACAGTATGAGTAAAACGATATGTACAGTATGAATACAATGATATATACAGTATGAATAAAACGATATATACAGTATGAGTAAAACGATATATACAGTATGAGTAAAACGATATATACAGTATGAATAAAACGATATATACAGTATGAGTAAAACGATATTTACAGTATGAGTAAAATGATATATACAGTATGAATAAAACGATATATACAGTATGAGTAAAACGATATATACAGTATGAGTAAAACGATATACACAGTATGAGTAAAACGGTATATACAGTATGAGTAAAACGGTATATACAGTATGAGTAAAACGATATATACAGTATGAATAAAACGATATATACAGTATGGGTAGAACGATATGTACAGTATGAATAAAATGATATATACAGTATGAATAAAACGATATATACAGTTTGAATAAAACGATATATACAGTATGAATAAAACGATATATACAGTATGAATACAACGATATATACAGTATGAGTAAAACTATGTATACAGTATGAATACAACGATATATGCAGTATGAATAAAACGATATATACAGTATGAGTAAAACGATATATACAGTATGAGGTAAACTATATATACAGTATGAATAAAACGATATATACAGTATGAGTAAAACGATATATGCAGTATGAATAAAACGATATATACAGTATGAATAAAACGATATATACAGTATGAATAAAACGATATATACAGTATGAATAAAACGATATATACAGTATGAATAAAACGATATATACAGTATGAATAAAACGATATATATAGTATGAGTAAAACGATATATACAGTATGAGTAAAACGATATATACAGTATGAGTAAAACGATATATACAGTATGAATAAAACGATATATACTGTATGAATAAAACGATATATACAGTATGAGTAAAACGATATATACAGTATGAGTAAAACGATATATACAGTATGAATAAAACGATATATACCGTATGAATAAAACGATATATACAGTATGAGTAAAACGATATATACAGTATGAATAAAACGATATATACAGTATGGGTAAAATGCTATATACAGTATGAATAAAATGATATATACAGTATGAATAAAACGATATATACAGTATGAGTAAAACGATATATACAGTATGAATAAAACGATATATACAGTATGAATAAAACGATATATACAGTATGAATAAAACGATATATACAGTATGAGTAAAACGCTATATACAGTATGAGTAAAACGATAAACACAGTATGAATAAAACGATATATACAGTATGAATAAAATGATATCTACAGTATGAGTAAAACGATATATACAGTATGAGTAAAATGATATATACAGTATGAATAAAACGGTATATACAGTATGAATAAAATGATATATACAGTATGAATAAAACGATATATACAGTATGAGTAAAACGATATATACAGCATGAATAAAACGATATATACAGTATGGGTAAAACGATATATACAGTATGAATAAAATGATATATACAGTATGAATAAAACGATTTTTCCATTATGAATAAAGCGATATATACAGTATGAATAAAACGATATATACAGTATGAGTAAAACGATATATACAGTATGAGTAAAACGATATATACAGTATGCGTAAAACGATATATACAGTCTGAATAAAACGATATTTCCAGTATGAGTAAAACGATATATACAGTCTGAATAAAACGATATATACAGTATGAGTAAAACGATATATACAGTATGCGTAAAACGATATATACAGTCTGAATAAAACGATATATACAGTATGCGTAAAACGATATATACAGTCTGAATAAAACGATATATACAGTATGAGTAAAACGATATATACAGTATGCGTAAAACGATATTATACAGTCTGAATAAAACGATATATACAGTATGCGTAAAACGATATATACAGTCTGAATAAAACGATATATACAGTCTGAATAAAACGATATATACAGTATGAGTAAAACGATATATACAGTATGCGTAAAACGATATATACAGTCTGAATAAAACGATATTTCCAGTATGAGTAAAACGATATATACAGTATGAATAAAACGATATATACAGTATGAGTAAAACGATATATACAGTATGAGTAAAACGATATATACAGTATGAGTAAAACGATATATACAGTATGAATAAAATGATATATACAGTATGAATAGAACGATTTGTACAGTATGAGTAAAACGATATATACAGTATGAGTAAAACGATATATACAGTATGAATAAAATGATATATACAGTATGAATACAACGATATATACAGTTTGAGTAAAACGCTATATACAGTATGAGTAAAACGATATATACAGTATGAGTAAACCGAAATATACAGTATGAATAAAATGATATATACAGTATGCATAAAACGATATATACAGTATGAGTAAAACGATATGTACAGTATGAATAAAACGATATATACAGTATGAATAAAATTATATGTACAGTATGAATAAAACGATATATACAGTATGAATACAACGATATATACAGTATGAGTAAAACGATATATACAGTATGAGTAAAACGATATACAGTATGAGTAAAATATATAATGTAACGATATAAAATGTAACGATATATACAGTATGAGTAAAACGATATATACAGTATGAATAAAACGCTATATACAGTATGAGTAAAACGATATATACAGTATGAATAATGTATGAGTAAAACGATACATACAGTATGAATAAAACGATATATACAGTATGAGTATGAATAAAACGATATATACAGTATGAATAAAACGATATATACAGTATGAGTAAAACGATATATACAGTATGAGTGAAACGATATCTACAGTATGAATAAAACGATATATACAGTATGAATAAAACGATATATACATTATGAATAAAATGATATTGTTACAGACGTGGCTTGGATGTTATTTACCGAGCGGTTTTATGGTATGACCACGTCTGCACAAGTTACCCGATTGTGCCCGAACGTTGACTAGTCGCGCGATGCTGGCTCAATAAGAAAAAGAAGACACCCGGCTGGATTACAATAACACAATACGACACCAATGGTTCAGTTCTCAAGACCTCCGGAGGAGGTTATATTAGGGCGGAAGGTCAGATTACAACTACAAGAGGAACAGCATAGAAAGACAGGCACTTAGACACACTCTTATATTAACCCCGGACAGACGACAGACAAACGGGACAACGGCTGACTCACACGGGGGTTTGATGGCTAGGAAAGGCAGGTATCGATGGCTCCAGGTCCTCCTGGGCTCGGGGCAGGGTACAGTACGGTCCGGTCCGGTCCAAAGATGCGGGGAGGTATCGTCGCGCTGGGGGTGGCGGTGGCTTCTCTCTCCAAGCTGAGGCGCATCTGACGTCACATCCGGCGCGGGGCCGCGTATATCCGGCGGGGAGTGACACGCCCTCGGCTCGTTAGCTCCGCCCCAGATGGAATCGGCACGTTGCTTCTCATTGGGTGCGTGGGGGGGTTACTGGCTCCGCCCCTGACGAGGAGCTGACAGCCAGCCCCTTCGGGGTAACGCCGTGGAGCGCATGGTCATGGCGGGTAACCGAGCCGGTGTGAGGACGCACACTCCCCGCCCCTCTGTTGTTGTAGTCGTAGTTGTAGTTGTAATTGTTGTTGTAGTTGTTGTTATTGTTGTTGTTTGGGGAAGAAGATGGGAGGAGGTATGGGAAAGGTCCTAAACTCACTACTGATGCCATATAATCACATTCTGGTGCAACGAAGAGTCATAATTAATGGAAACGAGGCCTTAACTGACATAGATTAAGAATAACTAGGAAGATGTCCGAAAGTTGTCTACGTGTGGTGCGGTGGACCTGGGCACGACATTTAATGGGGGAATAAGGGGAAGGTCGGCTCTACTGATTGTTATTTACATGCAATGGGACTAGGGAATGGGGGATTGGGGAAAGTTGGGGAGTATTGGAGAAAATAGGGGAATATTTACAAGCGGATATGGAGGCCAAATTCCATATTCGCAACAATATATACAGTATGAGTAAAACGATATATCCAGTATGAATAAAACGATATATACAGTATGAGTAAAACGATATATACAGTATGAGTAAAACGATATATACAGTTTGAATAAAACGATATATACAGTATGAGTAAAACGAGATATACAGTATGAATAAAACGATATGTACAGTATGAATAAAACGATATATACAGTATGAATAAAACGATATATACAGTATGAATAAAATGATATATTCAGTATGAATAAAACGATATATACAGTATGAGTAAAACGATATATACAGTATGAGTAAAACGATATATACAGTATGAACAAAACGATATATACAGTATGAATAAAACGATATATACAGTCTGAGTAAAACGCTATATACAGTATGAATAAAATGATATATACAGTATGAATAAACCGATATATACAGCATGAGTAAAACTATGTATGCAGTATGAGTAAAACGATATATACAGTATGAATAAAACGATATATACAGTATGAATAAAACGATATATACAGTATGAGTAAAACGATATATACAGTATGAGTAAAACGATATATACAGGATGAGTAAATCGATATATACAGTATGAGTAAAACGATATATACAGTATGAATAAAACGATATATACAGTATGAATAAAATGATATATACAGTATGAGTAAAACGGTATATACAGTATGAATAAAACGATATATACAGTATGAGTAAAACGATATATACAGTATGAGTAAAACGATATATACAGTATGAATAAAACGATATATACAGTATGAATAAAACGATATATACAGTTTGAGCAAAAAGGATATATACAGTATGAGTAAAACGATATATACAGTATGAATAAAACGATATATACAGTATGAATAAAACGATATATACAGTATGAGTAAAACGATATATACAGTATGAGTAAAACGATATATACAGTATGAATACAATGATATATACAGTATGAATAAAACGATATATACAGTATGAGTAAAACGATATATACAGTATGAGTAAAACGATATATACAGTATGAATAAAACGATATATACAGTATGAGTAAAACGATATTTACAGTATGAGTAAAATGATATATACAGTATGAATAAAACGATATATACAGTATGAGTAAAACGATATATACAGTATGAGTAAAACGATATATACAGTATGAGTAAAACGGTATATACAGTATGAGTAAAACGGTATATACAGTATGAGTAAAACGATATATACAGTATGAATAAAACGATATATACAGTATGAGTAGAACGATATATAAAGTATGAATAAAATGATATATACAGTATGAATAAAACGATATATACAGTTTGAATAAAACGATATATACAGTATGAATAAAACGATATATACAGTATGAATACAACGATATATACAGTATGAGTAAAACTATGTATACAGTATGAATACAACGATATATGCAGTATGAATAAAACGATATATACAGTATGAGTAAAACGATATATACAGTATGAGTAAAACAATATATACAGTATGAGGTAAACGATATATACAGTATGAATAAAACGATATATACAGTATGAGTAAAACGATATATACAGTATGAATAAAACGATATATACAGTATGAATAAAACGATATATACAGTATGAATAAAACGATATATACAGTATGAATAAAACGATATATATAGTATGAGTAAAACGATATATACAGTATGAGTAAAACGATATATACAGTATGAATAAAACGATATATACTGTATGAATAAAACGATATATACAGTATGAGTAAAACGATATATACAGTATGAGTAAAACGATATATACAGTATGAATAAAACGATATATACCGTATGAATAAAACGATATATACAGTATGAGTAAAACGATATATACAGTATGAATAAAACGATATATACAGTATGGGTAAAACGCTATATACAGTATGAATAAAATGATATATACAGTATGAATAAAACGTTATATACAGTATGAGTAAAACGATATATACAGTATGAATAAAACGATATATACAGTATGAATAAAACGATATATACAGTATGAATAAAACGATATATACAGTATGAGTAAAACGATATATACAGTATGAGTAAAACGATAAACACAGTATGAATAAAACGATATATACAGTATGAATAAAATGATATCTACAGTATGAGTAAAACGATATATACAGTATGAGTAAAATGATATATACAGTATGAATAAAACGGTATATACAGTCTGAATAAAATGATATATACAGTATGAATAAAACGATATATACAGTATGAGTAAAACGATATATACAGCATGAATAAAACGATATATACAGTATGAGTAAAACGATATATACAGTATGAATAAAATGATATATACAGTATGAATAAAACGATTTTTCCATTATGAATAAAGCGATATATACAGTATGAATAAAACGATATATACAGTATGAGTAAAACGATATATACAGTATGAGTAAAATGATATATACAGTATGCGTAAAACGATATATACAGTCTGAATAAAACGATATTTCCAGTATGAGTAAAACGATATATACAGTCTGAATAAAACGATATATACAGTATGAGTAAAACGATATATACAGTATGCGTAAAACGATATATACAGTCTGAATAAAACGATATATACAGTATGCGTAAAACGATATATACAGTCTGAATAAAACGATATATACAGTATGAGTAAAACGATATATACAGTATGCGTAAAACGATATTATACAGTCTGAATAAAACGATATATACAGTATGCGTAAAACGATATATACAGTCTGAATAAAACGATATATACAGTCTGAATAAAACGATATATACAGTATGAGTAAAACGATATATACAGTATGCGTAAAACGATATATACAGTCTGAATAAAACGATATTTCCAGTATGAGTAAAACGATATATACAGTATGAATAAAACGATATATACAGTATGAGTAAAACGATATATACAGTATGAGTAAAACGATATATACAGTATGAGTAATGTATGAGTAAAACGATACATACAGTATGAATAAAACGATATATACAGTATGAGTATGAATAAAACGATATATACAGTATGAATAAAACGATATATACAGTATGAGTAAAACGATATATACAGTATGAGTAAAACGATATCTACAGTATGAATAAAACGATATATACAGTATGAATAAAACGATATATACATTATGAATAAAATGATATATACAGTATGAGTAAAACGATATATCCAGTATGAATAAAACGATATATACAGTATGAGTAAAACGATATATACAGTATGAGTAAAACGTTATATACAGTATGAATAAAATGATATATACAGTATGAATAAAACGATATATACAGTATGAATAAAACGATATCTACAGTATGAATAAAACGATACATACAGTATGAATAAAACGCTATATACAGTTTGAATAAAACGATATATACAGTATGAGTAAAACGATATATACAGTATGAATAAAACGATATGTACAGTATGAATAAAACGATATATACAGTATGAATAAAACGATATATACAGTATGAATAAAATGATATATTCAGTATGAATAAAACGATATATACAGTATGAGTAAAACGATATATACAGTATGAGTAAAACGATATATACAGTATGAACAAAACGATATATACAGTATGAATAAAACGATATATACAGTCTGAGTAAAACGCTATAGACAGTATGAATAAAATGATATATACAGTATGAATAAACCGATATATACAGTATGAGTAAAACGATGTATGCAGTATGAGTAAAACGATATATACAGTATGAATAAAACGATATATACAGTATGAATAAAACGATATATACAGTATGAGTAAAACGATATATACAGTATGAGTAAAACGATATATACAGGATGAGTAAAACGATATATACAGTATGAGTAAAACGATATATACAGTATGAATAAAACGATATATACAGTATGAATAAAATGATATATACAGTATGAGTAAAACGGTATATACAGTATGAATAAAACGATATATACAGTATGAGTAAAACGATATATACAGTATGAGTAAAACGATATATACAGTATGAGTAAAACGATATATACAGTATGAATAAAACGATATATACAGTTTGAGCAAAAAGGATATATACAGTATGAGTAAAACGATATATACAGTATGAATAAAACGATATATACAGTATGAATAAAATGATATATACAGTATGAATAAAACGATATATACAGTTTGAGCAAAAAGGATATATACAGTATGAGTAAAACGATATATACAGTATGAATAAAACGATATATACAGTATGAGTAAAACGATATATACAGTATGAGTAAAACGATATATACAGTATGAATACAATGATATATACAGTATGAATAAAACGATATATACAGTATGAGTAAAACGATATATACAGTATGAGTAAAACGATATATACAGTATGAATAAAACGATATATACAGTATGAGTAAAACGGTATTTACAGTATGAGTAAAATGATATATACAGTATGAATAAAACGATATATACAGTATGAGTAAAACGATATATACAGTATGAGTAAAACGATATATACAGTATGAGTAAAACGGTATATACAGTATGAGTAAAACGGTATATACAGTATGAGTAGAACGATATATACAGTATGAATAAAATGATATATACAGTATGAATAAAACGATATATACAGTTTGAATAAAACGATATATACAGTATGAATAAAACGATATATACAGTATGAATACAACGATATATACAGTATGAGTAAAACTATGTGTACAGTATGAATACAACGATATATGCAGTATGAATAAAACGATATATACAGTATGAGTAAAACGATATATACAGTATGAGTAAAACTATATATACAGTATGAGGTAAACGATATATACAGTATGAATAAAACGATATATACAGTATGAGTAAAACGATATATACAGTATGAATAAAACGATATATACAGTATGAATAAAACGATATATACAGTATGAATAAAACGATATATACAGTATGAATAAAACGATATATATAGTATGAGTAAAACGATATATACAGTATGAGTAAAACGATATATACAGTATGAATAAAACGATATATACTGTATGAATAAAACGATATATACAGTATGAGTAAAACGATATATACAGTATGAGTAAAACGATATATACAGTATGAATAAAACGATATATACCGTATGAATAAAACGATATATACAGTATGAGTAAAACGATATATACAGTATGAATAAAACGATATATACAGTATGGGTAAAACGCTATATACAGTATGAATAAAATGATATATACAGTATGAATAAAACGATATATACAGTATGAGTAAAACGATATATACAGTATGAATAAAACGATATATACAGTATGAATAAAACGATATATACAGTATGAATAAAACGATATATACAGTATGAGTAAAACGATATATACAGTATGAGTAAAACGATAAACACAGTATGAATAAAACGATATATACAGTATGAATAAAATGATATCTACAGTATGAGTAAAACGATATATACAGTATGAGTAAAATGATATATACAGTATGAATAAAACGGTATATACAGTATGAATAAAATGATATATACAGTATGAATAAAACGATATATACAGTATGAGTAAAACGATATATACAGCATGAATAAAACGATATATACAGTATGAGGAAAACGATATATACAGTATGAATGAAATGATATATACAGTATGAATAAAACGATTTTTCCATTATGAATAAAGCGATATATACAGTATGAATAAAACGATATATACAGTATGAGTAAAACGATATATACAGTATGAGTAAAACGATATATACAGTATGCGTAAAACGATATATACAGTCTGAATAAAACGATATTTCCAGTATGAGTAAAACGATATATACAGTCTGAATAAAACGATATATACAGTATGAGTAAAACGATATATACAGTATGCGTAAAACGATATATACAGTCTGAATAAAACGATATATACAGTATGCGTAAAACGATATATACAGTCTGAATAAAACGATATATACAGTATGAGTAAAACGATATATACAGTATGCGTAAAACGATATTATACAGTCTGAATAAAACGATATATACAGTATGCGTAAAACGATATATACAGTCTGAATAAAACGATATATACAGTCTGAATAAAACGATATATACAGTATGAGTAAAACGATATATACAGTATGCGTAAAACGATATATACAGTCTGAATAAAACGATATTTCCAGTATGAGTAAAACGATATATACAGTATGAATAAAACGATATATACAGTATGAGTAAAACGATATATACAGTATGAGTAAAACGATATATACAGTATGAGTAAAACGATATATACAGTATGAATAAAATGATATATACAGTATGAATAAAACGATTTGTACAGTATGAGTAAAACGATATATACAGTATGAGTAAAACGATATATACAGTATGAATAAAATGATATATACAGTGTGAATACAACGATATATACAGTTTGAGTAAAACGATATATACAGTATGAGTAAAACGATATATACAGTATGAGTAAAACGATATATACAGTATGAATAAAATGATATATACAGTATGCATAAAACGATATATACAGTATGAGTAAAACGATATGTACAGTTTGAATAAAACGATATATACAGTATGAATAAAATTATATATACAGTATGAATAAAACGATATATACAGTATGAATACAACGATATATACAGTATGAGTAAAACGATATATACAGTATGAGTAAAACGATATACAGTATGAGTAAAATATATAATGTAACGATATAAAATGTAACGATATATACAGTATGAGTAAAACGATATATACAGTATGAATAAAACGCTATATACAGTATGAGTAAAACGATATATACAGTATGAATAATGTATGAGTAAAACGATACATACAGTATGAATAAAACGATATATGCAGTATGAGTATGAATAAAACGATATATACAGTATGAATAAAACGATATATACAGTATGAGTAAAACGATATATACAGTATGAGTAAAACGGTATATACAGTATGAATACAACGATATATACAGTATGAATAAAACGATGTATACATTATGAGTAAAACGATATATACAGTATGAGTAAAACGATATATACAGTATGAATAAAACGATATATACAGTATGAGTAAAACGATATATACAGTATGAGAAAAACGATATATACAGTATGAGTAAAACGATATATACAGTATGAAGAAAACGATATATACAGTATGAGTAAAACGATAGATACAGTATGAATAAAACGATATGTACAGTATGAATACAACGATATATACAGTATGAGTAAAACGATATATACAGTATGAGTAAAACGATATGTACAGTATGGGTAAAACGATATATACAGTACGAATAAAACGATATATACAGTATGAGTAAAACGATATATACAGTATGAGGAAAACGATATATACAGTATGAATAAAACGATATATACAGTATGAATAAAATGATATATACAGTATGAATAAAACGATATATACAGTATGAGAAAAACGATATATACAGTATGAAAAAAATGGTATATACAGTATGAATAAAACGATATATACAGTATGAGTAAAACGATATATACAGTATGAGTAAAACGATATATACAGTATGAATAAAACGATATATACAGTATGAGCAAAACGATATTTACAGTATGAGTAAAATGATATATACAGTATGAGTAAAATGATATATACAGTATGAATAAAACGATATATACAGTATGAGTAAAACGATATATACAGTATGAGTAAAACGATATATACAGTATGAGTACAACGATATATACAGTATGAGTAAAACGATATATACAGTATGAGTAAAACGATATATACAGTATGAATAAAACGATATATACAGTATGAGTAAAACGATATATACAGTATGAGTAAAACGATATATACAGTATGAGTAAAACGATATATACAGGATGAGTAAAACGATATATACAGTATGAGTAAAACGATATATACTGTATGAATAAAACGATATATACAGTATGAATAAAATGATATATACAGTATGAGTAAAACGGTATATACAGTATGAATAAAACGATATATACAGTATGAGTAAAACGATATATACAGTATGAGTAAAACGATATATACAGTATGAGTAAAACGATATATACAGTATGAATAAAACGATATATACAGTTTGAGCAAAAAGGATATATACAGTATGAGTAAAACGATATATACAGTATGAATAATGTATGAGTAAAACGATACATACAGTATGAATAAAACGATATATGCAGTATGAGTATGAATAAAACGATATATACAGTATGAATAAAACGATATATACAGTATGAGTAAAACGATATATACAGTATGAGTAAAACGGTATATACAGTATGAATACAACGATATATACAGTATGAATAAAACGATATATACATTATGAGTAAAACGATATATACAGTATGAGTAAAACGATATATACAGTATGAATAAAACGATATATACAGTATGAGTAAAACGATATATACAGTATGAGAAAAACGATATATACAGTATGAGTAAAACGATATATACAGTATGAAGAAAACGATATATACAGTATGAGTAAAACGATAGATACAGTATGAATAAAACGATATGTACAGTATGAATACAACGATATATACAGTATGAGTAAAACGATATATACAGTATGAGTAAAACGATATGTACAGTATGGGTAAAACGATATATACAGTACGAATAAAACGATATATACAGTATGAGTAAAACGATATATACAGTATGAGGAAAACGATATATACAGTATGAATAAAACGATATATACAGTATGAATAAAATGATATATACAGTATGAATAAAACGATATATACAGTATGAGAAAAACGATATATACAGTATGAAAAAAATGGTATATACAGTATGAATAAAACGATATATACAGTATGAGTAAAACGATATATACAGTATGAGTAAAACGATATATACAGTATGAATAAAACGATATATACAGTATGAGCAAAACGATATATACAGTTTGAGCAAAAAGTATATATACAGTATGAGTACAACGATATATACAGTATGAATAAAACGATATATACAGTATGAATAAAATGATATATACAGTATGAATAAAACGATATATACAGTTTGAGCAAAAAGGATATATACAGTATGAGTAAAACGATATATACAGTATGAATAAAACGATTATATACAGTATGAATACAACGATATATACAGTATGAGTAAAACGATATATACAGTATGAGTAAAACGATATATACAGTATGAATACAATGATATATACAGTATGAATAAAACGATATATACAGTATGAGTAAAACGATATATACAGTATGAGTAAAACGATATATACAGTATGAATAAAACGATATATACAGTATGAGTAAAACGATATTTACAGTATGAGTAAAATGATATATACAGTATGAATAAAACGATATATACAGTATGAGTAAAACGATATATACAGTATGAGTAAAACGATATATACAGTATGAGTAAAACGGTATATACAGTATGAGTAAAACGGTATATACAGTATGAGTAAAACGATATATACAGTATGAATAAAACGATATATACAGTATGAGTAGAACGACATATACAGTATGAATAAAATGATATATACAGTATGAATAAAACGATATATACAGTTTGAATAAAACGATATATACAGTATGAATAAAACGATATATACAGTATGAATACAACGATATATACAGTATGAGTAAAACTATGTATACAGTATGAATACAACGATATATGCAGTATGAATAAAACGATATATACAGTATGAGTAAAACGATATATACAGTATGAGTAAAACGATATATACAGTATGAGGTAAACTATATATACAGTATGAATAAAACGATATATACAGTATGAGTAAAACGATATATACAGTATGAATAAAACGATATATACAGTATGAATAAAACGATATATACAGTATGAATAAAACGATATATACAGTATGAATAAAACGATATATATAGTATGAGTAAAACGATATATACAGTATGAGTAAAACGATATATACAGTATGAATAAAACGATATATACTGTATGAATAAAACGATATATACAGTATGAGTAAAACGATATATACAGTATGAGTAAAACGATATATACAGTATGAATAAAACGATATATACCGTATGAATAAAACGATATATACAGTATGAGTAAAACGATATATACAGTATGAATAAAACGATATATACAGTATGGGTAAAACGCTATATACAGTATGAATAAAATGATATATACAGTATGAATAAAACGATATATACAGTATGAGTAAAACGATATATACAGTATGAATAAAACGATATATACAGTATGAATAAAACGATATATACAGTATGAATAAAACGATATATACAGTATGAGTAAACCGATATATACAGTATGAGTAAAACGATAAACACAGTATGAATAAAACGATATATACAGTATGAATAAAATGATATCTACAGTATGAGTAAAACGATATATACAGTATGAGTAAAATGATATATACAGTATGAATAAAACGGTATATACAGTATGAATAAAATGATATATACAGTATGAATAAAACGATATATACAGTATGAGTAAAACGATATATACAGCATGAATAAAACGATATATACAGTATGAGTAAAACGATATATACAGTATGAATAAAATGATATATACAGTATGAATAAAACGATTTTGCCATTATGAATAAAGCGATATATACAGTATGAATAAAACGATATATACAGTATGAGTAAAACGATATATACAGTATGAGTAAAACGATATATACAGTATGCGTAAAACGATATATACAGTCTGAATAAAACGATATTTCCAGTATGAGTAAAACGATATATACAGTCTGAATAAAACGATATATACAGTATGAGTAAAACGATATATACAGTATGCGTAAAACGATATATACAGTCTGAATAAAACGATATATACAGTATGCGTAAAACGATATATACAGTCTGAATAAAACGATATATACAGTATGAGTAAAACGATATATACAGTATGCGTAAAACGATATTATACAGTCTGAATAAAACGATATATACAGTATGCGTAAAACGATATATACAGTCTGAATAAAACGATATATACAGTCTGAATAAAACGATATATACAGTATGAGTAAAACGATATATACAGTATGCGTAAAACGATATATACAGTCTGAATAAAACGATATTTCCAGTATGAGTAAAACGATATATACAGTATGAATAAAACGATATATACAGTATGAGTAAAACGATATATACAGTATGAGTAAAACGATATATACAGTATGAGTAAAACGATATATACAGTATGAATAAAATGATATATACAGTATGAATAAAACGATTTGTACAGTATGAGTAAACCGATATATACAGTATGAGTAAAACGATATATACAGTATGAATAAAATGATATATACAGTGTGAATACAACGATATATACAGTTTGAGTAAAACGATATATACAGTATGAGTAAAACGATATATACAGTATGAGTAAAACGATATATACAGTATGAATAAAATGATATATACAGTATGCATAAAACGATATATACAGTATGAGTAAAACGATATGTACAGTATGAATAAAACGATATATACAGTATGAATAAAATTATATATACAGTATGAATAAAACGATATATACAGTATGAATACAACGATATATACAGTATGAGTAAAACGATATATACAGTATGAGTAAAACGATATACAGTATGAGTAAAATATATAATGTAACGATATAAAATGTAACGATATATACAGTATGAGTAAAACGATATATACAGTATAAATAAAACGCTATATACAGTATGAGTAAAACGATATATACAGTATGAATAATGTATGAGTAAAACGATACATACAGTATGAATAAAACGATATATGCAGTATGAGTATGAATAAAACGATATATACAGTATGAATAAAACGATATATACAGTATGAGTAAAACGATATATACAGTATGAGTAAAACGGTATATACAGTATGAATACAACGATATATACAGTATGAATAAAACGATATATACATTATGAGTAAAACGATATATACAGTATGAGTAAAACGATATATACAGTATGAATAAAACGATATATACAGTATGAGTAAAACGATATATACAGTATGAGAAAAACGATATATACAGTATGAGTAAAACGATATATACAGTATGAAGAAAACGATATATACAGTATGAGTAAAACGATAGATACAGTATGAATAAAACGATATGTACAGTATGAATACAACAATATATACAGTATGAGTAAAACGATATATACAGTATGAGTAAAACGATATGTACAGTATGAGTAAAACGATATATACAGTACGAATAAAACGATATATACAGTATGAGTAAAACGATATATACAGTATGAGGAAAACGATATATACAGTATGAATAAAACGATATATACAGTATGAATAAAATGATATATACAGTATGAATAAAACGATATATACAGTATGAGAAAAACGATATATACAGTATGAAAAAAATGGTATATACAGTATGAATAAAACGATATATACAGTATGAGTAAAACGATATATACAGTATGAGTAAAACGATATATACAGTATGAATAAAACGATATATACAGTATGAATAAAACGATATATACAGTATGAGTAAAACGATATTTACAGTATGAGTAAAATGATATATACAGTATGAGTAAAATGATATATACAGTATGAATAAAACGATATATACAGTATGAGTAAAACGATATATACAGTATGAGTAAAACGATATATACAGTATGAGTACAACGATATATACAGTATGAGTAAAACGATATATACAGTATGAGTAAAACGATATATACAGTATGAATAAAACGATATATACAGTATGAGTACAACGATATATACAGTATGAATTAAACGATATATACAGTATGAGTAAAACGATATATACAGTATGAATAAAACGATACATACAGTATGAATAAAATGATATATACAGTATGAATAAAACGATATATACAGTATGAATAAAACGATATATACAGTATGAGTAAAACGATATATACAGTATGAATAAAATGATATATATGAATAAAACGATATATACAGTTTGAATAAAACGATATATACAGTATGAATACAACGATATATACAGTTTGAATAAAACGATATATACAGTATGAATAAAACTATATATGCAGTATGAGTAAAACGATATATACAGTATGAATAAAACGATATATACAGTATGAATAAAACGATATATACAGTATGAATAAAACGATATATACAGTATGAATAAAACGATATATACAGTATGAATAAAACGTTATGTACAGTATGAATAAAACGATATATACAGTATGAATAAAACGATATATACAGTATGAGTAAAACGAGATATACAGTATGAGTGAAACGATATATACAGTATGAGTAAAACGATATATACAGTATGAGTAAAACGATATATACAGTATGAATAATATGATATATACAGTATGAATAAAACGATATATACAGTATGAATAATACGATATATACAGTATGAATAATACGATATATACAGTATGAATAAAACGATATGTACAGTATGAATAATACGATATATACAGTATGACTAAAACGATATATACAGTATGAATACAACGATATATACAGTATGAATAATACGATATATACAGTATGAATAAAACGATATATACAGTATGAATAATACGATATATATAGTATGAATAAAACGATATATACAGTATGAATAAAACGATATATACAGTATGAATAATACGATATATACAGTATGAATAAAACGATATATACAGTATGAGTAAAACGATATATACAGTATGAGTAAAACGATATATACAGTATGAATAAAACGATATATACAGTATGAATAAAACGATATATACAGTATGAATAAAACGATATATACAGTATGAATAAAACGATATATACAGTATGAATAAAACGATATATACAGTATGAGTAAAACGATATATACAGTATGAATAATACGATATATACAGTATGAGTAAAACGATGTATGCAGTATGAGTAAACCGATATATACAGTATGAGTAAACCGATATATACAGTATGAATAAAACGATATATACAGTATGCATAATACGATATATACAGTATGAGTAAAACGATATATACAGTATGAGTAATACGATATATACAGTATGAGTAAAACGATGCATGCAGTATGAGTAAACCGATATATACAGTATGAATAAAACGATATATACAGTATGAATAAAACGATATATACAGTATGAGTAAACCAATATATACAGTATGAATAAAACGATATATACAGTATGAATAAAACGATATATACAGTATGAATAATACGATATTTACAGTATGAATAAAACGATATATGCAGTATGAATAAAACGATATATACAGTATGAATAAAACGATATATGCAGTATGAATAAAACGATATATACAGTATGAATAAAACGATATATACAGTATGAATAAAACGATATATGCAGTATGAATAAAACGATATATACAGTATGAATAAAACGATATATGCAGTATGAATAAAACGATATATACAGTATGAATAAAACGATATATACAGTATGAATAAAACGATATATGCAGTATGAATAAAACGATATATACAGTATGAATAAAACGATATATACAGTATGAATAAAACGATATATGCAGTATGAATAAAACGATATATACAGTATGAATAAAACGATATATGCAGTATGAATAAAACGATATATACAGTATGAATAAAACGATATATGCAGTATGAATAAAACGATATATACAGTATGAATAAAACGATATATACAGTATGAATAAAACGATATATGCAGTATGAATAAAACGATATATACAGTATGAATAAAACGATATTTACAGTATGAATAAAACGATATATGCAGTATGAATAAAACGATATATACAGTATGAATAAAACGATATATGCAGTATGAATAAAACGATATATACAGTATGAATAAAACGATATATACAGTATGAATAAAACGATATATGCAGTATGAATAAAACGATATATACAGTATGAATAAAACGATATATGCAGTATGAATAAAACGATATATACAGTATGAATAAAACGATATATACAGTATGAAAAAAATGGTATATACAGTATGAATAAAACGATATATACAGTATGAGTAAAACGATATATACAGTATGAGTAAAACGATATATACAGTATGAATAAAACGATATATACAGTATGAGCAAAACGATATTTACAGTATGAGTAAAATGATATATACAGTATGAGTAAAATGATATATACAGTATGAATAAAACGATATATACAGTATGAGTAAAACGATATATACAGTATGAGTAAAACGATATATACAGTATGAGTACAACGATATATACAGTATGAGTAAAACGATATATACAGTATGAGTAAAACGATATATACAGTATGAATAAAACGATATATACAGTATGAGTAAAACGATATATACAGTATGAGTAAAACGATATATACAGTATGAGTAAAACGATATATACAGGATGAGTAAAACGATATATACAGTATGAGTAAAACGATATATACTGTATGAATAAAACGATATATACAGTATGAATAAAATGATATATACAGTATGAGTAGAACGGTATATACAGTATGAATAAAACGATATATACAGTATGAGTAAAACGATATATACAGTATGAGTAAAACGATATATACAGTATGAGTAAAACGATATATACAGTATGAATAAAACGATATATACAGTTTGAGCAAAAAGGATATATACAGTATGAGTAAAACGATATATACAGTATGAATAATGTATGAGTAAAACGATACATACAGTATGAATAAAACGATATATGCAGTATGAGTATGAATAAAACGATATATACAGTATGAATAAAACGATATATACAGTATGAGTAAAACGATATATACAGTATGAGTAAAACGGTATATACAGTATGAATACAACGATATATACAGTATGAATAAAACGATATATACATTATGAGTAAAACGATATATACAGTATGAGTAAAACGATATATACAGTATGAATAAAACGATATATACAGTATGAGTAAAACGATATATACAGTATGAGAAAAACGATATATACAGTATGAGTAAAACGATATATACAGTATGAAGAAAACGATATATACAGTATGAGTAAAACGATAGATACAGTATGAATAAAACGATATGTACAGTATGAATACAACGATATATACAGTATGAGTAAAACGATATATACAGTATGAGTAAAACGATATGTACAGTATGGGTAAAACGATATATACAGTACGAATAAAACGATATATACAGTATGAGTAAAACGATATATACAGTATGAGGAAAACGATATATACAGTATGAATAAAACGATATATACAGTATGAATAAAATGATATATACAGTATGAATAAAACGATATATACAGTATGAGAAAAACGATATATACAGTATGAAAAAAATGGTATATACAGTATGAATAAAACGATATATACAGTATGAGTAAAACGATATATACAGTATGAGTAAAACGATATATACAGTATGAATAAAACGATATATACAGTATGAGCAAAACGATATTTACAGTATGAGTAAAATGATATATACAGTATGAGTAAAATGATATATACAGTATGAATAAAACGATATATACAGTATGAGTAAAACGATATATACAGTATGAGTAAAACGATATATACAGTATGAGTACAACGATATATACAGTATGAGTAAAACGATATATACAGTATGAGTAAAACGATATATACAGTATGAATAAAACGATATATACAGTATGAGTAAAACGATATATACAGTATGAGTAAAACGATATATACAGTATGAGTAAAACGATATATACAGGATGAGTAAAACGATATATACAGTATGAGTAAAACGATATATACTGTATGAATAAAACGATATATACAGTATGAATAAAATGATATATACAGTATGAGTAAAACGGTATATACAGTATGAATAAAACGATATATACAGTATGAGTAAAACGATATATACAGTATGAGTAAAACGATATATACAGTATGAGTAAAACGATATATACAGTATGAATAAAACGATATATACAGTTTGAGCAAAAAGGATATATACAGTATGAGTAAAACGATATATACAGTATGAATAAAACGATATATACAGTATGAATAAAATGATATATACAGTATGAATAAAACGATATATACAGTTTGAGCAAAAAGGATATATACAGTATGAGTAAAACGATATATACAGTATGAATAAAACGATTATATACAGTATGAATACAACGATATATACAGTATGAGTAAAACGATATATACAGTATGAGTAAAACGATATATACAGTATGAATACAATGATATATACAGTATGAATAAAACGATATATACAGTATGAGTAAAACGATATATACAGTATGAGTAAAACGATATATACAGTATGAATAAAACGATATATACAGTATGAGTAAAACGATATTTACAGTATGAGTAAAATGATATATACAGTATGAATAAAACGATATATACAGTATGAGTAAAACGATATATACAGTATGAGTAAAACGATATATACAGTATGAGTAAAACGGTATATACAGTATGAGTAAAACGGTATATACAGTATGAGTAAAACGATATATACAGTATGAATAAAACGATATATACAGTATGAGTAGAACGACATATACAGTATGAATAAAATGATATATACAGTATGAATAAAACGATATATACAGTTTGAATAAAACGATATATACAGTATGAATAAAACGATATATACAGTATGAATACAACGATATATACAGTATGAGTAAAACTATGTATACAGTATGAATACAACGATATATGCAGTATGAATAAAACGATATATACAGTATGAGTAAAACGATATATACAGTATGAGTAAAACGATATATACAGTATGAGGTAAACGATATATACAGTATGAATAAAACGATATATACAGTATGAGTAAAACGATATATACAGTATGAATAAAACGATATATACAGTATGAATAAAACGATATATACAGTATGAATAAAACGATATATACAGTATGAATAAAACGATATATATAGTATGAGTAAAACGATATATACAGTATGAGTAAAACGATATATACAGTATGAATAAAACGATATATACTGTATGAATAAAACGATATATACAGTATGAGTAAAACGATATATACAGTATGAGTAAAACGATATATACAGTATGAATAAAACGATATATACCGTATGAATAAAACGATATATACAGTATGAGTAAAACGATATATACAGTATGAATAAAACGATATATACAGTATGGGTAAAACGCTATATACAGTATGAATAAAATGATATATACAGTATGAATAAAACGATATATACAGTATGAGTAAAACGATATATACAGTATGAATAAAACGATATATACAGTATGAATAAAACGATATATACAGTATGAATAAAACGATATATACAGTATGAGTAAACCGATATATACAGTATGAGTAAAACGATAAACACAGTATGAATAAAACGATATATACAGTATGAATAAAATGATATCTACAGTATGAGTAAAACGATATATACAGTATGAGTAAAATGATATATACAGTATGAATAAAACGGTATATACAGTATGAATAAAATGATATATACAGTATGAATAAAACGATATATACAGTATGAGTAAAACGATATATACAGCATGAATAAAACGATATATACAGTATGAGTAAAACGATATATACAGTATGAATAAAATGATATATACAGTATGAATAAAACGATTTTGCCATTATGAATAAAGCGATATATACAGTATGAATAAAACGATATATACAGTATGAGTAAAACGATATATACAGTATGAGTAAAACGATATATACAGTATGCGTAAAACGATATATACAGTCTGAATAAAACGATATTCCCAGTATGAGTAAAACGATATATACAGTCTGAATAAAACGATATATACAGTATGAGTAAAACGATATATACAGTATGCGTAAAACGATATATACAGTCTGAATAAAACGATATATACAGTATGCGTAAAACGATATATACAGTCTGAATAAAACGATATATACAGTATGAGTAAAACGATATATACAGTATGCGTAAAACGATATTATACAGTCTGAATAAAACGATATATACAGTATGCGTAAAACGATATATACAGTCTGAATAAAACGATATATACAGTCTGAATAAAACGATATATACAGTATGAGTAAAACGATATATACAGTATGCGTAAAACGATATATACAGTCTGAATAAAACGATATTTCCAGTATGAGTAAAACGATATATACAGTATGAATAAAACGATATATACAGTATGAGTAAAACGATATATACAGTATGAGTAAAACGATATATACAGTATGAGTAAAACGATATATACAGTATGAATAAAATGATATATACAGTATGAATAAAACGATTTGTACAGTATGAGTAAACCGATATATACAGTATGAGTAAAACGATATATACAGTATGAATAAAATGATATATACAGTGTGAATACAACGATATATACAGTTTGAGTAAAACGATATATACAGTATGAGTAAAACGATATATACAGTATGAGTAAAACGATATATACAGTATGAATAAAATGATATATACAGTATGCATAAACCGATATATACAGTATGAGTAAAACGATATGTACAGTATGAATAAAACGATATATACAGTATGAATAAAATTATATATACAGTATGAATAAAACGATATATACAGTATGAATACAACGATATATACAGTATGAGTAAAACGATATATACAGTATGAGTAAAACGATATACAGTATGAGTAAAATATATAATGTAACGATATAAAATGTAACGATATATACAGTATGAGTAAAACGATATATACAGTATAAATAAAACGCTATATACAGTATGAGTAAAACGATATATACAGTATGAATAATGTATGAGTAAAACGATACATACAGTATGAATAAAACGATATATGCAGTATGAGTATGAATAAAACGATATATACAGTATGAATAAAACGATATATACAGTATGAGTAAAACGATATATACAGTATGAGTAAAACGGTATATACAGTATGAATACAACGATATATACAGTATGAATAAAACGATATATACATTATGAGTAAAACGATATATACAGTATGAGTAAAACGATATATACAGTATGAATAAAACGATATATACAGTATGAGTAAAACGATATATACAGTATGAGAAAAACGATATATACAGTATGAGTAAAACGATATATACAGTATGAAGAAAACGATATATACAGTATGAGTAAAACGATAGATACAGTATGAATAAAACGATATGTACAGTATGAATACAACAATATATACAGTATGAGTAAAACGATATATACAGTATGAGTAAAACGATATGTACAGTATGAGTAAAACGATATATACAGTACGAATAAAACGATATATACAGTATGAGTAAAACGATATATACAGTATGAGGAAAACGATATATACAGTATGAATAAAACGATATATACAGTATGAATAAAATGATATATACAGTATGAATAAAACGATATATACAGTATGAGAAAAACGATATATACAGTATGAAAAAAATGGTATATACAGTATGAATAAAACGATATATACAGTATGAGTAAAACGATATATACAGTATGAGTAAAACGATATATACAGTATGAATAAAACGATATATACAGTATGAATAAAACGATATATACAGTATGAGTAAAACGATATTTACAGTATGAGTAAAATGATATATACAGTATGAGTAAAATGATATATACAGTATGAATAAAACGATATATACAGTATGAGTAAAACGATATATACAGTATGAGTAAAACGATATATACAGTATGAGTACAACGATATATACAGTATGAGTAAAACGATATATACAGTATGAGTAAAACGATATATACAGTATGAATAAAACGATATATACAGTATGAGTACAACGATATATACAGTATGAATTAAACGATATATACAGTATGAGTAAAACGATATATTCAGTATGAATAAAACGATACATACAGTATGAATAAAATGATATATACAGTATGAATAAAACGATATATACAGTATGAATAAAACGATATATACAGTATGAGTAAAACGATATATACAGTATGAATAAAATGATATATATGAATAAAACGATATATACAGTTTGAATAAAACGATATATACAGTATGAATACAACGATATATACAGTTTGAATAAAACGATATATACAGTATGAATAAAACTATATATGCAGTATGAGTAAAACGATATATACAGTATGAATAAAACGATATATACAGTATGAATAAAACGATATATACAGTATGAATAAAACGATATATACAGTATGAATAAAACGATATATACAGTATGAATAAAACGTTATGTACAGTATGAATAAAACGATATATACAGTATGAATAAAACGATATATACAGTAGGAGTAAAACGAGATATACAGTATGAGTGAAACGATATATACAGTATGAGTAAAACGATATATACAGTATGAGTAAAACGATATATACAGTATGAATAATATGATATATACAGTATGAATAAAACGATATATACAGTATGAATAATACGATATATACAGTATGAATAATACGATATATACAGTATGAATAAAACGATATGTACAGTATGAATAATACGATATATACAGTATGACTAAAACGATATATACAGTATGAATACAACGATATATACAGTATGAATAATACGATATATACAGTATGAATAAAACGATATATACAGTATGAATAATACGATATATATAGTATGAATAAAACGATATATACAGTATGAATAAAACGATATATACAGTATGAATAATACGATATATACAGTATGAATAAAACGATATATACAGTATGAGTAAAACGATATATACAGTATGAGTAAAACGATATATACAGTATGAATAAAACGATATATACAGTATGAATAAAACGATATATACAGTATGAATAAAACGATATATACAGTATGAATAAAACGATATATACAGTATGAATAAAACGATATATACAGTATGAGTAAAACGATATATACAGTATGAATAATACGATATATACAGTATGAGTAAAACGATGTATGCAGTATGAGTAAACCGATATATACAGTATGAGTAAACCGATATATACAGTATGAATAAAACGATATATACAGTATGCATAATACGATATATACAGTATGAGTAAAACGATATATACAGTATGAGTAATACGATATATACAGTATGAGTAAAACGATGCATGCAGTATGAGTAAACCGATATATACAGTATGAATAAAACGATATATACAGTATGAATAAAACGATATATACAGTATGAGTAAACCGATATATACAGTATGAATAAAACGATATATACAGTATGAATAAAACGATATATACAGTATGAATAATACGATATTTACAGTATGAATAAAACGATATATGCAGTATGAATAAAACGATATATACAGTATGAATAAAACGATATATGCAGTATGAATAAAACGATATATACAGTATGAATAAAACGATATATACAGTATGAATAAAACGATATATGCAGTATGAATAAAACGATATATACAGTATGAATAAAACGATATATGCAGTATGAATAAAACGATATATACAGTATGAATAAAACGATATATACAGTATGAATAAAACGATATATACAGTATGAATAAAACGATATATGCAGTATGAATAAAACGATATATACAGTATGAATAAAACGATATATGCAGTATGAATAAAACGATATATACAGTATGAATAAAACGATATATACAGTATGAATAAAACGATATATACAGTATGAATAAAACGATATATACAGTATGAATAAAACGATATATGCAGTATGAATAAAACGATATATACAGTATGAATAAAACGATATATACAGTATGAATAAAACGATGTATACAGTATGAATAAAACGATATATACAGTATGAGTAAAACGATATATACAGTATGAGTAAAACGATATACACAGTATGAATAAAACGATATATACAGTATGAGTAAAACGATATATACAGTATGAGTAAAACGATATATACAGTATGAATAAAACGATATATACAGTATGAAAAAAACGATATATACAGTATGAGTAAAACGATATATACAGTATGAATAAACCGATATATACAGTATGAGTAAAACGATATATACAGTATGAATAAAACGATATATACAGTATGAGTAAAACGATATATACAGTATGAATAAAACGATATATACAGTATGAGTACAACGATATATACAGTATGAATAAAACGATATATACAGTATGAGTAAAACGATATATACAGTCTGAATAAAACGATATATACAGTATGAATAAAACGATATATACAGTATGAATAAAACGATATATACAGTATGAGTAAAACGAGATATACAGTATGAGTGAAACGATATATACAGTATGAGTAAAACGATATATACAGTATGAGTAAAACGATATATACAGTATGAATAATATGATATATACAGTATGAATAAAACGATATATACAGTATGAATAATACGATATATACAGTATGAATAAAACGATATGTACAGTATGAATAATACGATATATACAGTATGACTAAAACGATATATACAGTATGAATACAACGATATATACAGTATGAATAATACGATATATACAGTATGAATAAAACGATATATACAGTATGAATAATACGATATATATAGTATGAATAAAACGATATATACAGTATGAATAAAACGATATATACAGTATGAATAATACGATATATACAGTATGAATAAAACGATATATACAGTATGAGTAAAACGATATATACAGTATGAGTAAAACGATATATACAGTATGAATAAAACGATATATACAGTATGAATAAAACGATATATACAGTATGAATAAAACGATATATACAGTATGAATAAAACGATATATACAGTATGAATAAAACGATATATACAGTATGAGTAAAACGATATATACAGTATGAATAATACGATATATACAGTATGAGTAAAACGATGTATGCAGTATGAGTAAACCGATCTATACAGTATGAGTAAACCGATATATACAGTATGAATAAAACGATATATACAGTATGCATAATACGATATATACAGTATGAGTAAAACGATATATACAGTATGAGTAATACGATATATACAGTATGAGTAAAACGATGTATGCAGTATGAGTAAACCGATATATACAGTATGAATAAAACGATATATACAGTATGAATAAAACGATATATACAGTATGAGTAAACCGATATATACAGTATGAATAAAACGATATATACAGTATGAATAAAACGATATATACAGTATGAATAATACGATATTTACCGTATGAATAAAACGATATATGCAGTATGAATAAAACGATATATACAGTATGAATAAAACGATATATGCAGTATGAATAAAACGATATATACAGTATGAATAAAACGATATATACAGTATGAATAAAACGATATATGCAGTATGAATAAAACGATATATACAGTATGAATAAAACGATATATGCAGTATGAATAAAACGATATATACAGTATGAATAAAACGATATATACAGTATGAATAAAACGATATATACAGTATGAATAAAACGATATATGCAGTATGAATAAAACGATATATACAGTATGAATAAAACGATATATGCAGTATGAATAAAACGATATATACAGTATGAATAAAACGATATATACAGTATGAATAAAACGATATATACAGTATGAATAAAACGATATATACAGTATGAATAAAACGATATATGCAGTATGAATAAAACGATATATACAGTATGAATAAAACGATATATACAGTATGAATAAAACGATGTATACAGTATGAATAAAACGATATATACAGTATGAGTAAAACGATATATACAGTATGAGTAAAACGATATACACAGTATGAATAAAACGATATATACAGTATGAGTAAAACGATATATACAGTATGAGTAAAACGATATATACAGTATGAATAAAACGATATATACAGTATGAAAAAAACGATATATACAGTATGAGTAAAACGATATATACAGTATGAATAAACCGATATATACAGTATGAGTAAAACGATATATACAGTATGAATAAAACGATATATACAGTATGAGTAAAACGATATATACAGTATGAATAAAACGATATATACAGTATGAGTAAAACGATATATACAGTATGAATAAAACGATATATACAGTATGAGTAAAACGATATATACAGTCTGAATAAAACGATATATACAGTATGAGTAAAACGATATATACAGTATGAATAAAACGATATATACAGTATGAATAAAACGATATATACAGTATGAGTAAAACGATATATACAGTATGAATAAAACGATATATACAGTATGAATAAAACGATATGTACAGTATGAATAAAACGATATATACAGTATGAGTAAAACGATATATACAGTATGCATAAAACGATGTGTGCAGTATGAATAAAACGATATATACAGTATGAATAAAACGATATATACAGTATGCGTAATACGATATATACAGTATGAGTAAACCGATATATACAGTATGAATAAAACGATATATACAGTATGAATAAAACGATATATACAGTATGAATAATACGATATATACAGTATGAATAAAACGATATATACAGTATGAATAAAACGATATATACAGTATGCGTAAAACGATATATACAGTATGAATAAAACGATATATACAGTATGAATAATACGATATATACAGTATGAATACAACGATATATACAGTATGAATAAAACGATCTATACAGTATGAATAATACGATATATACAGTATGAATAAAACGGTATATACAGTATGAGTAAAACGATATATACAGTATGCATAAAACGATATATACAGTATGAATAATACGATATATACAGTATGAATAAAACGATATATGCAGTATGAATAAAACGATATATTGTGAGAAACCACCGGTGAAACCACCTGTTCTCACCCAGATTTGGTGCCCCGCCCGCCACGTGACGTGACCTCCTTGGAGCCTCACGCGATTGGTGGAGGGTCAGAGAGCGCGGTCGCCATCTTATGCAACGGACGCGACTCTCGAAGGCTCCGAGTGGGAAATAGATAAAGGGATTTCCCTTAATCTTCACGACAGCCGCGTTGGGCTGATCGTTTACCGTTCTGTATTTTACGAGTGAGTAACTCCGGAAGAGAACGAGTGATTCCCGGATCTCGTGGATTGGAACCGTGAGTCAGATATTGCCTGCGTCGTGTTGGAGCTGCTGGCCGACCGTTCCTGCAGGCCTTGTGCGGTGTATTCCACTCTGTTACCCTCCGAGTCCCGGAGATCGTCGATTGGAACCGCGAGTGATCTTGCCCTCGTCCTGTTTGGAGCTTCTGGGGCCGACAGTTCCTGCAGGCTTTGTGCAGTGTATTCCATTCTGTTACCATTTATGGTTTTTGTGATCGAGCCAATAAAGCATCGTGCCTTACCCCTAGAAGGCCGATTAAAACACAATTGTGTTTATTGAGTTCTCTCTGTCCACTCCGTGGACTACTTGAAGCCCGGACATTAACGTCCGTATTCCGTGCTGGGAACCATTTCACAGCCGGGATCGCGACAAATGGGTTGCTCGTCCTAGGATCATTCAAGTAAGAGACATTCGAATTGAGACGGGAATTCTGCATCTGCATCTTCTTTGCATCTTCTCACCAGCGGACGCCGTCTTGGAGGAGCCTTCTCGCCAGCGGGCGCCGTCTTGGAGGAGCCTTCTCGCCGTGGGACGCTGTCTTGGGTGGTGCTTCACTGCCGAATAAGTGAATAGCTTCGGATCCCTCCAAACAACCGACAAAAAAAAAAAAAACGTGAGTATTTGTACGTGGTATTTTTCTCATTGGCAATTTGATGTGCGGTGGTGATATTGTGTAGTTCGTGTCGTATTTCCCCAACAGAGCGTTGTGTTTGAGCGTTGTGTTTTGTGCCTTGTCTTATGATAACTCGTAGCCAAGCTATGTCGACCAGAGAAGTGAGAGTTCAACCTGATCATGTTGACAGTCGCGTGGGTGGCGATGCGAGCGACGCAATCAGCCTTGACCCAGTCACTAAACCCGATATGTTAGGAAGCGATTCCATCATGACTAAATGCATGCGTTCGCCCTTCTGGACCGGGCTGACTCCGGTTCAACAACTTGACATGTATAACAGGGAGAATGACAGGGCAGAGGCAGAGCGTGCGGCAGCAGAGAGAGAGCGTGAGAGAGAGAGAGAGCGTGCGGCAGCAGCAGAGGCAGAGCGTGCTGCGGCAGCAGAGAGAGAGCATGCGGCAGCAGAGAGAGAGCGTGAGAGAGAGAGAGAGCGTGCGGCAGCAGCAGAGGCAGAGCGTGCTGCGGCAGCAGAGAGAGAGCATGCGGCAGCAGAGAGAGAGCGTGAGAGAGAGAGAGAGCGTGCGGCAGCAGCAGAAGCTGAACGCGTCAGAGAGCATGAGTTGCGAATGTTGACTGAACGACCGCGGGCAGAGGGGTCTGCTGCAAGAGTCCCGGAAACTGTTCATGTTCGTTTGCCGGACTGGACGGGAGACACGAAGCCAGAAGCGTATCTGGAGATGGCGGAGAAGTTGTTGGCTGCCGGTGGCATTGATGAGAGCTTGTGGGTCGGCCATCTTGTGAGCCATCTATCTGAGAGGGCGAGGGAGGTATATGCGAGGATGGCAACCGAGGACGCAAACAAATACAGGGCATTGAAGGCCGAGATTTTGAACGCCTATGCGGTGTCCGCATGTATTTATAGGAGAAATTTTTTCAGCTGGACTCGTGAGTCCAGTCAAACCTATGAGGAACATTCGCGGGCCTTGTTGGAACAGCTGCAGAGATGGTTCAAGGGGAGCAAGGTTGAGTTACCTCAAGCGGTTGCGGAACTCCTGGTGCGTTACCGTATCGATCAACAGCTTCCGCCTGACTTAGCATTGTTTCTTGTCGACAAAGACACTGTTTCCTTGGCAGACTGCGTCAACCTTATTGATAAACATGTTTTGGCGTGCAAAATGCTGCAAGTCACGCAGTCGCGTCGTAAGACGGAGGAGTCTGCGATCAAGACCGCCCCCCGTCTGCCCGGCGGCTGGATCGAGGGGAGGGGTTCTCCGATGCCCTCCACTGGTGGCGGTCGTGAGCCGCAGACCAGGGCAGGGCCCTGGTGCGATTTCTGCAAACGCGTGGGGCACGGTGAAAACCGCTGCTTCTCTAATCCCGCTAGTCCGGCCTACCGAGGCAACCCTCCTGTTAAGTCGGAGGGAGATCAGTGGAGCTCATCCGCCGGGCCCTCGCACACGACGGTGGCATCGGTGACCGAGGTCACTGCCACCGAGGCTAATTCCATTCATCCACTGTACCAGGATTATTCAGGGACAGCCTTAGTGGGTGGCCCTGATTCGATGCTGAAGTTTGAGGCCCAATACCTTCGGGATACTGGGGCGACACGGTGTGTTCTCCGGGCGGGGGTAGTTCCGGCCTCTCAGATGCGTTATACCGGCGAGTATACCCTCCTTCGGGGCATTGACCGGGTTCTTGGCCGGTATCCCCTTGCCCTCCTCGAGGTCCGGAGTGACATTTTTAAGGGTCCAGTGACCTGTGTGGTGGTACCCTACTACCCGATACCCGGGGTCTCCTTGCTGATTGGCAATGATGCCATGGCCAGGGAGGAGTCATTGACTCTGACCTGTGGGGGGGTCACTAGATCCCAGAGTAAACAGGCGGAGAGAGTGGCGGAGTCAGACATATCTTCACTCTGGCCCGAGGAGCCTAGCGCCTCGACTCCAGTTCCCGACGGTGACGTTGCGTCAGCTGAAGTCCACCCGAGCCTCCCGTCAAGCCACCCTCAGGTGCCGTGCTCCTCAGGGACCGCTCCCGCCATGTCGCGATTCAGCAGGAACGCTAATGCTAAGGTATATGTGGGAAACCTGGGCAATGGAGCAGCGAAAGCCGAGCTAGGGAGGGTCTTCGAACATTACGGACCACTCCGCAACGTATGGGTTGCTCGAAACCCACCTGGATTTGCAGTTGTTGAGTTTGAAGAGCCACGAGATGCTGAAGATTCGGTCAGAGCCCTTGATGGAAGGTTAATTTGCGGATCGCGTGTGTGCGTCGAGATGTCGAATGGCATGTCGCGGCGGCCTCGTTTCAGACGCCCTTTGGTCCGCAGGCCTTTCGACCCGAACGATCGATGTTACCAGTGCGGTGAAAGGGGTCATTACGCATATGACTGTTGTTCTCGACACCGGAGGAGTACCCGCCGCTCTAGGTCTCGGCCCGTTTCCTTCCTGTCAACGCTTCCCCCAACTTGAGTTTGGCCCCCTTGCCTCTCTATTGTGCTTTGTGTGAAGTGTAACTCTTGTAGGGTAGATATTAATGTGGTGTATGGTGTTAAAATTTGTGTGTGAAAAAAAAAACCAAACTGGTTCATTGTTAACCTGTTAATGCCTGTTAATTGCCTGTGCGTTAATAATTGCGTTATTGTTGCGCTATTGCGTTGCGTTGTATTGTTGCGTTGTTGCGTTATTGTTGTTAATAAGTGTTAATAATTGTTAATTGCGTTAATTGCCTGTTAGCGATTACCGCCATCATCTTGCCATGTGATTTGCACCTACTACAAATACTGGTTTTAAAAACGCCGTCTATTCGACGGGGTTTTTACTTAGGGGGGGAGGACTGTGAGAAACCACCGGTGAAACCACCTGTTCTCACCCAGATTTGGTGCCCCGCCCGCCACGTGACGTGACCTCCTTGGAGCCTCACGCGATTGGTGGAGGGTCAGAGAGCGCGGTCGCCATCTTATGCAACGGACGCGACTCTCGAAGGCTCCGAGTGGGAAATAGATAAAGGGATTTCCCTTAATCTTCACGACAGCCGCGTTGGGCTGATCGTTTACCGTTCTGTATTTTACGAGTGAGTAACTCCGGAAGAGAACGAGTGATTCCCGGATCTCGTGGATTGGAACCGTGAGTCAGATATTGCCTGCGTCGTGTTGGAGCTGCTGGCCGACCGTTCCTGCAGGCCTTGTGCGGTGTATTCCACTCTGTTACCCTCCGAGTCCCGGAGATCGTCGATTGGAACCGCGAGTGATCTTGCCTGCGTCCTGTTTGGAGCTTCTGGGGCCGACAGTTCCTGCAGGCTTTGTGCAGTGTATTCCATTCTGTTACCATTTATGGTTTTTGTGATCGAGCCAATAAAGCATCGTGCCTTACCCCTAGAAGGCCGATTAAAACACAATTGTGTTTATTGAGTTCTCTCTGTCCACTCCGTGGACTACTTGAAGCCCGGACATTAACGTCCGTATTCCGTGCTGGGAACCATTTCACAGCCGGGATCGCGACAATATACAGTATGAATAAAACGATATTTTCAGTATGAGTAAAACGATATATACAGTATGAATAAAACGATATATACAGTATGAATAAAACGATATATACAGTATGAATAAAACGATATATACAGTATGAGTAATACGATATATACAGTATGAGTAAAACGATATATACAGTATGAGTAAAACGATATATACAGTATGAATAAAACGATATATGCAGTATGAGTAAAACGATATATACAGTATGAATAAAACGATATATACAGTATGAATAAAACGATATATACAGTATGAATAAAACGATATATACAGTATGAATAATACGATATATACAGTATGAGTAAAACGATATATACAATTTGAATAAAACGATATATACAGTATGAATAAAACGATATATACAGTATGAGTAAAACGATATATACAGTATGAGTAAAACGATATATACAGTATGAATAAAACGATATATACAGTATGAATAAAACGATATATACAGTCTGAGTAAAACTATATATACAGTATGAGTAAAACGATATATACAGTATGAATAAAACGATATATACAGTGTAGTGAAATCATATTCGTACTGAACCCGGGGTGATGCTCGCTGCTCGTTGACACCGCTAGGGGCGTGACTATAAGACCCGCTGCTGCGGACGGTGTTCCGAGATTTCTCCTGTGACACGTTACATCTGGTAGACTCGCTAACGGTACGCCAGCATAGAATATCCAGCTTGCTTGCATTGAATGTTATGAATGGTCCCATGTGATGTCACATCATATACTTATTGTATTTCCTGCTTTACAGGATGATGTTATGATCTAAATGGAATTAAACCACCCGTTGGACTAAAGTTGTGTGGACCTGATTGGTTTTCCACAACACTTAATTCCATTTATATCTACCGACATGGCTGGCAACAAGACGCTGGCGGTTGCCGTATTCTGCGCCGACCCGCAAGCCCCGGATGGTGGCTTGCAACTGAAGCACTGGCTCAGAACATTGGAGAATCATTTCGACGAGCCTGAGACCGCGCCGACGGCTGCCGCGAAGCTAGCAACTCTTCATTCAAAAATCGACTACCGGGTGTACAACTCCATCGCTCAATGCGCGACGTATGACCTCTCGATCGCGGAGCTCAAACGGCTGTACATAAAGGAAAAAAGCCCGGTGTATGCACGATATTTGCTGCAAACGCGACGTCAGCAACCCAACGAGGCGATGGACCACTCCGCCCAGGAGCTCCGGCAGCTCTTGCTGGACAGCACCAGGGAGCCACGGACTCCCGCGCAGTCTCAGGATGATCTTCTTTTAGATGCCTTCATTGCAGGGGTCTCCTCCCAGGAACTAAGGCTCAAGCTCTTAGAGAAGACCGACCTGACCTTCGCTACAGCACTCGAGCAAGGGAAAGTATACACCGAAGCGCGGATGCAATCGAACACCTATGATCGCACGCGCCTCTTGGCGGGCACTACACTACACGCCCGGCCGGAGAGTGCTACCGCCGAGGACGCGGACCTGCTCGCGGAACTCCGGGATGCTCCGGAGGAAGACCCAGTCCTGACGGCTGCCGTTACGACCAGACCCAAGGCCTTACGCGGGGCCGCATGCTTTTTCTGTGGGGGGCCACGCCATGCCCGGCCCGTGTGTCCGGCCCGAGACGCTATATGCCATTTGTGCTCGCAAAAAGGACATTACGCGAAAGTGTGCAGGAAAACGGCACGCGGCTCGCGGCTCATTGAATCGCGCGGTCGCGGTCGCGCGGGCGCGGCGACCTTGAATGGGCTCATTGCGGAGCCTGCGAGCCGAGCCCGAAACCCGGCGCCTTACCCGACTTCGAAAGGGAGGGCCCCTCTCTGCGGGCCCCTGGGCGCTCAGACGTCCTTGGCGGGCGTCACCGGACAGCCACCACAGTCTCATCCTCAATCGGGCACGAAGTACGTGTCCTTGACCAAACTCCGGGCCACGCAAGGGGCTTTGAAGCCTCGCCAAGCCCCAGCGGAACGTTCTCCTCGTGTCGTCCACGAGCTAACGGTGGCCCTCACCCCGGAAAAGGCGATTTCGAATACTACGGAGGCCTTTTTCTGCCAAAAGTGTCAAAAGGCGATTTCGAATACTACGGAGGCCTTTTTCTGTCAGAATTGTCAGATTTTGAATCGCGAAACACCGGAATGCTTGGGAAAGCCCTCTGATGGCGTTAATGGATTCCCCATGGTCAACGCAGACTCCAGCCACGACCGCAAAACTGCTGCTGGCATAGGATCCACCCGCGAGGCTTGTCCGACCCATTCGGGGGGCTCAGTCCCACTCCCAGCAGCCTCGTCTGGCCTGGCTCAAGCCCTTATTCCCCTCATGGTCGAAGGCCATTGTGTTCGGGCCTTGGTGGATACAGGGTCTACGGATAGTTTTATCGACCAGCGACTTGTGCTCAGGCATGGATGGCGGATCTGGAGGTCTACGAGACGGATCTTCATGGCTTCCCAGGGGCTTCGACTCAGCACGAAGGGGGAATGCCGATTGAAACTCGTGCTAAAGGGATGGGTTTTCCCTGATGTACACCTTATGGTTTTACCCGCATTATGTGCTGATATTCTGTTAGGACACGATTTTCTTAAGCTGCATGGACGTCTGGTAATGGAGTTTGGTGGGCCTGACACGCTTGTTGTGGGGGCGGACGACGCGCTTGCGGTGTGCGCCCTAGCGCAAATGGACGTCCAGCCGCTTTCGCTGTTCCCCAATCTAACCTCCGACTGCACCCCTGTCGCGGTGAAATCACGGCGCTACTCTCGCGCAGACATGCAATTCATTGCGGACGAAACGGCTCAGCTCTTGAAAGACGGCATCATAGAACCTATAGGTCGCCGTGGCGCACCCAGGTCTTGGTGGTGCGCAGCGAGGCCCATCGCAGACGCATGGTAATCGACTATTCCCAAACGATTAACCACTTTACACAGCTGGATGCCTACCCCCTTCCGAGAATGGACGCGCTGGTGCAACAGGTGTCCCAGTATTCGGTCTATAGCACTCTCGATCTCCGTAGTGCATACCACCAGATCCCTATCTCTAGGGCGGATCGTATCTATACCGCATTTGAGTCGGGGCAGCGGTTGTACCAATTTACGCGATTGCCTTTTGGGGTAACGAACGGGGTCGCTTGTTTCCAGAGGGCCATGGATGACCTTGTTGCGCGGGAGCACTTAACCGATGTTTTCGTCTACCTCGATAATCTTACGGTTTGTGGGTATGACCAAGGGCACCATGATGCTAATCTGAAGCGCTTCCTTGAGGTCGCGCAGAGGTATCACTTAACTATGAACGAGGATAAGTGCCAATACTCCCTACGCACGATAGATCTTCTGGGGTACACCGTGACCCATGGCTCTGTCGCTCCGGATAAGGAGCGTCTGCGACCTTTGCTCGACATGGCCCCTCCCTGTGATCGGGCGTCCCTGAAGCGCGCCCTTGGGCTGTTCGCCCATTACTCCAAATGGGTGCAAAGTTTCTCCGCGAAACTTCGCCCCCTCGTGGCCTGCGACACCTTCCCACTGAGTCCGGCCGCATTGGCGGCCTTTGAAGGCCTTAAGGCCGACATCGCCCGAGCCGCCGTGGCGACAATCGACGAGAGCGGCTCTTTCGTCCTCGAAAGTGACGCCTCGGATCAGGCCATCGCGGCGACCCTCTCCCAAGGGGGGCGTCCTGTGGCTTTCTTTTCACGGACTCTTACCACCGCTGAGCGGAGACACTCGTCCGTTGAAAAGGAAGCGTATGCGATCGTCGAGTCTATTCGGCGATGGCGCCCGTACTTACTCGGGTGGAGCTTCCAAATCATCACGGACCAGCAAAGCGTTGCGTTCATGTACGACACCTTACACGCCCAGCGCATTAAGAATGAGAAAATCACTCGCTGGCATATCGAACTCGCCGACTTCTGTTACACCATCAAATATCGCCCGGGGAAGGATAACAGGGCCGCCGATGCCTTATCACGACCGGCTACATGCGCGGGTATCACCTCTTTGGAGGGCCTACGGGTGCTGCATGCCACTGCGGGCCATCCCGGCATAATGCGTTTCGCTCATTTTGTGCGGTGTGGCAATCTCCCATACTCGATTGACAATATCCGCCGTATCTGTCGCGACTGCGCTATCTGCGCGGAAATCAAACCGCGTTTCTATAACCCTCCCATGGGGACTCTGGTTAAGGCTACGCGACCGTGGGAACGCTTGGCGATGGATTTCAAGGGCCCATTGCCGGTGTCGAGCGGCTCTCGCTATCTGCTCACTATCGTCGATGAGTACTCGCGATTCCCCTTTGCTTATACGTGCGCGGACATGACTGCTGCCACGGTGATGCGATGCTTACAGAACTTGTTCTCAATGTTCGGTTACCCGGCCTATGTCCATACCGACCGGGGTGCGGTCTTCTTGTCTCAGGAGGTGCGCGGCTATCTGCTCCAAAATAACATTGCTTCTAGTTACACCACGCCGTACAGACCCCAGGCTAATGGGCAGATCGAACGCTTCAACGGGATTATCTGGAGGGCCGTCATGCTCAACCTCCGGACCCTCGGCCGGGGCCTCGATAAATGGGCTTGGTCGCTACCTGCGGCGTTGAACTCGATCAGGGCTCTCCTGAGTACGGCAACCAACCAAACTCCCCACGAGCGACTTTTCCACCACCCCAGGAGCTCGGGGTGTTTACGGTCTTTGCCCAGTTGGCTCGCTGGGCCCGGGCCGGCCTACCTTAAACGGGCGGTTCGCGCGAGCAAGTACGACCCCCTAGTGGACAAAGTGCAGATTCTCCAGGCTAATCCTGAGCATGCTCGTGTGATGACGACTGATGGCCGTGAGACTACTGTCTCCGTCCGTCACCTTGCCCCTTGCGGGGTCGCTGACCTGAGTAGGGAATCGGACGAACCGATCGAACCCATCTATGAGACTATGGCCTCTCCCGACGCTCCCATCGCCGAAAGTCTACCGACCCTCCCCTCGCCGAGTCTACCTGGGCCCGACAACTTGGAGTTACCCCCTTCGTCACCCGACCCTGATGGCGCCTCCGACGCCGGGGACACAGGGATACGTAATGCCGTACCCGGGGAATTTCGGACGCGTGCTGGCAGAGAAATTCGCTGCCCGGCCCGATACGGTTGGGTCGACTGATGTTCCGCACCCTGTTCGTGCTGACGCTCACTCGCTTTTAGCCGCACTGCCGTATAATTCTGATGGGGGGGGGGGGGGGGAGAATGTAGTGAAATCGTATTCGTACTGAACCCGGGGTGATGCTCGCTGCTCGTTGACACCGCTAGGGGCGTGACTATAAGACCCGCTGATGCGGACGGTGCTCCGAGATTTCTCCTGTGACACGTTACATCTGGTAGACTCGCTAACGGTACGCCAGCATAGAATATCCAGCTTGCTTGCATTGAATGTTATGAATGGTCCCATGTGATGTCACATCGTATACTTATTGTATTTCCTGCCTTACAGGATGATGTTATGATCTAAATGGAATTAAACCACCCGTTGGACTAAAGTTGTGTGGACCTGATTGGTTTTCCACAACATACAGTATGAATAAAACGATATATACAGTATGAGTAAAACGATATATACAGTATGAATAAAACGATATATACAGTATGAGTAAAACGCTATATACAGTATGAATAAAATGATATATACAGTATGAATAAAACGATATATACAGTATGAGTACAACGATATATACAGTATGAATACAACGATATATACAGTATGAGTAAAACGATATATACAGTATGAATAAAACGATGTATGCAGTATGAGTACAACGATATATACAGTATGAATAAAATGATATATACAGTATGAATAAAACGATATATACAGTATGAGTAAAACGATATATACAGTATGAACTAGAACGGGCACTCGGTAGAGCGCATACCTTCGCCGCAGCTACTGTTCTGTACTTGGCATGGGAGTGTAGGGAACAGAACAACAAAAATACGATTTTGACCTTTTCGTGACCTTGACCTTGACCTTTGACCCGATTGCTCCCAAAATCTAATCAAATGTGTCCCGTATAATAACCAATCATCCCACCAAATTTCATGCAATTCGGTTGAATACTTTTTGAGTTATGCGAATAACATACACACACACACACACACACACACAGACATACAAATAAATACACAGCGATCAAAACATAACCTTCCGCTTTTGCGAAGGTAATAAAACGATATATACAGTATGTGTAAAACGATATATACAGTATGAGTAAAACGATATATACAGTATGAATAAAATGATATATACAGTATGAACTAGAACGGGCACTCGGTAGAGCGCATACCTTCGCCGCAGCTACTGTTCTGTACTTGGCATGGGAGTGTAGGGAACAGAACAACAAAATACGATTTTGACCTTTTCGTGACCTTGACCTTGACCTTTGACCCGATTGCTCCCAAAATCTAATCAAATGTGTCCCGTATAATAACCAATCATCCCACCAAATTTCATGCAATTCGGTTGAATACTTTTTGAGTTATGCGAATAACATACACACACACACACAGACATACAAATAAATACACAGCGATCAAAACATAACCTTCCGCTTTTGCGAAGGTAATAAAACGATATATACAGTATGAATAAAACGATATCTACAGTATGAATAAAACGATACATACAGTATGAATAAAACGATATATACAGTTTGAATAAAACGATATATACAGTATGAGTAAAACGATATATACAGTATGAATAAAACGATATATACAGTATGAGTAAAACGCTATATACAGTATGAATAAAATGATATATACAGTATGAATAAAACGATATATACAGTATGAGTACAACGATATATATACAGTATGAATAAAACGATATATACAGTATGAATAAAACGATATATACAGTATGAGTACAACGATATATACAGTATGAGTAAAACGATATATACAGTATGAATAAAACGATATATACAGTATGAGAAAAACGATATATACAGTATGAATAAAACGATATATACAGTATGAGCAAAACGATATATACAGTATGAATAAAACGATATATACAGTATGAGTAAAACGATATATACAGTATGAATAAAACGATATATACAGTATGAGTAAAACGATATATACAGTATGAGTAAAACGCTATATACAGTATGAATAAAATGATATATACAGTATGAATAAAACGATATATACAGTATGAGTACAACGATATATACAGTATGAATACAACGATATATACAGTATGAGTAAAACGATATCTACAGTATGAATAAAACGATGTATGCAGTATGAGTACAACGATATATACAGTATGAATAAAATGATATATACAGTATGAATAAAACGATATATACAGTATGAGTAAAACGATATATACAGTATGAATAAAACGATATATACAGTATGAGTAAAACGATATATACAGTATGAGTAAAACGATATATACAGTATGAATAAAATGATATATACAGTATGAACTAGAACGGGCACTCGGTAGAGCGCATACCTTCGCCGCAGCTACTGTTCTGTACTTGGCATGGGAGTGTAGGGAACAGAACAGTGAACAGTTTGGTGCTGATTTCATGCAAATCGGATAAGAATTGACCGAGTTATGACAAAAAACGCACATTTTGCAAGGTCGTGACCCCCCTGACCTTTGACCCCCAACCGCTAACAAGGGTAATGTCTTCACTGGGTCATGTCGTATATCACAAGATCGGGCATTGAATTCTGAACATTTTGGCATTAGTTGCATGCCAATTGGATAAAAATTGACCGCGCTATGGTAAAAATACGATTTTGACCTTTTCGTGACCTTGACCTTGACCTTTGACCCGATTGCTCCCAAAATCTAATCAAATGTGTCCCGTATAATAACCAATCATCCCACCAAATTTCATGCAATTCGGTTGAATACTTTTTGAGTTATGCGATTAACATACACACACACAGACATACAAATAAATACACAGCGATCAAAACATAACCTTCCGCTTTTGCGAAGGTAATAAAACGATATATACAGTATGAATAAAGATATCTACAGTATGAATAAAACGATACATACAGTATGAATAAAACGATATATACAGTTTGAATAAAACGATATATACAGTATGAGTAAAACGATATATACAGTATGAATAAAACGATATATACAGTATGAGTAAAACGCTATATACAGTATGAATAAAATGATATATACAGTATGAATAAAACGATATATACAGTATGAGTACAACGATATATACAGTATGAATAAAACGATATATACAGTATGAGTAAAACGATATATACAGTATGAATAAAACGATGTATGCAGTATGAGTACAACGATATATACAGTATGAATAAAATGATATATACAGTATGAATAAAATGATATATACAGTATGAGTAAAACGATATATCCAGTATGAATAAAACGATATATACAGTATGAGTAAAACGATATATACAGTATGAGTAAAACGATATATACAGTATGAATAAAATGATATATACAGTATGAATAAAACGATATATACAGTATGAATAAAACGATATCTACAGTATGAATAAAACGATACATACAGTATGAATAAAACGCTATATACAGTTTGAATAAAACGATATATACAGTATGAGTAAAACGATATATACAGTATGAATAAAACGATATATACAGTATGAGTAAAACGATATATACAGTATGAATAAAACGATATATACAGTATGAATAAAATGATATATTCAGTATGAATAAAACGATATATACAGTATGAGTAAAACGATATATACAGTATGAGTAAAACGATATATACAGTATGAACAAAACGATATATACAGTATGAATAAAACGATATATACAGTCTGAGTAAAACGCTATATACAGTATGAATAAAATGATATATACAGTATGAATAAACCGATATATACAGTATGAGTAAAACGATGTATGCAGTATGAGTAAAACGATATATACAGTATGAATAAAACGATATATACAGTATGAATAAAACGATATATACAGTATGAGTAAAACGATATATACAGTATGAGTAAAACGATATATACAGGATGAGTAAAACGATATATACAGTATGAGTAAAACGATATATACAGTATGAATAAAACGATATATACAGTATGAATAAAACGATATATACAGTATGAATAAAATGATATATACAGTATGAGTAAAACGGTATATACAGTATGAATAAAACGATATATACAGTATGAGTAAAACGATATATACAGTATGAGTAAAACGATATATACAGTATGAGTAAAACGATATATACAGTATGAATAAAACGATATATACAGTTTGAGCAAAAAGGATATATACAGTATGAGTAAAACGATATATACAGTATGAATAAAACGATATATACAGTATGAATAAAATGATATATACAGTATGAATAAAACGATATATACAGTTTGAGCAAAAAGGATATATACAGTATGAGTAAAACGATATATACAGTATGAATAAAACGATATATACAGTATGAATAAAACGATATATACAGTATGAGTAAAACGATATATACAGTATGAGTAAAACGATATATACAGTATGAATACAATGATATATACAGTATGAATAAAACGATATATACAGTATGAGTAAAACGATATATACAGTATGAGTAAGACGATATATACAGTATGAATAAAACGATATATACAGTATGAGTAAAACGATATTTACAGTATGAGTAAAATGATATATACAGTATGAATAAAACGATATATACAGTATGAGTAAAACGATATATACAGTATGAGTAAAACGATATATACAGTATGAGTAAAACGGTATATACAGTATGAGTAAAACGGTATATACAGTATGAGTAAAACGATATATACAGTATGAATAAAACGATATATACAGTATGAGTAGAACGATATATACAGTATGAATAAAATGATATATACAGTATGAATAAAACGATATATACAGTTTGAATAAAACGATATATACAGTATGAATAAAACGATATATACAGTATGAATACAACGATATATACAGTCTGAGTAAAACTATGTATACAGTATGAATACAACGATATATGCAGTATGAATAAAACGATATATACAGTATGAGTAAAACGATATATACAGTATGAGTAAAACGATATATACAGTATGAGGTAAACGATATATACAGTATGAATAAAACGATATATACAGTATGAGTAAAACGATATATACAGTATGAATAAAACGATATATACAGTATGAATAAAACGATATATACAGTATGAATAAAACGATATATACAGTATGAATAAAACGCTATATATAGTATGAGTAAAACGATATATACAGTATGAGTAAAACGATATATACAGTATGAATAAAACGATATATACTGTATGAATAAAACGATATATACAGTATGAGTAAAACGATATATACAGTATGAGTAAAACGATATATACAGTATGAATAAAACGATATATACCGTATGAATAAAACGATATATACAGTATGAGTAAAACGATATATACAGTATGAATAAAACGATATATACAGTATGGGTAAAACGCTATATACAGTATGAATAAAATGATATATACAGTATGAATAAAACGATATATACAGTATGAGTAAAACGATATATACAGTATGAATAAAACAATATCTACAGTATGAATAAAACGATATATACAGTATGAATAAAACGATATATACAGTATGAGTAAAACGATATATACAGTATGAGTAAAACGATAAACACAGTATGAATAAAACGATATATACAGTATGAATAAAATGATATCTACAGTATGAGTAAAACGATATATACAGTATGAGTAAAATGATATATACAGTATGAATAAAACGGTATATACAGTATGAATAAAATGATATATACAGTATGAATAAAACGATATATACAGTATGAGTAAAACGACATATACAGCATGAATAAAACGATATATACAGTATGAGTAAAACGATATATACAGTATGAATAAAATGATATATACAGTATGAATAAAACGATTTTTCCATTATGAATAAAGCGATATATACAGTATGAATAAAACGATATATACAGTATGAGTAAAACGATATATACAGTATGAGTAAAACGATATATACAGTATGCGTAAAACGATATATACAGTCTGAATAAAACGATATTTCCAGTATGAGTAAAACGATATATACAGTCTGAATAAAACGATATATACAGTATGAGTAAAACGATATATACAGTATGCATAAAACGATATATACAGTCTGAATAAAACGATATATACAGTATGCGTAAAACGATATATACAGTCTGAATAAAACGATATATACAGTATGAGTAAAACGATATATACAGTATGCGTAAAACGATATTATACAGTCTGAATAAAACGATATATACAGTATGCGTAAAACGATATATACAGTCTGAATAAAACGATATATACAGTCTGAATAAAACGATATATACAGTATGAGTAAAACGATATATACAGTATGCGTAAAACGATATATACAGTCTGAATAAAACGATATTTCCAGTATGAGTAAAACGATATATACAGAATGAATAAAACGATATATACAGTATGAGTAAAACGATATATACAGTATGAGTAAAACGATATATACAGTATGAGTAAAACGATATATACAGTATGAATAAAATGATATATACAGTATGAATAAAACGATTTGTACAGTATGAGTAAAACGATATATACAGTATGAGTAAACCGATATATACAGTATGAATAAAATGATATATACCGTGTGAATACAACGATATATACAGTTTGAGTAAAACGATATATACAGTATGAGTAAAACGATATATACAGTATGAGTAAAACGATATATACAGTATGAATAAAATGATATATACAGTATGCATAAAACGATATATACAGTATGAGTAAAACGATATGTACAGTATGAATAAAACGATATATACAGTATGAATACAATTATATATACAGTATGAATAAAACGATATATACAGTATGAATACAACGATATATACAGTATGAGTAAAACGATATATACAGTATGAGTAAAACGATATATACAGTATGAGTAAAACGCTATATACAGTATGAATAAAATGATATATACAGTATGAATAAAACGATATATACAGTATGAGTACAACGATATATACAGTATGAATACAACGATCTATACAGTATGAGTAAAACGATATATACAGTATGAATAAAACGATGTATGCAGTATGAGTACAACGATATATACAGTATGAATAAAATGATATATACAGTATGAATAAAACGATATATACAGTATGAGTAAAACGATATATACAGTATGAACTAGAACGGGCACTCGGTAGAGCGCATACCTTCGCCGCAGCTACTGTTCTGTACTTGGCATGGGAGTGTAGGGAACAGAACAACAAAAATACGATTTTGACCTTTTCGTGACCTTGACCTTGACCTTTGACCCGATTGCTCCCAAAATCTAATCAAATGTGTCCCGTATAATAACCAATCATCCCACCAAATTTCATGCAATTCGGTTGAATACTTTTTGAGTTATGCGAATAACATACACACACACACACACACACAGACATACAAATAAATACACAGCGATCAAAACATAACCTTCCGCTTTTGCGAAGGTAATCAACTAGAACGGGCACTCGGTAGAGCGCATACCTTCGCCGCAGCTACTGTTCTGTACTTGGCATGGGAGTGTAGGGAACAGAACAAAAATACGATTTTGACCTTTTCGTGACCTTGACCTTGACCTTTGACCCGATTGCTCCCAAAATCTAATCAAATGTGTCCCGTATAATAACCAATCATCCCACCAAATTTCATGCAATTCGGTTGAATACTTTTTGAGTTATGCGAATAACATACACACACACACACAGACATACAAATAAATACACAGCGATCAAAACATAACCTTCCGCTTTTGCGAAGGTAATAAAACGATATATACAGTACGAATAAAACGATATCTACAGTATGAATAAAACGATACATACAGTATGAATAAAACGATATATACAGTTTGAATAAAACGATATATACAGTATGAGTAAAACGATATATACAGTATGAATAAAACGATATATACAGTACGAGTAAAACGCTATATACAGTATGAATAAAATGATATATACAGTATGAATAAAACGATATATACAGTATGAGTACAACGATATATACAGTATGAATAAAACGATATATACAGTATGAATAAAACGATATATACAGTATGAGTACAACGATATATACAGTATGAGTAAAACGATATATACAGTATGAATAAAACGATATATACAGTATGAGAAAAACGATATATACAGTATGAATAAAACGATATATACAGTATGAGCAAAACGATATATACAGTATGAATAAAACGATATATACAGTATGAGTAAAACGATATATACAGTATGAATAAAACGATATATACAGTATGAGTAAAACGATATATACAGTATGAGTAAAACGCTATATACAGTATGAAGAAAATGATATATACAGTATGAATAAAACGATATATACAGTATGAGTACAACGATATATACAGTATGAATACAACGATATATACAGTATGAGTAAAACGATATCTACAGTATGAATAAAACGATGTATGCAGTATGAGTACAACGATATATACAGTATGAATAAAATGATATATACAGTATGAATAAAACGATATATACAGTATGAGTAAAACGATATATACAGTATGAATAAAACGATATATACAGTATGAGTAAAACGATATATGCAGTATGAGTAAAACGATATATACAGTATGAATAAAATGATATATACAGTATGAATAAAACGATATGTACAGTATGAATAAAGATATCTACAGTATGAATAAAACGATACATACAGTATGAATAAAACGATATATACAGTTTGAATAAAACGATATATACAGTATGAGTAAAACGATATATACAGTATGAATAAAACGATATATACAGTATGAGTAAAACGCTATATACAGTATGAATAAAATGATATATACAGTATGAATAAAACGATATATACAGTATGAGTACAACGATATATACAGTATGAATAAAACGATATATACAGTATGAGTAAAACGATATATACAGTTTGAATAAAACGATGTATGCAGTATGAGTACAACGATATATACAGTATGAATAAAATGATATATACAGTATGAATAAAATGATATATACAGTATGAGTAAAACGATATATCCAGTATGAATAAAACGATATATACAGTATGAGTAAAACGATATATACAGTATGAGTAAAACGATATATACAGTATGAATAAAATGATATATACAGTATGAATAAAACGATATATACAGTATGAATAAAACGATATCTACAGTATGAATAAAACGATACATACAGTATGAATAAAACGCTATATACAGTTTGAATAAAACGATATATACAGTATGAGTAAAACGATATATACAGTATGAATAAAACGATATCTACAGTATGAGTAAAACGATATATACAGTATGAACTAGAATCCGGGCACTCGGTAGAGCGCATACCTTCGCCGCAGCTACTGTTCTGTACTTGGCATGGGAGTGTATGCGATGTGAAACTTTATGTGAAATGCGATCGATTTTTAAAAATCAGAATTTGAGCAAATCTGTTTCATTCGTCTGTTAATATGCCTCCCCGATTGACAAATCTGCAATTTGAATTTCATTTGAGGTTGAAATGATTGCGGGAGATCGCGTTATAGTGATGACGTCTTGGATGGACATCCTCTTCTTCAGTCGCTCATAACTTTGAGTGAAATACGATCGAGTTAAAAATAGTCAGAATTTGAGCAAATCTGTTTCATTCGTTTGTTAATATGCCTCATCTCTTGACAAATCTGCAATTATAATTTTTTTTGAGGTTGAAATGATCGCGGGAGATCGCGTTATAGTGATGACGTCCTGGATGGACATCTTCTTCTTCAGTCGCTCATAACTTTGAGTGAAATACGATCGAGTTAAAAATAGTCAGAATTTGAGCAAATCTGTTTCCCAAAATCTAATCAAATGTGTCCCGTATAATAACCAATCATCCCACCAAATTTCATGCAATTCGGTTGAATACTTTTTGAGTTATGCGATTAACATACACACACACAGACATACAAATAAATACACAGCGATCAAAACATAACCTTCCGCTTTTGCGAAGGTAATAAAACGATATATACAGTATGAATAAAATGATATATTCAGTATGAATAAAACGATATATACAGTATGAGTAAAACGATATATACAGTATGAGTAAAACGATATATACAGTATGAACAAAACGATATATACAGTATGAATAAAACGATATATACAGTCTGAGTAAAACGCTATATACAGTATGAATAAAATGATATATACAGTATGAATAAACCGATGTATACAGTATGAGTAAAACGATGTATGCAGTATGAGTAAAACGATATATACAGTATGAATAAAACGATATATACAGTATGAATAAAACGATATATACAGTATGAGTAAAACGATATATACAGTATGAGTAAAACGATATATACAGGATGAGTAAAACGATATATACAGTATGAGTAAAACGATATATACAGTATGAATAAAACGATATATACAGTATGAATAAAATGATATATACAGTATGAGTAAAACGGTATATACAGTATGAATAAAACGATATATACAGTATGAGTAAAACGATATATACAGTATGAGTAAAACGATATATACAGTATGAGTAAAACGATATATACAGTATGAATAAAACGATATATACAGTTTGAGCAAAAAGGATATATACAGTATGAGTAAAACGATATATACAGTATGAATAAAACTATATATACAGTATGAATAAAATGATATATACAGTATGAATAAAACGATATATACAGTTTGAGCAAAAAGGATATATACAGTATGAGTAAAACGATATATACAGTATGAATAAAACGATATATACAGTATGAATAAAACGATATATACAGTATGAGTAAAACGATATATACAGTATGAGTAAAACGATATATACAGTATGAATACAATGATATATACAGTATGAATAAAACGATATATACAGTATGAGTAAAACGATATATACAGTATGAGTAAAACGATATATACAGTATGAATAAAACGATATATACAGTATGAGTAAAACGATATTTACAGTATGAGTAAAATGATATATACAGTATGAATAAAACGATATATACAGTATGAGTAAAACGATATATACAGTATGAGTAAAACGATATATACAGTATGAGTAAAACGGTATATACAGTATGAGTAAAACGGTATATACAGTATGAGTAAAACGATATATACAGTATGAATAAAACGATATATACAGTATGAGTAGAACGATATATACAGTATGAATAAAATGATATATACAGTATGAATAAAGCGATATATACAGTTTGAATAAAACGATATATACAGTATGAATAAAACGATATATACAGTATGAATACAACGATATATACAGTATGAGTAAAACTATGTATACAGTATGAATACAACGATATATGCAGTATGAATAAAACGATATATACAGTATGAGTAAAACGATATATACAGTATGAGTAAAACGATATATACAGTATGAGGTAAACGATATATACAGTATGAATAAAACGATATATACAGTATGAGTAAAACGATATATACAGTATGAATAAAACGATATATACAGTATGAATAAAACGATATATACAGTATGAATAAAACGATATATACAGTATGAATAAAACGATATATATAGTATGAGTAAAACGATTTTTACAGTATGAGTAAAACGATATATACAGTATGAATAAAACGATATATACTGTATGAATAAAACGATATATACAGTATGAGTAAAACGATATATACAGTATGAGTAAAACGATATATACAGTATGAATAAAACGATATATACCGTATGAATAAAACGATATATACAGTATGAGTAAAACGATATATACAGTATGAATAAAACGATATATACAGTATGGGTAAAACGCTATATACAGTATGAATAAAATGATATATACAGTATGAATAAAACGATATATACAGTATGAGTAAAACGATATATACAGTATGAATAAAACGATATATACAGTATGAATAAAACGATATATACAGTATGAATAAAACGATATATACAGTATGAGTAAAACGATATATACAGTATGAGTAAAACGATAAACACAGTATGAATAAAACGATATATACAGTATGAATAAAATGATATCTACAGTATGAGTAAAACGATATATACAGTATGAGTAAAATGATATATACAGTATGAATAAAACGGTATATACAGTATGAATAAAATGATATATACAGTATGAATAAAACGATATATACAGTATGAGTAAAACGATATATACAGCATGAATAAAACGATATATACAGTATGAGTAAAACGATATATACAGTATGAATAAAATGATATATACAGTATGAATAAAACGATTTTTCCATTATGAATAAAGCGATATATACAGTATGAATAAAACGATATATACAGTATGAGTAAAACGATATATACAGTATGAGTAAAACGATATATACAGTATGCGTAAAACGATATATACAGTCTGAATAAAACGATATTTCCAGTATGAGTAAAACGATATATACAGTCTGAATAAAACGATATATACAGTATGAGTAAAACGATATATACAGTATGCGTAAAACGATATATACAGTCTGAATAAAACGATATATACAGTATGCGTAAAACGATATATACAGTCTGAATAAAACGATATATACAGTATGAGTAAAACGATATATACAGTATGCGTAAAACGATATTATACAGTCTGAATAAAACGATATATACAGTATGCGTAAAACGATATATACAGTCTGAATAAAACGATATATACAGTCTGAATAAAACGATATATACAGTATGAGTAAAACGATATATACAGTATGCGTAAAACGATATATACAGTCTGAATAAAACGATATTTCCAGTATGAGTAAAACGATATATACAGTATGAATAAAACGATATATACAGTATGAGTAAAACGATATATACAGTATGAGTAAAACGATATATACAGTATGCGTAAAACGATATATACAGTCTGAATAAAACGATTTTTCCATTATGAATAAAGCGATATATACAGTATGAATAAAACGATATATACAGTATGAGTAAAACGATATATACAGTATGAGTAAAACGATATATACAGTATGCGTAAAACGATATATACAGTCTGAATAAAACGATATTTCCAGTATGAGTAAAACGATATGTACAGTATGAATAAAACGATATATACAGTATGAATAAAATTATATATACAGTATGAATAAAACGATATATACAGTATGAATACAACGATATATACAGTATGAGTAAAACGATATATACAGTATGAGTAAAACGATATATACAGTATGAGTAAAACGCTATATACAGTATGAATAAAATGATATATACAGTATGAATAAAACGATATATACAGTATGAGTACAACGATATATACAGTATGAATACAACGATCTATACAGTATGAGTAAAACGATATATACAGTATGAATAAAACGATGTATGCAGTATGAGTACAACGATATATACAGTATGAATAAAATGATATATACAGTATGAATAAAACGATATATACAGTATGAGTAAAACGATATATACAGTATGAACTAGAACGGGCACTCGGTAGAGCGCATACCTTCGCCGCAGCTACTGTTCTGTACTTGGCATGGGAGTGTAGGGAACAGAACAACAAAAATACGATTTTGACCTTTTCGTGACCTTGACCTTGACCTTTGACCCGATTGCTCCCAAAATCTAATCAAATGTGTCCCGTATAATAACCAATCATCCCACCAAATTTCATGCAATTCGGTTGAATACTTTTTGAGTTATGCGAATAACATACACACACACACACACACACAGACATACAAATAAATACACAGCGATCAAAACATAACCTTCCGCTTTTGCGAAGGTAATCAACTAGAACGGGCACTCGGTAGAGCGCATACCTTCGCCGCAGCTACTGTTCTGTACTTGGCATGGGAGTGTAGGGAACAGAACAAAAATACGATTTTGACCTTTTCGTGACCTTGACCTTGACCTTTGACCCGATTGCTCCCAAAATCTAATCAAATGTGTCCCGTATAATAACCAATCATCCCACCAAATTTCATGCAATTCGGTTGAATACTTTTTGAGTTATGCGAATAACATACACACACACACACAGACATACAAATAAATACACAGCGATCAAAACATAACCTTCCGCTTTTGCGAAGGTAATAAAACGATATATACAGTACGAATAAAACGATATCTACAGTATGAATAAAACGATACATACAGTATGAATAAAACGATATATACAGTTTGAATAAAACGATATATACAGTATGAGTAAAACGATATATACAGTATGAATAAAACGATATATACAGTACGAGTAAAACGCTATATACAGTATGAATAAAATGATATATACAGTATGAATAAAACGATATATACAGTATGAGTACAACGATATATACAGTATGAATAAAACGATATATACAGTATGAATAAAACGATATATACAGTATGAGTACAACGATATATACAGTATGAGTAAAACGATATATACAGTATGAATAAAACGATATATACAGTATGAGAAAAACGATATATACAGTATGAATAAAACGATATATACAGTATGAGCAAAACGATATATACAGTATGAATAAAACGATATATACAGTATGAGTAAAACGATATATACAGTATGAATAAAACGATATATACAGTATGAGTAAAACGATATATACAGTATGAGTAAAACGCTATATACAGTATGAAGAAAATGATATATACAGTATGAATAAAACGATATATACAGTATGAGTACAACGATATATACAGTATGAATACAACGATATATACAGTATGAGTAAAACGATATCTACAGTATGAATAAAACGATGTATGCAGTATGAGTACAACGATATATACAGTATGAATAAAATGATATATACAGTATGAATAAAACGATATATACAGTATGAGTAAAACGATATATACAGTATGAATAAAACGATATATACAGTATGAGTAAAACGATATATACAGTATGAGTAAAACGATATATACAGTATGAATAAAATGATATATACAGTATGAATAAAACGATATGTACAGTATGAATAAAGATATCTACAGTATGAATAAAACGATACATACAGTATGAATAAAACGATATATACAGTTTGAATAAAACGATATATACAGTATGAGTAAAACGATATATACAGTATGAATAAAACGATATATACAGTATGAGTAAAACGCTATATACAGTATGAATAAAATGATATATACAGTATGAATAAAACGATATATACAGTATGAGTACAACGATATATACAGTATGAATAAAACGATATATACAGTATGAGTAAAACGATATATACAGTTTGAATAAAACGATGTATGCAGTATGAGTACAACGATATATACAGTATGAATAAAATGATATATACAGTATGAATAAAATGATATATACAGTATGAGTAAAACGATATATCCAGTATGAATAAAACGATATATACAGTATGAGTAAAACGATATATACAGTATGAGTAAAACGATATATACAGTATGAATAAAATGATATATACAGTATGAATAAAACGATATATACAGTATGAATAAAACGATATCTACAGTATGAATAAAACGATACATACAGTATGAATAAAACGCTATATACAGTTTGAATAAAACGATATATACAGTATGAGTAAAACGATATATACAGTATGAATAAAACGATATCTACAGTATGAGTAAAACGATATATACAGTATGAATAAAACGATATATACAGTATGAATAAAATGATATATTCAGTATGAATAAAACGATATATACAGTATGAGTAAAACGATATATACAGTATGAGTAAAACGATATATACAGTATGAACAAAACGATATATACAGTATGAATAAAACGATATATACAGTCTGAGTAAAACGCTATATACAGTATGAATAAAATGATATATACAGTATGAATAAACCGATGTATACAGTATGAGTAAAACGATGTATGCAGTATGAGTAAAACGATATATACAGTATGAATAAAACGATATATACAGTATGAATAAAACGATATATACAGTATGAGTAAAACGATATATACAGTATGAGTAAAACGATATATACAGGATGAGTAAAACGATATATACAGTATGAGTAAAACGATATATACAGTATGAATAAAACGATATATACAGTATGAATAAAATGATATATACAGTATGAGTAAAACGGTATATACAGTATGAATAAAACGATATATACAGTATGAGTAAAACGATATATACAGTATGAGTAAAACGATATATACAGTATGAGTAAAACGATATATACAGTATGAATAAAACGATATATACAGTTTGAGCAAAAAGGATATATACAGTATGAGTAAAACGATATATACAGTATGAATAAAACTATATATACAGTATGAATAAAATGATATATACAGTATGAATAAAACGATATATACAGTTTGAGCAAAAAGGATATATACAGTATGAGTAAAACGATATATACAGTATGAATAAAACGATATATACAGTATGAATAAAACGATATATACAGTATGAGTAAAACGATATATACAGTATGAGTAAAACGATATATACAGTATGAATACAATGATATATACAGTATGAATAAAACGATATATACAGTATGAGTAAAACGATATATACAGTATGAGTAAAACGATATATACAGTATGAATAAAACGATATATACAGTATGAATAAAACGATATATACAGTATGAGTAAAACGATATTTACAGTATGAGTAAAATGATATATACAGTATGAATAAAACGATATATACAGTATGAGTAAAACGATATATACAGTATGAGTAAAACGATATATACAGTATGAGTAAAACGGTATATACAGTATGAGTAAAACGGTATATACAGTATGAGTAAAACGATATATACAGTATGAATAAAACGATATATACAGTATGAGTAGAACGATATATACAGTATGAATAAAATGATATATACAGTATGAATAAAGCGATATATACAGTTTGAATAAAACGATATATACAGTATGAATAAAACGATATATACAGTATGAATACAACGATATATACAGTATGAGTAAAACTATGTATACAGTATGAATACAACGATATATGCAGTATGAATAAAACGATATATACAGTATGAGTAAAACGATATATACAGTATGAGTAAAACGATATATACAGTATGAGGTAAACGATATATACAGTATGAATAAAACGATATATACAGTATGAGTAAAACGATATATACAGTATGAATAAAACGATATATACAGTATGAATAAAACGATATATACAGTATGAATAAAACGATATATACAGTATGAATAAAACGATATATATAGTATGAGTAAAACGATTTTTACAGTATGAGTAAAACGATATATACAGTATGAATAAAACGATATATACTGTATGAATAAAACGATATATACAGTATGAGTAAAACGATATATACAGTATGAGTAAAACGATATATACAGTATGAATAAAACGATATATACCGTATGAATAAAACGATATATACAGTATGAGTAAAACGATATATACAGTATGAATAAAACGATATATACAGTATGGGTAAAACGCTATATACAGTATGAATAAAATGATATATACAGTATGAATAAAACGATATATACAGTATGAGTAAAACGATATATACAGTATGAATAAAACGATATATACAGTATGAATAAAACGATATATACAGTATGAATAAAACGATATATACAGTATGAGTAAAACGATATATACAGTATGAGTAAAACGATAAACACAGTATGAATAAAACGATATATACAGTATGAATAAAATGATATCTACAGTATGAGTAAAACGATATATACAGTATGAGTAAAATGATATATACAGTATGAATAAAACGGTATATACAGTATGAATAAAATGATATATACAGTATGAATAAAACGATATATACAGTATGAGTAAAACGATATATACAGCATGAATAAAACGATATATACAGTATGAGTAAAACGATATATACAGTATGAATAAAATGATATATACAGTATGAATAAAACGATTTTTCCATTATGAATAAAGCGATATATACAGTATGAATAAAACGATATATACAGTATGAGTAAAACGATATATACAGTATGAGTAAAACGATATATACAGTATGCGTAAAACGATATATACAGTCTGAATAAAACGATATTTCCAGTATGAGTAAAACGATATATACAGTCTGAATAAAACGATATATACAGTATGAGTAAAACGATATATACAGTATGCGTAAAACGATATATACAGTCTGAATAAAACGATATATACAGTATGCGTAAAACGATATATACAGTCTGAATAAAACGATATATACAGTATGAGTAAAACGATATATACAGTATGCGTAAAACGATATTATACAGTCTGAATAAAACGATATATACAGTATGCGTAAAACGATATATACAGTCTGAATAAAACGATATATACAGTCTGAATAAAACGATATATACAGTATGAGTAAAACGATATATACAGTATGCGTAAAACGATATATACAGTCTGAATAAAACGATATTTCCAGTATGAGTAAAACGATATATACAGTATGAATAAAACGATATATACAGTATGAGTAAAACGATATATACAGTATGAGTAAAACGATATATACAGTATGAGTAAAACGATATATACAGTATGAATAAAATGATATATACAGTATGAATAAAACGATTTGTACAGTATGAGTAAAACGATATATACAGTATGAGTAAAACGATATATACAGTATGAATAAAATGATATATACAGTGTGAATACAACGATATATACAGTTTGAGTAAAACGATATATACAGTATGAGTAAAACGATATATACAGTATGAGTAAAACGATATATACAGTATGAATAAAATGATATATACAGTATGCATAAAACGATATATACAGTATGAGTAAAACGATATGTACAGTATGAATAAAACGATATATACAGTATGAATAAAATTATATATACAGAATGAATAAAACGATATATACAGTATTAATACAACGATATATACAGTATGAGTACAACGATATATACAGTATGAGTAAAACGATATATACAGTATGAGTAAAACGATATACAGTATGAGTAAAATATATAATGTAACGATATAAAATGTAACGATATATACAGTATGAGTAAAACGATATATACAGTATGAATAAAACGCTATATACAGTATGAGTAAAACGATATATACAGTATGAATAATGTATGAGTAAAACGATACATACAGTATGAATAAAACGATATATACAGTATGAGTATGAATAAAACGATATATACAGTATGAATAAAACGATATATACAGTATGAGTAAAACGATATATACAGTATGAGTAAAACGGTATATACAGTATGAATACAACGATATATACAGTATGAATAAAACGCTATATACATTATGAGTAAAACGATATATACAGTATGAGTAAAACGATATATACAGTATGAATAAAACGATATATACAGTATGAGTAAAACGATATATACAGTATGAGTAAAACGATATATACAGTATGAGTAAAACGATATATACAGTATGAAGAAAACGATATATACAGTATGAGTAAAACGATAGATACAGTATGAATAAAACGATATGTACAGTATGAATACAACGATATATACAGTATGAGTAAAACGATATATACAGTATGAGTAAAACGATATGTACAGTATGAGTAAAACGATATATACAGTATGAATAAAACGAGATGTACAGTATGAGTAAAACGATATATACAGTATGAGGAAAACGATATATACAGTATGAATAAAACGATATATACAGTATGAATAAAATGATATATACAGTATGAATAAAACGATATATACAGTATGAGTAAAACGATATATACAGTATGAATAAAATGGTATATACAGTATGAATAAAACGATATATACAGTATGAGTAAAACGATATATACAGTATGAGTAAAACGATATATACAGTATGAATAAAACGATATATACAGTATGAGTAAAACGATATTTACAGTATGAGTAAAATGATATATACAGTATGAGTAAAACGATATATACAGTATGAGTAAAACGATATATACAGTATGAATAAAACGATATATACAGTATGAGTAAAACGATATTTACAGTATGAGTAAAATGATATATACAGTATGAGTAAAACGATATATACAGTATGAGTAAAACGATATATACAGTATGAATAAAACGGTATATACAGTATGAGTAAAACGATATATACAGTATGAATTAAACGGTATATACAGTATGAGTAAAACGATATATACAGTATGAATAAAACGATACATACAGTATGAATAAAATGATATATACAGTATAAATAAAACGATATATACAGTATGAATAAAACGATACATACAGTATGAATAAAATGATATATACAGTATGAATAAAACGATATATACAGTATGAGTAAAACGATATATACAGTATGAATAAAATGATATATATGAATAAAACGATATATACAGTTTGAATAAAACGATATATACAGTATGAATAAAACGATATATACAGTTTGAATAAAACGATATATACAGTATGAATAAAACTATATATGCAGTATGAGTAAAACGATATATACAGTATGAATAAAACGATATATACAGTATGAATGAAACGATATATACAGTATGAATAAAACGATATATACAGTATGAATAAAACGATATATACAGTATGAATAAAACGTTATATACAGTATGAATAAAACGATATATACAGTATGAATAAAACGATATATACAGTATGAGTAAAACGAGATATACAGTATGAGTGAAACGATATATACAGTATGCGTAAAACGATGTATACAGTATGAGTAAAACGATATATACAGTATGAATAATATGATATATACAGTATGAATAAAACGATATATACAGTATGAATAATACGATGTATACAGTATGAATAAAACGATATGTACAGTATGAATAATACGATATATACAGTATGACTAAAACGATATATACAGTATGAATACAACGATATATACAGTATGAATAATACGGTATATACAGTATGAATAAAACGATATATACAGTATGAATAATACGATATATATAGTATTAATAAAACGATATATACAGTATGAATAAAACGATATATACAGTATGAATAATACGATATATACAGTATGAATAAAACGATATATACAGTATGAGTAAAACGATATATACAGTATGAGTAAAACGATATATACAGTATGAATAAAACGATATATGCGGTATGAGTAAAACGATATATAAAGTATGAATAAAACTATATATACAGTATAAGTAAAACGATATATACAGTATGAATAAAACGATATATACAGTATGAATAAAACGATATATACAGTATGAATAAAACGATATATACAGTATGAATACAACGATATATACAGTATGAATACAACGATATATACAGTATGAATACAACGATATATACAGTATGAATAAAACGATATATACAGTATGAGTAAAACGATATATACAGTATGAATAAAACGATATATACAGTATGAGTAAAACGATATATACAGTATGAATAATACGATATATACAGTATGAGTAAAACGATGTATGCAGTATGAGTAAACCGATATATACAGTATGAGTAAACCGATATATACAGTATGAATAAAACGATATATACAGTATGAATAATACGATATATACAGTATGAGTAAAACGATATATACAGTATGCCTATGAGTAAACCGATATGTACAGTATGAGTAAAACGATATATACAGTATGCCTATGAGTAAAACGGTATATACAGTATGAGTAAAACGATATATACAGTATGCGTAAAACGATATATACAGTATGCCTATGAGTAAAACGATATATACAGTATGAGTAAAACGATATATACAGTATGAGTAAAACGATATATACAGTATGAGTAATACGATGTATACAGTATGAGTAAAACGATATATACAGTATGAGTAAAACGATATATACAGTATGAGTAAAACGATATATACAGTATGAATAAAACGATATATACAGTATGAATAAAACGATATATACAGTATGAGTAAAACGATATATACAGTATGAGTAAAACGATATATACAGTATGAATACAACGATATATACAGTATGCGTAAAACGATGTATACAGTATGAGTAAACCGATATATACAGTATGAGTAAAACGATATATACAGTATGAGTAAAACGATATATACAGTATGAATAAAACGATATATACAGTATGAGTAAAACGATATATACAGTATGAATACAACGATATATACAGTATGAGTAAAACGATATATAAAGTATGAATAAAACTATATATAAAGTATGAATAAAACTATATATACAGTATAAGTAAAACGATATATACAGTATGAATAAAACGATATATACAGTATGAATAAAACGATATATACAGTATGAATAAAACGATATATACAGTATGAATACAACGATATATACAGTATGAATACAACGATATATACAGTATGAATACAACGATATATACAGTATGAATAAAACGATATATACAGTATGAGTAAAACGATATATACAGTATGAGTAAAACGATATATACAGTATGAGTAAAACGATATATACAGTATGAGTAAAACGATATATACAGTATGAGTAAAACGATATATACAGTATGAGTAAAACGATATATACAGTATGAGTAAAACGATATATACAGTATGAATAAAACGATATATACAGTATGAATAAAACGATATATACAGTATGAATAAAACGATATATACAGTATGAATAAAACGATATATACAGTATGAATAAAACGATATATACAGTATGAATAAAACGATATATACAGTATGAATAAAACGATATATACAGTATGAGTAAACCGGAATAAAACGATATATACAGTATGAATAAAACGATATATACAGTATGAATAAAACGATATATACAGTATGAATAAAACGATATATACAGTATGAATAAAACGATATGTACAGTATGAATAAAACGATGTATACAGTATGAGTAAAACGATATATACGGTATGAGTAAAACGATATATACAGTCTGAATAAAACGATACATACAGTATGAGTAACACGATATATACAGTATGAATAAAACGATATATACAGTATGAATAAAACGATATATACAGTATGAATAAAACGATATATACAGTATGAATAAAACGATATATACAGTATAAGTAAAACGATATATACAGTATGAATAAAACGGTATATACAGTATGAATAAAACGATATATACAGTATGACTAAAACGATATATACAGTATGAATACAACGATATATACAGTATGAATAAAACGATTTATACAGTATGAGAAAAACGATATATACAGTATGAGTAAAACGATATATACAGTATGAATAAAACGATATATACAGTATGAGTAAAACGATATATACAGTATGAGTAAAACGATATATACAGTCTGAGTAAAACAATATATACAGTATGAGTAAAACGATATATACAGTCTGAATAAAACGATACATACAGTATGAGTAACACGATATATACAGTATGAATAAAACGATATATACAGTATGAATAAAACGATACATACAGTATGAATAAAACGATATATACAGTATGAATAAAACGATACATACAGTATGAATAAAACGATATATACAGTATGAATAAAACGATATATACAGTATACGTAAAACGATATATACAGTATGAATAAAACGATATATACAGTATGAATAAAACGATATATACAGTATGACTAAAACGATATATACAGTATGAATAAAACTATATATACAGTATGAATAAAACGATATATACAGTATGAATAAAACGATATATACAGTATGAATAAAACGATATATACAGTATGAATAAAACGTTATATACAGTATGAATAAAACGATATATACAGTATGAATAAAACGATATATACAGTATGAGTAAAACGAGATATACAGTATGAGTGAAACGATATATACAGTATGCGTAAAACGATATATACAGTATGAGTAAAACGATATATACAGTATGAATAATGTATGAGTAAAACGATACATACAGTATGAATAAAACGATATATACAGTATGAGTATGAATAAAACGATATATACAGTATGAATAAAACGATATATACAGTATGAGTAAAACGATATATACAGTATGAGTAAAACGGTATATACAGTATGAATACAACGATATATACAGTATGAATACAACGCTATATACATTATGAGTAAAACGATATATACAGTATGAATAAAACGCTATATACAGTATGAGTAAAACGATATATACAGTATGAATAATGTATGAGTAAAACGATACATACAGTATGAATAAAACGATATATACAGTATGAGTATGAATAAAACGATATATACAGTATGAATAAAACGATATATACAGTATGAGTAAAACGATATATACAGTATGAGTAAAACGGTATATACAGTATGAATACAACGATATATACAGTATGAATAAAACGCTATATACATTATGAGTAAAACGATATATACAGTATGAGTAAAACGATATATACAGTATGAATAAAACGATATATACAGTATGAGTAAAACGATATATACAGTATGAGTAAAACGATATATACAGTATGAGTAAAACGATATATACAGTATGAAGAAAACGATATATACAGTATGAGTAAAACGATAGATACAGTATGAATAAAACGATATGTACAGTATGAATACAACGATATATACAGTATGAGTAAAACGATATATACAGTATGAGTAAAACGATATGTACAGTATGAGTAAAACGATATATACAGTATGAATAAAACGAGATATACAGTATGAGTAAAACGATATATACAGTATGAGGAAAACGATATATACAGTATGAATAAAACGATATATACAGTATGAATAAAATGATATATACAGTATGAATAAAACGATATATACAGTATGAGTAAAACGATATATACAGTATGAATAAAATGGTATATACAGTATGAATAAAACGATATATACAGTATGAGTAAAACGATATATACAGTATGAGTAAAACGATATATACAGTATGAATAAAACGATATATACAGTATGAGTAAAACGATATTTACAGTATGAGTAAAATGATATATACAGTATGAGTAAAACGATATATACAGTATGAGTAAAACGATATATACAGTATGAATAAAACGATATATACAGTATGAGTAAAACGATATTTACAGTATGAGTAAAATGATATATACAGTATGAGTAAAACGATATATACAGTATGAGTAAAACGATATATACAGTATGAATAAAACGGTATATACAGTATGAGTAAAACGATATATACAGTATGAATTAAACGGTATATACAGTATGAGTAAAACGATATATACAGTATGAATAAAACGATACATACAGTATGAATAAAATGATATATACAGTATAAATAAAACGATATATACAGTATGAATAAAACGATACATACAGTATGAATAAAATGATATATACAGTATGAATAAAACGATATATACAGTATGAGTAAAACGATATATACAGTATGAATAAAATGATATATATGAATAAAACGATATATACAGTTTGAATAAAACGATATATACAGTATGAATAAAACGATATATACAGTTTGAATAAAACGATATATACAGTATGAATAAAACTATATATGCAGTATGAGTAAAACGATATATACAGTATGAATAAAACGATATATACAGTATGAATGAAACGATATATACAGTATGAATAAAACGATATATACAGTATGAATAAAACGATATATACAGTATGAATAAAACGTTATATACAGTATGAATAAAACGATATATACAGTATGAATAAAACGATATATACAGTATGAGTAAAACGAGATATACAGTATGAGTGAAACGATATATACAGTATGCGTAAAACGATGTATACAGTATGAGTAAAACGATATATACAGTATGAATAATATGATATATACAGTATGAATAAAACGATATATACAGTATGAATAATACGATGTATACAGTATGAATAAAACGATATGTACAGTATGAATAATACGATATATACAGTATGACTAAAACGATATATACAGTATGAATACAACGATATATACAGTATGAATAATACGGTATATACAGTATGAATAAAACGATATATACAGTATGAATAATACGATATATATAGTATTAATAAAACGATATATACAGTATGAATAAAACGATATATACAGTATGAATAATACGATATATACAGTATGAATAAAACGATATATACAGTATGAGTAAAACGATATATACAGTATGAGTAAAACGATATATACAGTATGAATAAAACGATATATGCGGTATGAGTAAAACGATATATAAAGTATGAATAAAACTATATATACAGTATAAGTAAAACGATATATACAGTATGAATAAAACGATATATACAGTATGAATAAAACGATATATACAGTATGAATAAAACGATATATACAGTATGAATAAAACGATATATACAGTATGAATACAACGATATATACAGTATGAATACAACGATATATACAGTATGAATAAAACGATATATACAGTATGAGTAAAACGATATATACAGTATGAATAAAACGATATATACAGTATGAGTAAAACGATATATACAGTATGAATAATACGATATATACAGTATGAGTAAAACGATGTATGCAGTATGAGTAAACCGATATATACAGTATGAGTAAACCGATATATACAGTATGAATAAAACGATATATACAGTATGAATAATACGATATATACAGTATGAGTAAAACGATATATACAGTATGCCTATGAGTAAACCGATATGTACAGTATGAGTAAAACGATATATACAGTATGCCTATGAGTAAAACGATATATACAGTATGAGTAAAACGATATATACAGTATGCGTAAAACGATATATACAGTATGCCTATGAGTAAAACGATATATACAGTATGAGTAAAACGATATATACAGTATGAGTAAAACGATATATACAGTATGAGTAATACGATGTATACAGTATGAGTAAAACGATATATACAGTATGCGTAAAACGATATATACAGTATGAGTAAAACGATATATACAGTATGAATAAAACGATATATACAGTATGAATAAAACGATATATACAGTATGAGTAAAACGATATATACAGTATGAGTAAAACGATATATACAGTATGAATACAACGATATATACAGTATGCGTAAAACGATGTATACAGTATGAGTAAACCGATATATACAGTATGAGTAAAACGATATATACAGTATGAGTAAAACGATATATACAGTATGAAGAAAACGATATATACAGTATGAGTAAAACGATATATACAGTATGAATACAACGATATATACAGTATGAGTAAAACGATATATAAAGTATGAATAAAACTATATATAAAGTATGAATAAAACTATATATACAGTATAAGTAAAACGATATATACAGTATGAATAAAACGATATATACAGTATGAATAAAACGATATATACAGTATGAATAAAACGATATATACAGTATGAATACAACGATATATACAGTATGAATACAACGATATATACAGTATGAATACAACGATATATACAGTATGAATAAAACGATATATACAGTATGAGTAAAACGATATATACAGTATGAGTAAAACGATATATACAGTATGAGTAAAACGATATATACAGTATGAGTAAAACGATATATACAGTATGAGTAAAACGATATATACAGTATGAGTAAAACGATATATACAGTATGAGTAAAACGATATATACAGTATGAATAAAACGATATATACAGTATGAATAAAACGATATATACAGTATGAATAAAACGATATATACAGTATGAATAAAACGATATATACAGTATGAATAAAACGATATATACAGTATGAATAAAACGATATATACAGTATGAATAAAACGATATATACAGTATGAATAAAACGATATATACAGTATGAGTAAAACGATATATACAGTATGAGTAAACCGGAATAAAACGATATATACAGTATGAATAAAACGATATATACAGTATGAATAAAACGATATATACAGTATGAATAAAACGATATATACAGTATGAATAAAACGATATGTACAGTATGAATAAAACGATGTATACAGTATGAGTAAAACGATATATACGGTATGAGTAAAACGATATATACAGTCTGAATAAAACGATACATACAGTATGAGTAACACGATATATACAGTATGAATACAACGATATATACAGTATGAATAAAACGATTTATACAGTATGAGAAAAACGATATATACAGTATGAGTAAAACGATATATACAGTATGAATAAAACGATATATACAGTATGAGTAAAACGATATATACAGTATGAGTAAAACGATATATACAGTCTGAGTAAAACAATATATACAGTATGAGTAAAACGATATATACAGTCTGAATAAAACGATACATACAGTATGAGTAACACGATATATACAGTATGAATAAAACGATATATACAGTATGAATAAAACGATACATACAGTATGAATAAAACGATATATACAGTATGAATAAAACGATACATACAGTATGAATAAAACGATATATACAGTATGAATAAAACGATATATACAGTATACGTAAAACGATATATACAGTATGAATAAAACGATATATACAGTATGAATAAAACGATATATACAGTATGACTAAAACGATATATACAGTATGAATAAAACTATATATACAGTATGAATAAAACGATGTATACAGTATGAATAAAACGATATATACAGTATGAATAAAACGATATATACAGTATGAATAAAACGTTATATACAGTATGAATAAAACGATATATACAGTATGAATAAAACGATATATACAGTATGAGTAAAACGAGATATACAGTATGAGTGAAACGATATATACAGTATGCGTAAAACGATATATACAGTATGAGTAAAACGATATATACAGTATGAATAATGTATGAGTAAAACGATACATACAGTATGAATAAAACGATATATACAGTATGAGTATGAATAAAACGATATATACAGTATGAATAAAACGATATATACAGTATGAGTAAAACGATATATACAGTATGAGTAAAACGGTATATACAGTATGAATACAACGATATATACAGTATGAATACAACGCTATATACATTATGAGTAAAACGATATATACAGTATGCGTAAAACGATATATACAGTATGAGTAAAACGATATATACAGTATGAATAATGTATGAGTAAAACGATACATACAGTATGAATAAAACGATATATACAGTATGAGTATGAATAAAACGATATATACAGTATGAATAAAACGATATATACAGTATGAGTAAAACGATATATACAGTATGAGTAAAACGGTATATACAGTATGAATACAACGATATATACAGTATGAATAAAACGCTATATACATTATGAGTAAAACGATATATACAGTATGAGTAAAACGATATATACAGTATGAATAAAACGATATATACAGTATGAGTAAAACGATATATACAGTATGAGTAAAACGATATATACAGTATGAGTAAAACGATATATACAGTATGAAGAAAACGATATATACAGTATGAGTAAAACGATAGATACAGTATGAATAAAACGATATGTACAGTATGAATACAACGATATATACAGTATGAGTAAAACGATATATACAGTATGAGTAAAACGATATGTACAGTATGAGTAAAACGATATATACAGTATGAATAAAACGAGATATACAGTATGAGTAAAACGATATATACAGTATGAGGAAAACGATATATACAGTATGAATAAAACGATATATACAGTATGAATAAAATGATATATACAGTATGAATAAAACGATATATACAGTATGAGTAAAACGATATATACAGTATGAATAAAATGGTATATACAGTATGAATAAAACGATATATACAGTATGCGTAAAACGATATATACAGTATGAGTAAAACGATATATACAGTATGAATAAAACGATATATACAGTATGAGTAAAACGATATTTACAGTATGAGTAAAATGATATATACAGTATGAGTAAAACGATATATACAGTATGAGTAAAACGATATATACAGTATGAATAAAACGGTATATACAGTATGAGTAAAACGATATATACAGTATGAATTAAACGGTATATACAGTATGAGTAAAACGATATATACAGTATGAATAAAACGATACATACAGTATGAATAAAATGATATATACAGTATAAATAAAACGATATATACAGTATGAATAAAACGATACATACAGTATGAATAAAATGATATATACAGTATGAATAAAACGATATATACAGTATGAGTAAAACGATATATACAGTATGAATAAAATGATATATATGAATAAAACGATATATACAGTTTGAATAAAACGATATATACAGTATGAATAAAACGATATATACAGTTTGAATAAAACGATATATACAGTATGAATAAAACTATATATGCAGTATGAGTAAAACGATATATACAGTATGAATAAAACGATATATACAGTATGAATGAAACGATATATACAGTATGAATAAAACGATATATACAGTATGAATAAAACGATATATACAGTATGAATAAAACGTTATATACAGTATGAATAAAACGATATATACAGTATGAATAAAACGATATATACAGTATGAGTAAAACGAGATATACAGTATGAGTGAAACGATATATACAGTATGCGTAAAACGATGTATACAGTATGAGTAAAACGATATATACAGTATGAATAATATGATATATACAGTATGAATAAAACGATATATACAGTATGAATAATACGATGTATACAGTATGAATAAAACGATATGTACAGTATGAATAATACGATATATACAGTATGACTAAAACGATATATACAGTATGAATACAACGATATATACAGTATGAATAATACGGTATATACAGTATGAATAAAACGATATATACAGTATGAATAATACGATATATATAGTATTAATAAAACGATATATACAGTATGAATAAAACGATATATACAGTATGAATAATACGATATATACAGTATGAATAAAACGATATATACAGTATGAGTAAAACGATATATACAGTATGAGTAAAACGATATATACAGTATGAATAAAACGATATATGCGGTATGAGTAAAACGATATATACAGTATGAATAAAACGATATATACAGTATGAATAAAACGATATATACAGTATGAATAAAACGATATATACAGTATGAATAAAACGATATATACAGTATGAGTAAAACGATATATACAGTATGAATAATACGATATATACAGTATGAGTAAAACGATGTATGCAGTATGAGTAAACCGATATATACAGTATGAGTAAACCGATATATACAGTATGAATAAAACGATATATACAGTATGAATAATACGATATATACAGTATGAGTAAAACGATATATACAGTATGCCTATGAGTAAACCGATATGTACAGTATGAGTAAAACGATATATACAGTATGCCTATGAGTAAAACGATATATACAGTATGAGTGAAACGATATATACAGTATGCGTAAAACGATATATACAGTATGCCTATGAGTAAAACGATATATACAGTATGAGTAAAACGATATATACAGTATGAGTAAAACGATATATACAGTATGAGTAATACGATGTATACAGTATGAGTAAAACGATATATACAGTATGAGTAAAACGATATATACAGTATGAGTAAAACGATATATACAGTATGAATAAAACGATATATACAGTATGAATAAAACGATATATACAGTATGAGTAAAACGATATATACAGTATGAGTAAAACGATATATACAGTATGAATACAACGATATATACAGTATGCGTAAAACGATGTATACAGTATGCGTAAACCGATATATACAGTATGAGTAAAACGATATATACAGTATGAGTAAAACGATATATACAGTATGAATAAAACGATATATACAGTATGAGTAAAACGATATATACAGTATGAATACAACGATATATACAGTATGAGTAAAACGATATATAAAGTATGAATAAAACTATATATAAAGTATGAATAAAACTATATATACAGTATAAGTAAAACGATATATACAGTATGAATAAAACGATATATACAGTATGAATAAAACGATATATACAGTATGAATAAAACGATATATACAGTATGAATACAACGATATATACAGTATGAATACAACGATATATACAGTATGAATACAACGATATATACAGTATGAATAAAACGATATATACAGTATGAGTAAAACGATATATACAGTATGAGTAAAACGATATATACAGTATGAGTAAAACGATATATACAGTATGAGTAAAACGATATATACAGTATGAGTAAAACGATATATACAGTATGAGTAAAACGATATATACAGTATGAGTAAAACGATATATACAGTATGAGTAAAACGATATATACAGTATGAATAAAACGATATATACAGTATGAATAAAACGATATATACAGTATGAATAAAACGATATATACAGTATGAATAAAACGATATATACAGTATGAATAAAACGATATATACAGTATGAATAAAACGATATATACAGTATGCGTAAAACGATATATACAGTATGAGTAAAACGATATATACAGTATGAGTAAACCGGAATAAAACGATATATACAGTATGAATAAAACGATATATACAGTATGAATAAAACGATATATACAGTATGAATAAAACGATATATACAGTATGAATAAAACGATATGTACAGTATGAATAAAACGATGTATACAGTATGAGTAAAACGATATATACGGTATGAGTAAAACGATATATACAGTCTGAATAAAACGATACATACAGTATGAGTAACACGATATATACAGTATGAATAAAACGATATATACAGTATGAATAAAACGATATATACAGTATGAATAAAACGATATATACAGTATGAATAAAACGATATATACAGTATAAGTAAAACGATATATACAGTATGAATAAAACGGTATATACAGTATGAATAAAACGATATATACAGTATGACTAAAACGATATATACAGTATGAATACAACGATATATACAGTATGAATAAAACGATTTATACAGTATGAGAAAAACGATATATACAGTATGAGTAAAACGATATATACAGTATGAATAAAACGATATATACAGTATGAGTAAAACGATATATACAGTATGAGTAAAACGATATATACAGTCTGAGTAAAACAATATATACAGTATGAGTAAAACGATATATACAGTCTGAATAAAACGATACATACAGTATGAGTAACACGATATATACAGTATGAATAAAACGATATATACAGTATGAATAAAACGATACATACAGTATGAATAAAACGATATATACAGTATGAATAAAACGATACATACAGTATGAATAAAACGATATATACAGTATGAATAAAACGATATATACAGTATACGTAAAACGATATATACAGTATGAATAAAACGATATATACAGTATGAATAAAACGATATATACAGTATGACTAAAACGATATATACAGTATGAATAAAACTATATATACAGTATGAATAAAACGATATATACAGTATGAATAAAACGATATATACAGTATGAATAAAACGATATATACAGTATGAATAAAACGTTATATACAGTATGAATAAAACGATATATACAGTATGAATAAAACGATATATACAGTATGAGTAAAACGAGATATACAGTATGAGTGAAACGATATATACAGTATGCGTAAAACGATATATACAGTATGAGTAAAACGATATATACAGTATGAATAATATGATATATACAGTATGAATAAAACGATATATACAGTATGAATAATACGATATATACAGTATGAATAAAACGATATGTACAGTATGAATAATACGGTATATACAGTATGACTACAACGATATATACAGTATGAATACAACGATATATACAGTATGAATAATACGGTATATACAGTATGAATAAAACGATATATACAGTATGAATAATACGATATATATAGTATGAATAAAACGATATATACAGTATGAATAAAACGATATATACAGTATGAATAATACGATATATACAGTATGAATAAAACGATATATACAGTATGAGTAAAACGATATATACAGTATGAGTAAAACGATATATACAGTATGAGTAAAACGATATATACAGTATGAATAAAACGATATATGCGGTATGAGTAAAACGATATATACAGTATGAATAAAACGATATATACAGTATGAATAAAACGATATATACAGCATGAATAAAACGATATATACAGTATGAATAAAACGATATATACAGTATGAGTAAAACGATATATACAGTATGAATAATACGATATATACAGTATGAGTAAAACGATGTATGCAGTATGAGTAAACCGATATATACAGTATGAGTAAACCGATATATACAGTATGAATAAAACGATATATACAGTATGAATAATACGATATATACAGTATGAGTAAAACGATATATACAGTATGCCTATGAGTAAACCGATATGTACAGTATGAGTAAAACGATATATACAGTATGCCTATGAGTAAAACGATATATACAGTATGAGTAAAACGATATATACAGTATGCGTAAAACGATATATACAGTATGCCTATGAGTAAAACGATATATACAGTATGAGTAAAACGATATATACAGTATGAGTAAAACGATATATACAGTATGAGTAATACAATGTATACAGTATGAGTAAAACGATATATACAGTATGAGTAAAATGATATATACAGTATGAATAAAACGATATATACAGTATGAATACAACGATATATACAGTATGAGTAAAACGATATATACAGTATGAGTAAAACGATATATACAGTATGAATACAACGATATATACAGTATGAGTAAAACGATATATACAGTATGAGTAAAACGATATATACAGTATGAATAAAACGATATATACAGTATGAATAAAACGATATATACAGTATGCGTAAAACGATGTATACAGTATGAGTAAAACGATATATACAGTATGAGTAAAACGATATATACAGTATGAGTAAAACGATATATACAGTATGAATAAAACGCTATATACAGTATGAGTAAAACGATATATACAGTATGCATACAACGATATATACAGTATGAGTAAAACGATATATAAAGTATGAATAAAACTATATATAAAGTATGAATAAAACTATATATACAGTATAAGTAAAACGATATATACAGTATGAATAAAACGATATATACAGTATGAATAAAACGATATATACAGTATGAATAAAACGATATATACAGTATGAATAAAACGATATATACAGTATGAATACAACGATATATACAGTATGAATAAAACGATATATACAGTATGAGTAAAACGATATATACAGTATGAGTAAAATGATATATACAGTATGAGTAAAACGATATATACAGTATGAGTAAAACGATATATACAGTATGAGTAAAACGATATATACAGTATGAGTAAAACGATATATACAGTATGAATAAAACGATATATACAGTATGAATAAAACGATATATACAGTATGAATAAAACGATATATACAGTATGAATAAAACGATATATACAGTATGAATAAAACGATATATACAGTATGAATAAAACGATATATACAGTATGAATAAAACGATATATACAGTATGAATAAAACGATATATACAGTATGAATAAAACGATATATACAGTATGAATAAAACGATATATACAGTATGAATAAAACGATGTATACAGTATGAGTAAAACGATATATACGGTATGAGTAAAACGATATATACAGTCTGAATAAAACGATACATACAGTATGAGTAACACGATATATACAGTATGAATAAAACGATATATACAGTATGAATAAAACGATACATACAGTATGAATAAAACGATATATACAGTATGAATAAAACGATATATACAGTATAAGTAAAACGATATATACAGTATGAATAAAACGATATATACAGTATGAATAAAACGATATATACAGTATGACTAAAACGATATATACAGTATGAATACAACGATATATACAGTATGAACAAAACGATATATACAGTATGAGTAAAACGATATATACAGTATGAGTAAAACGATATATACAGTATGAATAACACGATATATACAGTATGAGTAAAACGATATATACAGTATGAGTAAAACGATATATACAGTCTGAGTAAAACAATATATACAGTATGAGTAAAACGATATATACAGTATGAATAAAACGATATATACAGTATGAGTAAAACGCTATATACAGTATGAGTAAAACGATATATACAGTATGAGTTCAACGATATATACAGTATGAGTAAAACGATATATACAGTATGAATAAAACGATATATACAGTATGAGCAAAACGATATATACATTATGAGTAAAACGATATATACAGTATGAATAAAACGATATATACAGTATGAGTAAAACGATATATACAGTATGAATAAAACGATATGTACAGTATGAGTAAAACGATATATACAGTATGAATAAAACGATATATACAGTATGAATAAAACGATATATACAGTATGAGTAAAACGATAAATACAGTATGAATAAAACGCTATATACAGTATGAGTACAGCGATATATACAGTATGAATAAAACGATATATACAATATGAATAAAACGATGTATACAGTATGAGTAAAACGATATATACAGTATGCGTAAAACGGTATATACCGTGTGAGTAAAACGATATATACAGTATGCGTAAAACGATATATACAGTATGAGTACAACGATATATACAGTATGAATAAAACGATATATACAGTATGAGTAAAACGATATATACAGTATGAATAAAATGATATATACAGTATGAATAAAACGATATATACAGTATGAATAAAACGATATATACAGTATGAATAAAACGATATATACAGTATGAGTAAAACGATATATACAGTATGCATAAAACGATATATACAGTATGAGTACAACGATATATACAGTATGAATAAAATGATGTATACAGTATGAATAAAACGATATATACAGTATGAGTAAAACGATATATACAGTATGAATAAAACGATATATACAGTATGAGTAAAACGGTATATACAGTATGAATAAAATGATATATACAGTATGACTAAAACGATATATACAGTATGAGTAAAACGATATATACAGTCTGAATAAAACGATATATACAGTATGAGTAAAACGATATATACAGTATGAGTAAACCGATATATACAGTATGAATAAAATGATATATACAGTATGAATAAAACGATATATACAGTATGAATAAAACGATGTATGCAGTATGAGTCAAACGATATATACAGTATGAATAAAATGATATATACAGTATGAATAAAACGATATATACAGTATGAGTAAAACGATATATACAGTATGAGTAAAACGATATATACAGTTTGAGTAAAACGATATATACAGTATGAGTAAAACGATATATACAGTATGAGTAAAACGATATATACAGTATGAGTAAAACGATATATACAGTATGAATAAAACGATATATACAGTATGCCTACAACGGTATATACAGTATGAATAAAACGATATATACAGTATGAGTAAAACGATATATACAGTATGAGTAAAACGATATATACAGTATGAGTAAAACGATATATACAGTATGACAAAAACGATATATACAGTATGAGTAAAACGATATATGCAGTATGAATAATACGATATGTACAGTCTGAATAAAACGATATATACAGTATGAGTAAAACGATATATACAGTCTGAATAAAACGATATATACAGTATGAGTAAAACGATATATACAGTCTGAATAAAACGATATATACAGTATGAATAAAACGATATATACAGTATGAGTAAAACGATATATACAGTATGAGTAAAACGATATATACAGTATGAATAAAACGATATATACAGTATGAATAAAACGATATATACAGTATGAATAAAACGATATATACAGTATGAATAAAACGATATATACAGTATGAGTAAAACGATATATACAGTATGAATAAAACGATATATACAGTATGAATAAAACGATATATACAGTATGAATAAAACGATATATACAGTACGAATAAAACTATATATACAGTATGAATAAAACGATATATACAGTATGAATAAAACGATATATACAGTATGAATAAAACGATATATACAGTATGAATAAAACGATATATACAGTCTGAATAAAACGATATATACAGTATGAATAAAACGTTATATACAGTATGAATAAAACGATATATACAGTATGAATAAACCGATATATACAGTATGAGTAAAACGATATATACAGTCTGAATAAAACGATATATACAGTATGAATAAAACGATATATACAGTCTGAATAAAACGATATATACAGTATGAATAAAACGATATATACAGTCTGAATAAAACGATGTATACAGTATGAGTAAAACGATTTTTTCAGTATGAGTAAAACGATATATACAGTATGAGTAAAACGATATATACAGTCTGAATAAAACGATATATACAGTCTGAATAAAACGATGTATACAGTATGAGTAAAACGATATTTTCAGTATGAGTAAAACGATATATACAGTATGAGTAAAACGATATATACAGTCTGAATAAAACGATATATACAGTATGAGTAAAACGATATATACAGTATGAGTAAACCGATATATACAGTATGAATAAAATGATATATACAGTATGAATAAAACGATATATACAGTATGAATAAAACGATGTATGCAGTATGAGTCAAACGATATATACAGTATGAATAAAATGATATATACAGTATGAATAAAACGATATATACAGTATGAGTAAAACGATACATACAGTATGCGTATAACGATATATACAGTATGAATTAAACGATATATACAGTATGAATAAAACGATATATACAGTATGAATAAAACGATATATACAGTATGAATAAAACGATGCGTACAGTCTGAATAAAACGATATGTACAGTATGAATAAAACGATATATACAGTATGAATAAAACGATATATACAGTATGAGTAAAACGATATATACAGGATGAATAAAACGATATATACAGTATGAATAAAACGATATACAAAGTATGAGTAAAACGATATATACAGTATGAATAAAACGATATATACAGTATGAATAAAACGATATATACAGTATGAGTAAAACGCTATATACAGTATGAATAAAACGATATATACAGTATGAATAAAACGATATGTACAGTATGAATAAAACGATATATACAGTATGAGTAAACCGATATGTACAGTATGAATAAACCGATATATACAGTATGAGTAAAACGCTATATACAGTATGATTACAACGATATGTACAGTATGAGTAAAACGATATATACAGTATGAATAAAACGATGTATACAGTATGAGTAAAACGATATATACAGTATGAATAAAACGATGTATACAGTATGAATAAAACGATATGTACAGTATGAGTAAAACGATAAATACAGTATGAATACAACGATATATACAGCCTGAATAAAACGATATATACAGTATGAGTAAACCGATATATAAAGTATGAGTAAAACGATATATACAGTATGAATAAAACGATATATACAGAATGAGTAAAACGATATATACAGTATGAATAAAACGATATATACAGTATGAATAAAACGATATATACAGTATGAATAGAACGATATATACAGTATGAGTAAAACGATATATACAGTATGAGTAAAACGATATATACAGTATGAGTAAAACGATATATACAGTATGAATAAAACGATATATACAGTATGAGTAAAACGATATATACAGTATGAGTAAAACGATATATACAGTATGAGTAAAACGATATATACAGTATGAGTAAAACGATATATACAGTATGCGTAAAACGATATATACAGTATGAATGAAACGATATATACAGTATGAATGAAACGATATATACAGTATGAATAAAACTATATATACAGTATGAATAGAACGATATATACAGTATGAGTAAAACGATATATACAGTATGAGTAAAATGATATGTACAGTATGAGTAAAATGATATATACAGTATGAGTAAAACGATATACAGTATAAGTAAAGCGATATATACAGTCTGAATAAAACGATATGTACAGTATGAATAAAACGATATACACAGTATGAATAAAACGATATATACAGTATGAATAAAACGATATATACAGTATGAATAAAACGATATATACAGTATGAATAAAGCGATATATACAGTCTGAATAAAACGATATGTACAGTATGAGTAAAACGATATATACAGTATGAATAAAACGATATATACAGTCTGAATAAAACGATATGTACAGTATGAATAAAACGATATACACAGTATGAATAAAACGATATATACATATATACAGTATGAGTAAAACGATATATACAGTATGAGTAAAACGATATGTACAGTATGAGTAAAACGATATATACAGTATGAGCAAAACGATATATACAGTATGAGTAAAACGATATATACAGTATGAGTAAAACGATATATACAGTATGAGTAAAACGATATATACAGTCTGAGTAAAACGATATATACAGTATGAGTAAAACGATATATACAGTATGAGTAAAACGATATATACAGTATGAGTAAAACGATATATACAGTATGAATAAAACGATATATACAGTATGAATAAAACGATATATACAGTATGAGTAAAACGATATATACAGTATGAGTAAAACGATATATACAGTATGAATACAACGATATATACAGTATGAGTAAAACGATATATACAGTATGAGTAAAACGATATATACAGTATGAATAAAACGATATATACAGTATGAATAAAACGATATATACAGTATGCGTAAAACGATGTATACAGTATGAGTAAAACGATATATACAGTATGAGTAAAACGATATATACAGTATGAGTAAAACGATATATACAGTATGAATAAAACGATATATACAGTATGAGTAAAACGATATATACAGTATGAGTAAACCGATATATACAGTATGAGTAAAACGATATATACAGTATGAATACAACGATATATACAGTATGAGTAAAACGATATATAAAGTATGAATAAAACTATATATAAAGTATGAATAAAACTATATATACAGTATAAGTAAAACGATATATACAGTATGAATAAAACGATATATACAGTATGAATAAAACGATATATACAGTATGAATACAACGATATATACAGTATGAATACAACGATATATACAGTATGAATACAACGATATATACAGTATGAATAAAACGATATATACAGTATGAGTAAAACGATATATACAGTATGAGTAAAACGATATATACAGTATGAGTAAAACGATATATACAGTATGAGTAAAACGATATATACAGTATGAGTAAAACGATATATACAGTATGAGTAAAACGATATATACAGTATGAGTAAAACGATATATACAGTATGAATAAAACGATATATACAGTATGAATAAAACGATATATACAGTATGAATAAAACGATATATACAGTATGAATAAAACGATATATACAGTATGAATAAAACGATATATACAGTATGAATAAAACGATATATACAGTATGCGTAAAACGATATATACAGTATGAGTAAAACGATATATACAGTATGAGTAAACCGGAATAAAACGATATATACAGTATGAATAAAACGATATATACAGTATGAATAAAACGATATATACAGTATGAATAAAACGATATATACAGTATGAATAAAACGATATATACAGTATGAATAAAACGATGTATACAGTATGAGTAAAACGATATATACGGTATGAGTAAAACGATATATACAGTCTGAATAAAACGATACATACAGTATGAGTAACACGATATATACAGTATGAATAAAACGATATATACAGTATGAATAAAACGATATATACAGTATGAATAAAACGATATGTACAGTATGAATAAAACGATATATACAGTATAAGTAAAACGATATATACAGTATGAATAAAACGGTATATACAGTATGAATAAAACGATATATACAGTATGACTAAAACGATATATACAGTATGAATACAACGATATATACAGTATGAATAAAACGATTTATACAGTATGAGAAAAACGATATATACAGTATGAGTAAAACGATATATACAGTATGAATAAAACGATATATACAGTATGAGTAAAACGATATATACAGTATGAGTAAAACGATATATACAGTCTGAGTAAAACGATATATACAGTATGAGTAAAACGATATATACAGTCTGAATAAAACGATACATACAGTATGAGTAACACGATATATACAGTATGAATAAAACGATATATACAGTATGAATAAAACGATATATACAGTATGAATAAAACGGTATATACAGTATGAATAAAACGATATATACAGTATGAATAAAACGATATATACAGTATAAGTAAAACGATATATACAGTATGAATAAAACGATATATACAGTATAAGTAAAACGATATATACAGTATGACTAAAACGATATATACAGTATGAATACAACGATATATACAGTATGAATAAAACGATATATACAGTATGAGTAAAACGATATATACAGTATGAGTAAAACGATATATACAGTATGAATAACACGATATATACAGTATGAGTAAAACGATATATACAGTATGAGTAAAACGATATATACAGTCTGAGTAAAACGATATATACAGTATGAGTAAAACGATATATACAGTATGAGTAAAATGATAAATACAGTATGAGTAAAACGCTATATACAGTATGAGTAAAACGATATATACAGTATGAGTAAAACGCTATATACAGTATGAGTAAAACGATATATACAGTATGAATAAAACGATATATACAGTATGAGTAAAACGATATATACAGTATGAATAAAACGATATATACAGTATGAGCAAAACGATATATACATTATGAGTAAAACGATATATACAGTATGAATAAAACGATATATACAGTATGAGTAAAACGATATATACAGTATGAATAAAACGATATGTACAGTATGAGTAAAACGATATATACAGTATGAATAAAGCGATATATACAGTATGAATAAAACGATATATACAGTATGAGTAAAACGATATATACAGTATGAATAAAACGCTATATACAGTATGAGTACAACGATATATACAGTATGAATAAAACGATATATACAATATGAATAAAACGATGTATACAGTATGAGTAAAACGATATATACAGTATGCGTAAAACGGTATATACCGTGTGAGTAAAACGATATATACAGTATGCGTAAAACGATATATACAGTATGAGTACAACGATATATACAGTATGAATAAAACGATATATACAGTATGAGTAAAACGATATATACAGTATGAATAAAATGATATATACAGTATGAATAAAACGATATATACAGTATGAATAAAACGATATATACAGTATGAATAAAACGATATATACAGTATGAGTAAAACGATGTATACAGTATGCATAAAACGATATATACAGTATGAGTACAACGATATATACAGTATGAATAAAATGATATATACAGTATGAATAAAACGATATATACAGTATGAGTAAAACGATATATACAGTATGAATAAAGCGATATATACAGTATGAGTAAAACGGTATATACAGTATGAATAAAATGATATATACAGTATGAATAAAACGATATATACAGTATGAATAAAACGATATGTACAGTATGAGTAAAACGATATATACAGTCTGAATAAAACGATATATACAGTATGAGTAAAACGATATATACAGTATGAGTAAACCGATATATACAGTATGAATAAAATGATATATACAGTATGAATAAAACGATATATACAGTATGAATAAAACGATGTATGCAGTATGAGTCAAACGATATATACAGTATGAATAAAATGATATATACAGTATGAATAAAACGATATATACAGTATGAGTAAAACGATATATACAGTATGAGTAAAACGATATATACAGTTTGAGTAAAACGATATATACAGTATGAGTAAAACGATATATACAGTATGAGTAAAACGATATATACAGTATGAGTAAAACGATATATACAGTATGAATAAAACGATATATACAGTCTGAATAAAACGATATATACAGTATGAATAAAACGATATATACAGTATGCCTACAACGGTATATACAGTATGAATAAAACGATATATACAGTATGAGTAAAACGATATATACAGTATGCGTAAAACGATATATACAGTATGAGTAAAACGATATATACAGTATGAGAAAAACGATATATACAGTATGAGTAAAACGATATATGCAGTATGAATAATATGATATGTACAGTCTGAATAAAACGATATATACAGTATGAGTAAAACGATATATACAGTCTGAATAAAACGATATATACAGTATGAGTAAAACGATATATACAGTCTGAATAAAACGATATATACAGTATGAATAAAACGATATATACAGTATGAGTAAAACGATATATACAGTATGAGTAAAACGATATATACAGTATGAATAAAACGATATATACAGTATGAATAAAACGATATATACAGTATGAATAAAACGATATATACAGTATGAATAAAACGATATATACAGTATGAGTAAAACGATATATACAGTATGAATAAAACGATATATACAGTATGCATAAAACGATATATACAGTATGAATAAAACGATATATACAGTATGAATAAAACTATATATACAGTATGAATAAAACGATATATACAGTATGAATAAAACGATATATACAGTATGAATAAAACGATATATACAGTATGAATAAAACGATATATACAGTCTGAATAAAACGATATATACAGTATGAATAAAACGCTATATACAGTATGAATAAAACGATATATACAGTATGAATAAAACGATATATACAGTATGAGTAAAACGATATATACAGTCTGAATAAAACGATATATACAGTATGAATAAAACGATATATACAGTCTGAATAAAACGATATATACAGTATGAATAAAACGATATATACAGTCTGAATAAAACGATGTATACAGTATGAGTAAAACGATATTTTCAGTATGAGTAAAACGATATATACAGTATGAGTAAAACGATATATACAGTCTGAATAAAACGATATATACAGTCTGAATAAAACGATGTATACAGTATGAGTAAAACGATATTTTCAGTATGAGTAAAACGATATATACAGTATGAGTAAAACGATATATACAGTCTGAATAAAACGATATATACAGTATGAGTAAAACGATATATACAGTATGAGTAAACCGATATATACAGTATGAATAAAATGATATATACAGTATTAATAAAACGATATATACAGTATGAATAAAACGATGTATGCAGTATGAGTCAAACGATATATACAGTATGAATAAAATGATATATACAGTATGAATAAAACGATATATACAGTATGAGTAAAACGATATATACAGTATGAGTAAAACGATATATACAGTTTGAGTAAAACGATATATACAGTATGAGTAAAACGATATATACAGTATGAGTAAAACGATATATACAGTATGAGTAAAACGATATATACAGTATGAATAAAACGATATATACAGTATGAAGAAAACGATATATACAGTATGAATAAAACGATATATACAGTATGCCTACAACGGTATATACAGTATGAATAAAACGATATATACAGTATGAGTAAAACGGTATATACAGTATGAGTAAAACGATATATACAGTATGAGTAAAACGATGTATACAGTATGAGAAAAACGATATGTACAGTATGAGTAAAACGATATATGCAGTATGAATAATACGATATGTACAGTATGAATAAAACGATATATACAGTATGAATAATACGATATATACAGTATGAATAAAACGATATATACAGTATGAATAAAACGATATATACAGTATGAATAAAACGATATATACAGTATGAATAATACGTTATGTACAGTATGAATAAAACGATATATACAGTATGAAGAAACGATATATACAGTATGAATAATACGATATATACAGTATGAATAAAACGATATATACAGAATGAGTAAAACGATATATACAGTATGAGTAATACGATATATACAGTATGAGTAATACGATATATACAGTATGAGTAAAACGATATATACAGTATGAGTAAAACGATATATACAGTATGAGTAATACGATATATACAGTATGAGTAAAACGATATATACAGTATGAGTAATACGATATATACAGTATGAGTAAAACGATATATACAGTATGAATAAAACGATATATACAGTATGAATAAAACGATATATACAGTATGAATAAAACGATATATACAGTATGAATAAAACGATATATACAGTATGAGTAATACGATATATACAGTATGAGTAAAACGATATATACAGTATGAATAAAACGATATATACAGTATGAATAAAACGATATATACAGTATGAGTAAAACGATATATACAGTATGAATAAAACGATATATACAGTATGCATACAACGATATATACAGTATGAATAAAACGATATATACAGTATGAATAACTCTATATATACAGTATGAATAAAACGATATATACAGTATGAATAAAACGATATATACAGTATGAATAAAACGATATATACAGTATGAATAAAACGATATATACAGTCTGAATAAAACGATATATACAGTATGAATAAAACGTTATATACAGTATGAATAAAACGATATATACAGTATGAATAAAACGATATATACAGTATGAGTAAAACGATATATACAGTCTGAATAAAACGATATATACAGTATGAATAAAACGATATATACAGTCTGAATAAAACGATATATACAGTATGAATAAAACGATATATACAGTCTGAATAAAACGATGTATACAGTATGAGTAAAACGATATTTTCAGTATGAGTAAAACGATATATACAGTATGAGTAAAACGATATATACAGTCTGAATAAAACGATATATACAGTCTGAATAAAACGATGTATACAGTATGAGTAAAACGATATTTTCAGTATGAGTAAAACGATATATACAGTATGAGTAAAACGATATATACAGTCTGAATAAAACGATATATACAGTATGAGTAAAACGATATATACAGTATGAGTAAACCGATATATACAGTATGAATAAAATGATATATACAGTATGAATAAAACGATATATACAGTATGAATAAAACGATGTATGCAGTATGAGTCAAACGATATATACAGTATGAATAAAATGATATATACAGTATGAATAAAACGATATATACAGTATGAGTTAAACGATATATACAGTATGAGTAAAACGATATATACAGTTTGAGTAAAACGATATATACAGTATGAGTAAAACGATATGTACAGTATGAGTAAAACGATATATACAGTATGAGTAAAACGATATATACAGTATGAATAAAACGATATATACAGTCTGAATAAAACGATATATACAGTATGAATAAAACGATATATACAGTATGCCTACAACGGTATATACAGTATGAATAAAACGATATATACAGTATGAGTAAAACGATATATACAGTATGAGTAAAACGATATATACAGTATGAGAAAAACGATATATACAGTATGAGTAAAACGATATATGCAGTATGAATAATACGATATGTACAGTCTGAATAAAACGATATATACAGTATGAGTAAAACGATATATACAGTCTGAATAAAACGATATATACAGTATGAGTAAAACGATATATACAGTCTGAATAAAACGATATATACAGTATGAATAAAACGATATATACAGTATGAGTAAAACGATATATACAGTATGAGTAAAACGATATATACAGTATGAATAAAACGATATATACAGTATGAATAAAACGATATATACAGTATGAATAAAACGATATATACAGTATGAATAAAACGATATATACAGTATGAGTAAAACGATATATACAGTATGAATAAAACGATATATACAGTATGCATAAAACGATATATACAGTATGAATAAAACGATATATACAGTATGAATAAAACTATATATACAGTATGAATAAAACGATATATACAGTATGAATAAAACGATATATACAGTATGAATAAAACGATATATACAGTATGAATAAAACGATATATACAGTCTGAATAAAACGATATATACAGTATGAATAAAACGTTATATACAGTATGAATAAAACGATATATACAGTATGAATAAAACGATATATACTGTATGAGTAAAACGATATATACAGTCTGAATAAAACGATATATACAGTATGAATAAAACGATATATACAGTCTGAATAAAACGATATATACAGTATGAATAAAACGATATATACAGTCTGAATAAAACGATGTATACAGTATGAGTAAAACGATATTTTCAGTATGAGTAAAACGATATATACAGTATGAGTAAAACGATATATACAGTCTGAATAAAACGATATATACAGTCTGAATAAAACGATGTATACAGTATGAGTAAAACGATATTTTCAGTCTGAGTAAAACGATATATACAGTCTGAATAAAACGATGTATACAGTATGAGTAAAACGATATTTTCAGTATGAGTAAAACGATATATACAGTATGAGTAAAACGATATATACAGTCTGAATAAAACGATATATACAGTATGAGTAAAACGATATATACAGTATGAGTAAACCGATATATACAGTATGAATAAAATGATATATACAGTATTAATAAAACGATATATACAGTATGAATAAAACGATGTATGCAGTATGAGTCAAACGATATATACAGTATGAATAAAATGATATATACAGTATGAATAAAACGATATATACAGTATGAGTAAAACGATATATACAGTATGAGTAAAACGATATATACAGTTTGAGTAAAACGATATATACAGTATGAGTAAAACGATATATACAGTATGAGTAAAACGATATATACAGTATGAGTAAAACGATATATACAGTATGAATAAAACGATATATACAGTATGAAGAAAACGATATATACAGTATGAATAAAACGATATATACAGTATGCCTACAACGGTATATACAGTATGAATAAAACGATATATACAGTATGAGTAAAACGATATATACAGTATGAGTAAAACGATATATACAGTATGAGTAAAACGATGTATACAGTATGAGAAAAACGATATGTACAGTATGAGTAAAACGATATATGCAGTATGAATAATACGATATGTACAGTATGAATAAAACGATATATACAGTATGAATAATACGCTATATACAGTATGAATAAAACGATATATACAGTATGAATAATACGATATGTACAGTATGAATAAAACGATATATACAGTATGAAGAAAACGATATATACAGTATGAATAATACGATATATACAGTATGAATAAAACGATATATACAGAATGAGTAAAACGATATATACAGTATGAGTAATACGATATATACAGTATGAGTAATACGATATATACAGTATGAGTAAAACGATATATACAGTATGAATAAAACGATATATGCAGTATGAATAAAACGATATATACAGTATGAGTAAAACGATATATACAGTATGAGTAATACGATATATACAGTATGAGTAAAACGATATATACAGTATGAGTAATACGATATATACAGTATGAGTAAAACGATATATACAGTATGAATAAAACGATATATACAGTATGAATAAAACGATATATACAGTATGAATAAAACGATATATACAGTATGAATAAAACGATATATACAGTATGAGTAATACGATATATACAGTATGAGTAAAACGATATATACAGTATGAATAAAACGATATATACAGTATGAATAAAACGATATATACAGTATGAGTAAAACGATATATACAGTATGAATAAAACGATATATACAGTATGCATACAACGATATATACAGTATGAATAAAACGATATATACAGTATGAATAAAACTATATATACAGTATGAATAAAACGATATATACAGTATGAATAAAACGATATATACAGTATGAATAAAACGATATATACAGTATGAATAAAACGATATATACAGTCTGAATAAAACGATATATACAGTATGAATAAAACGTTATATACAGTATGAATAAAACGATATATACAGTATGAATAAAACGATATATACAGTATGAGTAAAACGATATATACAGTCTGAATAAAACGATATATACAGTATGAATAAAACGATATATACAGTCTGAATAAAACGATATATACAGTATGAATAAAACGATATATACAGTCTGAATAAAACGATGTATACAGTATGAGTAAAACGATATTTTCAGTATGAGTAAAACGATATATACAGTATGAGTAAAACGATATATACAGTCTGAATAAAACGATATATACAGTCTGAATAAAACGATGTATACAGTATGAGTAAAACGATATTTTCAGTATGAGTAAAACGATATATACAGTATGAGTAAAACGATATATACAGTCTGAATAAAACGATATATACAGTATGAGTAAAACGATATATACAGTATGAGTAAACCGATATATACAGTATGAATAAAATGATATATACAGTATGAATAAAACGATATATACAGTATGAATAAAACGATGTATGCAGTATGAGTCAAACGATATATACAGTATGAATAAAATGATATATACAGTATGAATAAAACGATATATACAGTATGAGTAAAACGATATATACAGTATGAGTAAAACGATATATACAGTTTGAGTAAAACGATATATACAGTATGAGTAAAACGATATATACAGTATGAGTAAAACGATATATACAGTATGAGTAAAACGATATATACAGTATGAATAAAACGATATATACAGTATGAATAAAACGATATATACAGTATGAATAAAACGATATATACAGTATGCCTACAACGGTATATACAGTATGAATAAAACGATATATACAGTATGAGTAGAACGATATATACAGTATGAGTAAAACGATATATACAGTATGAGTAAAACGATGTATACAGTATGAGAAAAACGATATATACAGTATGAGTAAAACGATATATGCAGTATGAATAATACGATATGTACAGTATGAATAAAACGATATATACAGTATGAATAATACGATATATACAGTATGAATAAAACGATATATACAGTATGAATAAAACGATATATACAGTATGAATAATACGATATGTACAGTATGAATAAAACGATATATACAGTATGAAGAAAACGATATATACAGTATGAATAAAACGATATATACAGTATGAGTAAAACGATATATACAGTATGAGTAATACGATATATACAGTATGAGTAATACGATATATACAGTATGAGTAAAACGATATATACAGTATGAATAAAACGATATATGCAGTATGAATAAAACGATATATACAGTATGAGTAAAACGATATATACAGTATGAGTAATACGATATATACAGTATGAGTAAAACGATATATACAGTATGAGTAATACGATATATACAGTATGAGTAAAACGATATATACAGTATGAATAAAACGATATATACAGTATGAATAAAACGATATATACAGTATGAATAAAACGATATATACAGTATGAATAAAACGATATATACAGTATGAGTAATACGATATATACAGTATGAGTAAAACGATATATACAGTATGAATAAAACGATATATACAGTATGAATAAAACGATATATACAGTATGAATAAAACGATATATACAGTATGAATAAAACGATATATACAGTATGAATAATACGATATTTACAGTATGAATAAAACGATATATGCAGTATGAATAAAACGATATATACAGTATGAATAATACGATATATACAGTATGAGTAAAACGATATATACAGTATGAATAAAACGATATATACAGTATGAATAATACGATATATACAGTATGAGTAAAACGATATATACAGTATGAGTAATACGATATATACAGTATGAATAAAACGATATATACAGTATGAATAAAACGATATATACAGTATGAGTAAAACGATATATACAGTATGAGTAATACGATGTATACAGTATGAGTAAAACGATATATACAGTATGAATAATACGATATATACAGTATGAGTAAAACGATATATACAGTATGAGTAATACGATATATACAGTATGAGTAAAACGATGTATGCAGTATGAGTAAAACGATGTATACAGTATAAATAAAACGATATATACAGTATGAATAAAACGATATATACAGTATGAGTAAAACGATATATACAGTATGAGTAATACGATGTATACAGTATGAGTAAAACGATGTATGCAGTATGAGTAAAACGATACATACAGTATGAGTAAAACAATATATACAGTATGAGTAAAACGATGTATGCAGTGTTGTGAAAATCAAGATACAACAGCAACCCAAAGTAGGTTTAATCGTAATTCGTTCTCAACATCATCTAGAGAGAAACCAATAAACATGGTATTAATAATACATACAGGTGAATACAGGTGCGGACAGGCTGTATGACTATAAAAGCTTTGATACATATTGCGGACACGTTACCTTTCTATGGGAAGCCCAGAGAAGCTCTAGAGGTACATCGCTAGGGTTACATCGTGGTGATGGATCTACATCGCCTGTCCGCGCTGATATATATATATAGGAACCGAGAAAGGGTCGCGTAGCGGCCATGAGGCGAATAACATCAGTGTCGTAATTTGGATGACGATTTCATTACATTCTCCCCGCGCTTAGATCCAAACTCGGCGGTGAAGAACAGCAGACACATACAGAGGAATACATAGGAATGCAAAGAACGAAATACATTGGAAAGATGTCACTGCCGGTCGAACGTCCAAGGGGCCATCAATCCCGATGGCAGGGTTACTGCATTTCAGCCTGTTAGCCTGGTTAGCAATCAATCTCCAGCTATAGATATATCGAGGAGGAAGTCCCAGTCAAGAAGATATCGGACCGAGCAAGCAGTGGTCATCCCAGGGAGAAGACGTTGAGCTCGTGGGTAGTAGTAGTCTTCCTGTGGGGTAGTCTGAGTAGATAAGTGTACCTCGTTGAACAGTGAGAAACGGCACAGTAGCTAGATGGATAAGGTGTACCTTTGAGATTCGCAACTCATTACATAAGGTGTGCCATGACGAAGAGCGACTGTCCATACGACGCAAAGCAACGCATTACAGGCAGATGTCGGTGTGGCAGATGTGTAATTCAGTAAACCATAACAGTAAGTAAGAATACCATTACAGGCAGATGTGTCGGTGTGGCAGACGTGTAATTCAGTAAACCATAACAGTAAGTAAGAAGACCATTACAGTAGGTCTGTACCCGCCCTGGCTCCCAAGGGTACATACGCAGTACAAGCGCATGTAGCGGCACGCGAATCTACCGTTGGCAGCGATCGCACGAGACACGAGCGGCCTCTGAAGGCTGCCTGGACGACCGGCATGGCCGATTACGACGACGCACAAACGGTCGAAACGCGCCTCTCCAGCGAAGCGCGCAGGACCGCCGGGATGCATATGGCAAGCTTGTCCATCTGCACCGCGCGCGGAGGATCGGAGAAGATCGGCAGACCGAGAGAGTTCCGGCTGGACAAACCATGTTTGTCCCAGCGTCGTCCCGGATCGTTATGATTGATTGCCATGATTGTCACGCCAGATGGCCCGGATAGATTGGCCATCCCGGATGTCCGACCGATCCATCCAGTTGACGCCATCGTTGCATGGCACGGATCCAGCCGGACCGCGGATGGATCGACCATCCACGGACGCAATGGCACAGAGATGGCCCGGATGGATTGGCCATCCCGGATGTCCGACCGATCCATCCAGTTAACGCCAACGTGGCATGGCACGGATCCAGCCGGACCGCGGTTGGATCGTCCATCCACGGACGCAATACCGCAGTGCAGCTCATTGAGGCTGCATTGGGAGGGAGAGGTGTACACTAATTGATTGATTAATTGTATATTTAAAATCAATAAAAGATTATCACAAAATATTTTCATAATCAATTGGCTCATCGCATAACTAAACAACAAGGGGCGAGGAGGGAGTCGCCACCCGGGCGAGCAACAAGAACCTCCCGGGTCCCCACAAGAGTCGAGGTGGCCCGATCACAGGGAGGGGCCATGTCGAGAAAAGGTCGCAGGGGCCATGGGTCACGGTGTACCCCAGAAAACTATCCATCGTGCGTAGGGAGTATGTGCACGTATCCTCGTGCATAGTTAAGTGAGGCCAGCGCGACCTCAAGGAAGCGCGACAGATTAGCTACAGAGTAAAGTGAGACCAGCGCGACCTCAAGGAAGCGCGGCAGATTAGCAACATGGTCATATCCCTTGGACATACTATCCACAAACCGCAAGAATATCGTGGTAGACTAAACATCTGTTAAGGAGGTGGCTGCAGCGCTCTGCATACCGAAGACAGACGACCTTCACAGTCTGGGTCAGGCTGAGTCACAGTCAGACTGGGGCAGAGGGAAATGGAATCAGACATCTCGAAATGTACGAGCCAAGAGCTCTGTCCGATAACAACGAGCCCAGAGTCAAGGGCTAGCAGGCAGTACGGTGTCACAGTGTACTCCCTAAACGGTGCTGGCGCTCGACCCTGAGGTCACGTCGTTACGTAAAGGTCAATTGGTACGTAGTTATCAAGGTACATTGAAAGGTAAACGAATCCCCGATGAGATCGCGGGAAGCACGCCATTACGTTAATGACGCCGTGAAGCGAACGCGTCAATGACGCTGTAAAGCGAACGCGTGATATAGTCGATGACGTCATCAATTAGGTCGCGGGAAGCACGCCATTACGTTAATGACGCCGTGAAGCGAACGCGTCAATGACGCTGTAAAGCGAACGCGTGATATAGTCGATGACGTCATCAATTAGGTCGGGCGGGTTTAACGGCGAGTTCTAGCTGAGCGGTATCCCCCAGACGGAGTACAGTAGCACACCGAAATCTAACGTCTCGCGTGCAGCAGCATTCGAGCGAGCTCGAGATCGGCATACGAACCCGGCCGACGGTGAAAGTAACATCTAGGGCGCACCGCGTACGAGGGAAACCGAAAGTTGAGCTCGGCCTGTTGATCCGGTGCGGGTGAGCCCGCCGAGTCGAGGGGCGAGCACGCTTGGCAGCGATAGACTGCACGACTAAGGAGCGAATACATATAACGCCCTGAAGTAGCATCTCATTTGAGGTGCATTGAGCATGAAGGATGAAGAGGGGCCTTTCGGTCCGTCAAGCCTGCTCTACATCACATTAACTCACATTAACATTAACATCACATTAACACCACATTAACTCAATCCAACAGCTTATCAAATTAAATTAATTGGGTGAAACGCGGGGTGTGTAAAAAGGAACGATAGCATTCGGTCAACATACATTCCATGCACAGCATGTTTACAATGGTCGCAGGTGTTTAACGAGAACGCCGTTTGAGAGCGGGAACACGAAATCAAGTAAAACAAAGGACGAAGATGAACGAAGAAGAACGAACGAAGAACTACACATGGTAGCCAGGTATACGAACAACCATCATAAGCAGAACCCGAGTGCCGTGAAAGGCTATGAAGGTCCCGCTCGACGTCCTTAGAAATTCATCCGTGCTGCGACGAGTCCTCGCATGGTGCCAAGCGAGCCTCCATTGAGGCGATTCCGGGCAGCGGTCCGTAGAAATTCATCCGTGCTGCGACGAGTCCTCGCATGGTGCCAAGCGAGCCTCCATTGAGGCGATTCCGGGCAGCGGTCCGTAGAAATTCATCCGTGCTGCGACGAGTCCTCGCATGGTGCCAAGCGAGCCTCCATTGAGGCGATTCCGGGCAGCGGAGTTCGTCGGCCTCGGGAAGTAGCCACATGCAGGTGGGACTGCGACGGCCGCGATCAGAATCGCCGGCCTCACAGAGTAGGGCCCGCGAGAGGAACCGCATGCAAAGGGGTTCATCCAGCGAAGATGCGGCGCGCGCAACTGGCGCGTCGTGCATTGTAGTGATTCCATCCAGCGACGGTGCGGCGCGTGACTCGCGCGTAAGAGGGGTTCCGTCGATCGGCGATAGGAATCGCCGGCGTTGGGCCGCAGAGAGGGCCGCGATGGGTTTTGGAACGTGCCACACGTCGCCACGTGTGGCTTCTTTTGATCCACGCGTAGCAACGTTCGGATTCGCGGCGAGGAGGTGCTCGGAAGCAGGATGGGATCGCGGGCCTCCCAGAGTATTGGCACGCGATGGGTGCAGTGCACGACGATTCGCGTGGAGGAGGTGGTTCCACCGAGTATCGAGTGGTCGGAGTGAGCCGGTCGTGACGGCGTGATTCCGACGAGCAGTGCGCGCTTCGCGCGGAGGAGATGGGCCACTGAGTAGCGAGTGGTCGGAGTGAGCCGGTCGTGACGGCGTGATTCCGACGAGCAGTGCGCGATTCGTGCGGAGGAGATGGGCCACCGAGTAGCGAGTGGTCGGAGTGAGCCGGTCGTGACGGCGTGAGTCCGACGAGCGGTGCGCGATTCGCGCGGAGGTGATGGTTCCACCGAGTAGCGAGTGGTCGGAGTGTGCCGGCCGTGTGGAGGCATGGCCGACATGGGAGACGTGATCACTCGCGTGGGAATCTCAACTCGGGCCGAGGCACGCATATCTAGGATGAATCCCTCGGACGGAGCCGTTAGCGCTTCCGAGCTGCGATCGGACGGGTAGGCCGGCGGCTCCAAGCGGGTCCGTCGTTCCGACGGGGTTTCAGCCGCAGGACGTTGCCCAGTAGCATCGTGCTCCAGGCATCGAGCCGGAGTCCGTCACGCCTGCTCTGGCGTTCGGGTCTCATGAGAGCAGGTCGCTTTTTGACGACGCGGTCCCGCGAAAAGGCTTGCGACGTCCCGTCTTTCGAGGCAGGCCGGCAGCGAGAGTAGTCGGAGCTCCGTTGCTGGAGCTAGCTCGACGGGTCCTCCGCTGGGCATTCTTCTCCGAGGCGAGCAGTGCAGGAGCGATGTCAGGAGAGGAATTACGATTAAGTGTTGTGAAAATCAAGATACAACAGCAACCCAAAGTAGGTTTAATCGTAATTCGTTCTCAACATCATCTAGAGAGAAACCAATAAACATGGTATTAATAATACATACAGGTGAATACAGGTGCGGACAGGCTGTATGACTATAAAAGCTTTGATACATATTGCGGACACGTTACCTTTCTATGGGAAGCCCAGAGAAGCTCTAGAGGTACATCGCTAGGGTTACATCGTGGTGATGGATCTACATCGCCTGTCCGCGCTGATATATATATATAGGAACCGAGAAAGGGTCGCGTAGCGGCCATGAGGCGAATAACATCAGTGTCGTAATTTGGATGACGATTTCATTACATTCAGTATGAATAAAACGATATATACAGTATGAGTAAAACGATATATACAGAATGAGTAAAACGATATATACAGTATGAATAAAACGATATATACAGTATGAGTAAAACGATATATACAGTATGAGTAAAACGATATATACAGTCTGAGTAAAACGATATATACAGTATGAGTAAAACGATATATACAGTATGAATAAAACGATATATACAGTATGAGTAAAACACTATATACAGTATGAGTAAAACGATATATACAGTATGAGTTCAACGATATATACAGTATGAGTAAAACGATATATACAGTATGAATAAAACGATATATACAGTATGAGCAAAACGATATATACATTATGAGTAAAACGATATATACAGTATGAATAAAACGATATATACAGTATGAGTAAAACGATATATACAGTATGAATAAAACGATATGTACAGTATGAGTAAAACGATATATACAGTATGAATAAAACGATATATACAGTATGAATAAAACGATATATACAGTATGAGTAAAACGATATATACAGTATGAATAAAACGCTATATACAGTATGAGTACAACGATATATACAGTATGAATAAAACGATATATACAATATGAATAAAACGATGTATACAGTATGAGTAAAACGATATATACAGTATTAGTAAAACGGTATATACAGTGTGAGTAAAACGATATATACAGTATGCGTAAAATGATATATACAGTATGAGTACAATGATATATACAGTATGAAGAAAACGATATATACAGTATGAGTAAAACGATATATACAGTATGAATAAAATGATATATACAGTATGAATAAAACGATATATACAGTATGGATAAAACGATATATACAGTATGAATAAAACGATATATGCAGTATGAGTAAAACGATATATACAGTATGCATAAAACGATATATACAGTATGAGTACAACGATATATACAGTATGAGTAAAACGATATATACAGTATGCATAAAACGATATATACAGTATGAGTACAACGATATATACAGTATGAATAAAATGATATATACAGTATGAATAAAACGATATATACAGTATGAGTAAAACGATATATACAGTATGAATAATACGATATATACAGTATGAATAAAACGATATATACAGTATGAATAAAATGATATGTACAGTATGAATAAAACGATATATACAGTATGAGTAAAACGATATATACAGTATGAATAATACGATATATACAGTATGAATAAAACGATATATACAGTATGAGTAAAACGATATATACAGTATGAGTAATACGATATATACAGTATGAGTAATATGATATATACAGTATGAATAAAACGATGTTTGCAGTATGAGTCAAACGATATATACAGTATGAATAAAATGATATATACAGTATGAATAAAACGATATATACAGTATGAGTAAAACGATATATACAGTATGAGTAAAACGATATATACAGTTTGAGTAAAACGATATATACAGTATGAGTAAAACGATATGTACAGTATGAGTAAAACGATATATACAGTATGAGTAAAACGATATATACAGTATGAATAAAACGATATATACAGTATGAATAAAACGATATATACAGTATGAATAAAACGATATGTACAGTATGCCTACAACGGTATATACAGTATGAATAAAACGATATATACAGTCTGAGTAAAACGATATATACAGTATGAGTAAAACGATATATACAGTATGAGTAAAACGATATATACAGTATGAGTAAAACGATGTATACAGTATGAGAAAAACGATATATACAGTATGAGTAAAACGATATATACAGTATGAATAATACGATATGTACAGTATGAATAAAACGCTATATACAGTATGAAGAATACGATATATACAGTATGAATAAAACGATGTATACAGTATGAATAAAACGATATATACAGTATGAATAATACGATACATACAGTATGAATAAAACGATATATACAGTATGAATAATACGATATGTACAGTATGAATAAAACGATATATACAGTATGAAGAAAACGATATATACAGTATGAATAATACGATATATACAGTATGAATAAAACGATATATACAGTATGAGTAAAACGATATATACAGTATGAGTAATACGATATATACAGTATGAGTAATACGATATATACAGTATGAGTAAAACGATATATACAGTATGAATAAAACGATATATGCAGTATGAATAAAACGATATATACAGTATGAGTAAAACGATATATACAGTATGAGTAATTCGATATATACAGTATGAGTAAAACGATATATACAGTATGAGTAATACGATATATACAGTATGAGTAAAACGATATATACAGTATGAATAAAACGATATATACAGTATGAATAAAACGATATATACAGTATGAATAAAACGATATATACAGTATGAATAAAACGATATATACAGTATGCGTAATACGATATATACAGTATGAGTAAAACGATATATACAGTATGAATGCAACGATATATACAGTATGAATAAAACGATATATACAGTATGAATAAAACGATATATGCAGTATGAATAAAACGATATATACAGTATGAATAATACGATATTTACAGTATGAATAAAACGATATATGCAGTATGAATAAAACGATATATACAGTATGAATAATACGATATATACAGTATGAGTAAAACGATATATACAGTATGAATAAAACGATATATACAGTATGAATAATACGATATATACAGTATGCGTAAAACGATATATACAGTATGAGTAATACGATATATACAGTATGAGTAAAACGATGTATGCAGTATGAGTAAAACGATATATACAGTACGAATAAAACGATATATACAGTATGAATAAAACGATATATACAGTATGAGTAAAACGATATATACAGTATGAGTAATACGATGTATACAGTATGAGTAAAACGATATATACAGTATGAATAATACGATGTATACAGTATGAGTAAACCGATATATACAGTATGAGTAATACGATATATACAGTATGAGTAAAACGATGTATGCAGTATGAGTAAAACGATATATACAGTATGAATAAAACGATATATACAGTATGAATAAAACGATATATACAGTATGAGTAAAACGATATATACAGTATGAGTAATACGATGTATACAGTATGAGTAAAACGATGTATGCAGTATGAGTAAAACGATATATACAGTATGAGTAAAACAATATATACAGTATGAGTAAAACGATGTATGCAGTATGAATAAAACGATATATACAGTATGAGTAAAACGATATATACAGAATGAGTAAAACGATATATACAGTATGAATAAAACGATATATACAGTATGAGTAAAACGATATACACAGTATGAGTAAAACGATATATACAGTATGAGTAAAACGATGTATACAGTATGAATAAAACGATATATACAGTATGAGTAAAACGATATATACAGTATGAGTAATACGATGTATACAGTATGAGTAAAACGATATATACAGTATGAATAAAACGATATATACAGTCTGAGTAAAACGATATATACAGTATGAGTAATACGATATATACAGTATGAGTAAAACGATATATACAGTATGAATAAAACGATATATACAGTATGAGTACAACGATATATACAGTATGAATAAAACGATATGTACAGTATGAGTAAAACGATATCTACAGTATGAGTAAAACGATATATACAGTATGAGTAAAACGATATATACAGTATGAGTAATACGATGTATACAGTATGAGTAAAACGATGTATGCAGTATGAGTAAAACGATATATACAGTATGAGTAAAACGATGTATGCAGTATGAATAAAACGATATATACAGTATGAGTAAAACGATATATACAGAATGAGTAAAACGATATATACAGTATGAATAAAATGATATATACAGTATGAGTAAAACGATGTATGCAGTATGAATAAAACGATATATACAGTATGAGTAAAACGATATATACAGTATGAGTAAAACGATATATACAGTATGAATAAAACGATATATACAGTATGAGTAAAACGATATATACAGTATGAGTAAAACGATATATACAGTATGAGTAAAACGATGTATACAGTATGAATAAAACGATATATACAGTGTGAGTAAAACGATATATACAGTATGAGTAAAACGATATATACAGTATGAATAAAACGATGTATACAGTATGAGTAAAACGATGTATACAGTATGAATAAAACGATATATGCAGTATGAGTAAAACGATATATACAGTATGAGTTAAACGATATATACAGTATGAATAAAACGATATATACAGTATGAGTAAAACGATATATACAGTATGAATAAAACGATATATACAGTATGAGTAAAACGCTATATACAGTATGAATAAAACGATATATACAATTTGAATAAAACGATATATACAGTATGAATAAAACGATATATACAGTATGAGTAAAACGATATATACAGTATGAGTAAAACGATATATACAGTATGAATAAAACGATATATACAGTATGAATAAAACGATATATACAGTCTGAGTAAAACTATATATACAGTATGAGTAAAACGATATATACAGTATGAATAAAACGATATATACAGTGTAGTGAAATCGTATTCGTACTGAACCCGGGGTGATGCTCGCTGCTCGTTGACACCGCTAGGGGCGTGACTATAAGACCCGCTGCTGCGGACGGTGTTCCGAGATTTCTCCTGTGACACGTTACATCTGGTAGACTCGCTAACGGTACGCCAGCATAGAATATCCAGCTTGCTTGCATTGAATGTTATGAATGGTCCCATGTGATGTCACATCATATACTTATTGTATTTCCTGCTTTACAGGATGATGTTATGATCTAAATGGAATTAAACCACCCGTTGGACTAAAGTTGTGTGGACCTGATTGGTTTTCCACAACACTTAATTCCATTTATATCTACCGACATGGCTGGCAACAAGACGCTGGCGGTTGCCGTATTCTGCGCCGACCCGCAAGCCCCGGATGGTGGCTTGCAACTGAAGCACTGGCTCAGAACATTGGAGAATCATTTCGACGAGCCTGAGACCGCGCCGACGGCTGCCGCGAAGCTAGCAACTCTTCATTCAAAAATCGACTACCGGGTGTACAACTCCATCGCTCAATGCGCGACGTATGACCTCTCGATCGCGGAGCTCAAACGGCTGTACATAAAGGAAAAAAGCCCGGTGTATGCACGATATTTGCTGCAAACGCGACGTCAGCAACCCAACGAGGCGATGGACCACTCCGCCCAGGAGCTCCGGCAGCTCTTGCTGGACAGCACCAGGGAGCCACGGACTCCCGCGCAGTCTCAGGATGATCTTCTTTTAGATGCCTTCATTGCAGGGGTCTCCTCCCAGGAACTAAGGCTCAAGCTCTTAGAGAAGACCGACCTGACCTTCGCTACAGCACTCGAGCAAGGGAAAGTATACACCGAAGCGCGGATGCAATCGAACACCTATGATCGCACGCGCCTCTTGGCGGGCACTACACTACACGCCCGGCCGGAGAGTGCTACCGCCGAGGACGCGGACCTGCTCGCGGAACTCCGGGATGCTCCGGAGGAAGACCCAGTCCTGACGGCTGCCGTTACGACCAGACCCAAGGCCTTACGCGGGGCCGCATGCTTTTTCTGTGGGGGGCCACGCCATGCCCGGCCCGTGTGTCCGGCCCGAGACGCTATATGCCATTTGTGCTCGCAAAAAGGACATTACGCGAAAGTGTGCAGGAAAACGGCACGCGGCTCGCGGCTCATTGAATCGCGCGGTCGCGGTCGCGCGGGCGCGGCGACCTTGAATGGGCTCATTGCGGAGCCTGCGAGCCGAGCCCGAAACCCGGCGCCTTACCCGACTTCGAAAGGGAGGGCCCCTCTCTGCGGGCCCCTGGGCGCTCAGACGTCCTTGGCGGGCGTCACCGGACAGCCACCACAGTCTCATCCTCAATCGGGCACGAAGTACGTGTCCTTGACCAAACTCCGGGCCATGCAAGGGGCTTTGAAGCCTCGCCAAGCCCCAGCGGAACGTTCTCCTCGTGTCGTCCACGAGCTAACGGTGGCCCTCACCCCGGAAAAGGCGATTTCGAATACTACGGAGGCCTTTTTCTGCCAAAAGTGTCAAAAGGCGATTTCGAATACTACGGAGGCCTTTTTCTGTCAGAATTGTCAGATTTTGAATCGCGAAACACCGGAATGCTTGGGAAAGCCCTCTGATGGCGTTAATGGATTCCCCATGGTCAACGCAGACTCCAGCCACGACCGCAAAACTGCTGCTGGCATAGGATCCACCCGCGAGGCTTGTCCGACCCATTCGGGGGGCTCAGTCCCACTCCCAGCAGCCTCGTCTGGCCTGGCTCAAGCCCTTATTCCCCTCATGGTCGAAGGCCATTGTGTTCGGGCCTTGGTGGATACAGGGTCTACGGATAGTTTTATCGACCAGCGACTTGTGCTCAGGCATGGATGGCGGATCTGGAGGTCTACGAGACGGATCTTCATGGCTTCCCAGGGGCTTCGACTCAGCACGAAGGGGGAATGCCGATTGAAACTCGTGCTAAAGGGACGGGTTTTCCCTGATGTACACCTTATGGTTTTACCCGCATTATGTGCTGATATTCTGTTAGGACACGATTTTCTTAAGCTGCATGGACGTCTGGTAATGGAGTTTGGTGGGCCTGACACGCTTGTTGTGGGGGCGGACGACGCGCTTGCGGTGTGCGCCCTAGCGCAAATGGACGTCCAGCCGCTTTCGCTGTTCCCCAATCTAACCTCCGACTGCACCCCTGTCGCGGTGAAATCACGGCGCTACTCTCGCGCAGACATGCAATTCATTGCGGACGAAACGGCTCAGCTCTTGAAAGACGGCATCATAGAACCTATAGGTCGCCGTGGCGCACCCAGGTCTTGGTGGTGCGCAGCGAGGCCCATCGCAGACGCATGGTAATCGACTATTCCCAAACGATTAACCACTTTACACAGCTGGATGCCTACCCCCTTCCGAGAATGGACGCGCTGGTGCAACAGGTGTCCCAGTATTCGGTCTATAGCACTCTCGATCTCCGTAGTGCATACCACCAGATCCCTATCTCTAGGGCGGATCGTATCTATACCGCATTTGAGTCGGGGCAGCGGTTGTACCAATTTACGCGATTGCCTTTTGGGGTAACGAACGGGGTCGCTTGTTTCCAGAGGGCCATGGATGACCTTGTTGCGCGGGAGCACTTAACCGATGTTTTCGTCTACCTCGATAATCTTACGGTTTGTGGGTATGACCAAGGGCACCATGATGCTAATCTGAAGCGCTTCCTTGAGGTCGCGCAGAGGTATCACTTAACTATGAACGAGGATAAGTGCCAATACTCCCTACGCACGATAGATCTTCTGGGGTACACCGTGACCCATGGCTCTGTCGCTCCGGATAAGGAGCGTCTGCGACCTTTGCTCGACATGGCCCCTCCCTGTGATCGGGCGTCCCTGAAGCGCGACCTTGGGCTGTTCGCCCATTACTCCAAATGGGTGCAAAGTTTCTCCGCGAAACTTCGCCCCCTCGTGGCCTGCGACACCTTCCCACTGAGTCCGGCCGCATTGGCGGCCTTTGAAGGCCTTAAGGCCGACATCGCCCGAGCCGCCGTGGCGACAATCGACGAGAGCGGCTCTTTCGTCCTCGAAAGTGACGCCTCGGATCAGGCCATCGCGGCGACCCTCTCCCAAGGGGGGCGTCCCGTGGCTTTCTTTTCACGGACTCTTACCACCGCTGAGCGGAGACACTCGTCCGTTGAAAAGGAAGCGTATGCGATCGTCGAGTCTATTCGGCGATGGCGCCCGTACTTACTCGGGTGGAGCTTCCAAATCATCACGGACCAGCAAAGCGTTGCGTTCATGTACGACACCTTACACGCCCAGCGCATTAAGAATGAGAAAATCACTCGCTGGCATATCGAACTTGCCGACTTCTGTTACACCATCAAATATCGCCCGGGGAAGGATAACAGGGCCGCCGATGCCTTATCACGACTGGCTACATGCGCGGGTATCACCTCTTTGGAGGGCCTACGGGTGCTGCATGCCACTGCGGGCCATCCCGGCATAATGCGTTTCGCTCATTTTGTGCGGTGTGGCAATCTCCCATACTCGATTGACAATATCCGCCATATCTGTCGCGACTGCGCTATCTGCGCGGAAATCAAACCGCGTTTCTATAACCCTCCCATGGGGACTCTGGTTAAGGCTACGCGACCGTGGGAACGCTTGGCGATGGATTTCAAGGGCCCATTGCCGGTGTCGAACGGCTCTCGCTATCTGCTCACTATCGTCGATGAGTACTCGCGATTCCCCTTTGCTTATACGTGCGCGGACATGACTGCTGCCACGGTGATGCGATGCTTACAGAACTTGTTCTCAATGTTCGGTTACCCGGCCTATGTCCATACCGACCGGGGTGCGGTCTTCTTGTCTCAGGAGGTGCGCGGCTATCTGCTCCAAAATAACATTGCTTCTAGTTACACCACGCCGTACAGACCCCAGGCTAATGGGCAGATCGAACGCTTCAACGGGATTATCTGGAGGGCCGTCATGCTCAACCTCCGGACCCTCGGCCGGGGCCTCGATAAATGGGCTTGGTCGCTACCTGCGGCGTTGAACTCGATCAGGGCTCTCCTGAGTACGGCAACCAACCAAACTCCCCACGAGCGACTTTTCCACCACCCCAGGAGCTCGGGGTGTTTACGGTCTTTGCCCAGTTGGCTCGCTGGGCCCGGGCCGGCCTACCTTAAACGGGCGGTTCGCGCGAGCAAGTACGACCCCCTAGTGGACAAAGTGCAGATTCTCCAGGCTAATCCTGAGCATGCTCGTGTGATGACGACTGATGGCCGTGAGACTACTGTCTCCGTCCGTCACCTTGCCCCTTGCGGGGTCGCTGACCTGAGTAGGGAATCGGACGAACCGATCGAACCCATCTATGAGACTATGGCCTCTCCCGACGCTCCCATCGCCGAAAGTCTACCGACCCTCCCCTCGCCGAGTCTACCTGGGCCCGACAACTTGGAGTTACCCCCTTCGTCACCCGACCCTGATGGCGCCTCCGACGCCGGGGACACAGGGATACGTAATGCCGTACCCGGGGAATTTCGGACGCGTGCTGGCAGAGAAATTCGCTGCCCGGCCCGATACGGTTGGGTCGACTGATGTTCCGCACCCTGTTCGTGCTGACGCTCACTCGCTTTTAGCCGCACTGCCGTATAATTCTGATGGGGGGGGGGGAGAATGTAGTGAAATCGTATTCGTACTGAACCCGGGGTGATGCTCGCTGCTCGTTGACACCGCTAGGGGCGTGACTATAAGACCCGCTGATGCGGACGGTGCTCCGAGATTTCTCCTGTGACACGTTACATCTGGTAGACTCGCTAACGGTACGCCAGCATAGAATATCCAGCTTGCTTGCATTGAATGTTATGAATGGTCCCATGTGATGTCACATCGTATACTTATTGTATTTCCTGCTTTACAGGATGATGTTATGATCTAAATGGAATTAAACCACCCGTTGGACTAAAGTTGTGTGGACCTGATTGGTTTTCCACAACATACAGTATGAATAAAACGATATATACAGTATGAGTAAAACGATATATACAGTATGAATAAAACGATATATACAGTATGAGTAAAACGCTATATACAGTATGAATAAAATGATATATACAGTATGAATAAAACGATATATACAGTATGAGTACAACGATATATACAGTATGAATACAACGATATATACAGTATGAGTAAAACGATATATACAGTATGAATAAAACGATGTATGCAGTATGAGTACAACGATATATACAGTATGAATAAAATGATATATACAGTATGAATAAAACGATATATACAGTATGAGTAAAACGATATATACAGTATGAACTAGAACGGGCACTCGGTAGAGCGCATACCTTCGCCGCAGCTACTGTTCTGTACTTGGCATGGGAGTGTAGGGAACAGAACAACAAAAATACGATTTTGACCTTTTCGTGACCTTGACCTTGACCTTTGACCCGATTGCTCCCAAAATCTAATCAAATGTGTCCCGTATAATATCCAATCATCCCACCAAATTTCATGCAATTCGGTGGAATACTTTTTGAGTTATGCGAATAACATACACACACACACACACACACACACAGACATACAAATAAATACACAGCGATCAAAACATAACCTTCCGCTTTTGCGAAGGTAATCAACTAGAACGGGCACTCGGTAGAGCGCATACCTTCGCCGCAGCTACTGTTCTGTACTTGGCATGGGAGTGTAGGGAACAGAACAACAAAAATACGATTTTGACCTTTTCGTGACCTTGACCTTGACCTTTGACCCGATTGCTCCCAAAATCTAATCAAATGTGTCCCGTATAATAACCAATCATCCCACCAAATTTCATGCAATTCGGTTGAATACTTTTTGAGTTATGCGAATAACATACACACACACACACACACAGACATACAAATAAATACACAGCGATCAAAACATAACCTTCCGCTTTTGCGAAGGTAATAAAACGATATATACAGTATGAGTAAAACGATATATACAGTATGAGTAAAACGATATATACAGTATGAATAAAATGATATATACAGTATGAACTAGAACGGGCACTCGGTAGAGCGCATACCTTCGCCGCAGCTACTGTTCTGTACTTGGCATGGGAGTGTAGGGAACAGAACAACAAAATACGATTTTGACCTTTTCGTGACCTTGACCTTGACCTTTGACCCGATTGCTCCCAAAATCTAATCAAATGTGTCCCGTATAATAACCAATCATCCCACCAAATTTCATGCAATTCGGTTGAATACTTTTTGAGTTATGCGAATAACATACACACACACACACAGACATACAAATAAATACACAGCGATCAAAACATAACCTTCCGCTTTTGCGAAGGTAATAAAACGATATATACAGTATGAATAAAACGATATCTACAGTATGAATAAAACGATACATACAGTATGAATAAAACGATATATACAGTTTGAATAAAACGATATATACAGTATGAGTAAAACGATATATACAGTATGAATAAAACGATATATACAGTATGAGTAAAACGCTATATACAGTATGAATAAAATGATATATACAGTATGAATAAAACGATATATACAGTATGAGTACAACGATATATACAGTATGAATAAAACGATATATACAGTATGAATAAAACGATATATACAGTATGAGTACAACGATATATACAGTATGAGTAAAACGATATATACAGTATGAATAAAACGATATATACAGTCTGAGAAAAACGATATATACAGTATGAATAAAACGATATGTACAGTATGAGCAAAACGATATATACAGTATGAATAAAACGATATATACAGTATGAGTAAAACGATATATACAGTATGAATAAAACGATATATACAGTATGAGTAAAACGATATATACAGTATGAGTAAAACGCTATATACAGTATGAATAAAATGATATATACAGTATGAATAAAACGATATATACAGTATGAGTACAACAATATATACAGTATGAATACAACGATATATACAGTATGAGTAAAACGATATATACAGTATGAATAAAACGATGTATGCAGTATGAGTACAACGATATATACAGTATGAATAAAATGATATATACAGTATGAATAAAACGATATATACAGTATGAGTAAAACGATATATACAGTATGAATAAAACGATATATACAGTATGAGTAAAACGATATATACAGTATGAGTAAAACGATATATACAGTATGAATAAAAGATATATACAGTATGAATAAAACGATATATACAGTATGAATAAAGATATCTACAGTATGAATAAAACGATACATACAGTATGAATAAAACGATATATACAGTTTGAATAAAACGATATATACAGTATGAGTAAAACGATATATACAGTATGAATAAAACGATATATACAGTATGAGTAAAACGCTATATACAGTATGAATAAAATGATATATACAGTATGAATAAAACGATATATACAGTATGAGTACAACGATATATACAGTATGAATAAAACGGTATATACAGTATGAGTAAAACGATATATACAGTATGAATAACATGATATATACAGTATGAATAAAATGATATATACAGTATGAGTAAAACGATATATCCAGTATGAATAAAACGATATATACAGTATGAGTAAAACGATATATACAGTATGAGTAAAACGATATATACAGTATGAATAAAATGATATATACAGTATGAATAAAACGATATATACAGTATGAATAAAACGATATCTACAGTATGAATAAAACGATACATACAGTATGAATAAAACGATATATACAGTTTGAATAAAACGATATATACAGTATGAGTAAAACGATATATACAGTATGAATAAAACGATATATACAGTATGAGTAAAACGATATATACAGTATGAATAAAACGATATATACAGTATGAATAAAATGATATATTCAGTATGAATAAAACAATATATACAGTATGAGTAAAACGATATATACAGTATGAGTAAAACGATATATACAGTATGAACAAAACGATATATACAGTATGAATAAAACGATATATACAGTCTGAGTAAAACGCTATATACAGTATGAATAAAATGATATATACAGTATGAATAAACCGATATATACAGTATGAGTAAAACGATGTATGCAGTATGAGTAAAACGATATATACAGTATGAATAAAACGATATATACAGTATGAATAAAACGATATATACAGTATGAGTAAAACGATATATACAGTATGAGTAAAACGATATATACAGGATGAGTAAAACGATATATACAGTATGAGTAAAACGATATATACAGTATGAATAAAACGATATATACAGTATGAATAAAATGATATATACAGTATGAGTAAAACGGTATATACAGTATGAATAAAACGATATATACAGTATGAGTAAAACGATATATACAGTATGAGTAAAACGATATATACAGTATGAGTAAAACGATATATACAGTATGAATAAAACGATATATACAGTTTGAGCAAAAAGGATATATACAGTATGAGTAAAACGATATATACAGTATGAATAAAACGATATATACAGTATGAATAAAATGTTATATACAGTATGAATAAAACGATATATACCGTTTGAGCAAAAAGGATATATACAGTATGAGTAAAACGATATATACAGTATGAATAAAACGATATATACAGTATGAATAAAACGATATATACAGTATGAGTAAAACGATATATACAGTATGAGTAAAACGATATGTACAGTATGAATACAATGATATATACAGTATGAATAAAACGATATATACAGTATGAGTAAAACGATATATACAGTATGAGTAAAATGATATATACAGTATGAATAAAACGATATATACAGTATGAGTAAAACGATATTTACAGTATGAGTAAAATGATATATACAGTATGAATAAAACGATATATACAGTATGAGTAAAACGATATATACAGTATGAGTAAAACGATATACACAGTATGAGTAAAACGGTATATACAGTATGAGTAAAACGGTATATACAGTATGAGTAAAACGATATATACAGTATGAATAAAACGATATATACAGTATGGGTAGAACGATATGTACAGTATGAATAAAATGATATATACAGTATGAATAAAACGATATATACAGTTTGAATAAAACGATATATACAGTATGAATAAAACGATATATACAGTATGAATACAACGATATATACAGTATGAGTAAAACTATGTATACAGTATGAATACAACGATATATGCAGTATGAATAAAACGATATATACAGTATGAGTAAAACGATATATACAGTATGAGGTAAACTATATATACAGTATGAATAAAACGATATGTACAGTATGAGTAAAACGATATATACAGTATGAATAAAACGATATATACAGTATGAATAAAACGATATATACAGTATGAATAAAACGATATATACAGTATGAATAAAACGATATATACAGTATGAATAAAACGATATATACAGTATGAATAAAACGATATATATAGTATGAGTAAAACGATATATACAGTATGAGTAAAACGATATATACAGTATGAGTAAAACGATATATACAGTATGAATAAAACGATATATACTGTATGAATAAAACGATATATACAGTATGAGTAAAACGATATATACAGTATGAGTAAAACGATATATACAGTATGAATAAAACGATATATACCGTATGAATAAAACGATATATACAGTATGAGTAAAACGATATATACAGTATGAATAAAACGATATATACAGTATGGGTAAAATGCTATATACAGTATGAATAAAATGATATATACAGTATGAATAAAACGATATATACAGTATGAGTAAAACGATATATACAGTATGAATAAAACGATATATACAGTATGAATAAAACGATATATACAGTATGAATAAAACGATATATACAGTATGAGTAAAACGCTATATACAGTATGAGTAAAACGATAAACACAGTATGAATAAAACGATATATACAGTATGAATAAAATGATATCTACAGTATGAGTAAAACGATATATACAGTATGAGTAAAATGATATATACAGTATGAATAAAACGGTATATACAGTATGAATAAAATGATATATACAGTATGAATAAAACGATATATACAGTATGAGTAAAACGATATATACAGCATGAATAAAACGATATATACAGTATGGGTAAAACGATATATACAGTATGAATAAAATGATATATACAGTATGAATAAAACGATTTTTCCATTATGAATAAAGCGATATATACAGTATGAATAAAACGATATATACAGTATGAGTAAAACGATATATACAGTATGAGTAAAACGATATATACAGTATGCGTAAAACGATATATACAGTCTGAATAAAACGATATTTCCAGTATGAGTAAAACGATATATACAGTCTGAATAAAACGATATATACAGTATGAGTAAAACGATATATACAGTATGCGTAAAACGATATGTACAGTCTGAATAAAACGATATATACAGTATGCGTAAAACGATATATACAGTCTGAATAAAACGATATATACAGTATGAGTAAAACGATATATACAGTATGCGTAAAACGATATTATACAGTCTGAATAAAACGATATATACAGTATGCGTAAAACGATATATACAGTCTGAATAAAACGATATATACAGTCTGAATAAAACGATATATACAGTATGAGTAAAACGATATATACAGTATGCGTAAAACGATATATACAGTCTGAATAAAACGATATTTCCAGTATGAGTAAAACGATATATACAGTATGAATAAAACGATATATACAGTATGAGTAAAACGATATATACAGTATGAGTAAAACGATATATACAGTATGAGTAAAACGATATATACAGTATGAATAAAATGATATATACAGTATGAATAGAACGATTTGTACAGTATGAGTAAAACGATATATACAGTATGAGTAAAACGATATATACAGTATGAATAAAATGATATATACAGTATGAATACAACGATATATACAGTTTGAGTAAAACGCTATATACAGTATGAGTAAAACGATATATACAGTATGAGTAAACCGAAATATACAGTATGAATAAAATGATATATACAGTATGCATAAAACGATATATACAGTATGAGTAAAACGATATGTACAGTATGAATAAAACGATATATACAGTATGAATAAAATTATATGTACAGTATGAATAAAACGATATATACAGTATGAATACAACGATATATACAGTATGAGTAAAACGATATATACAGTATGAGTAAAACGATATACAGTATGAGTAAAATATATAATGTAACGATATAAAATGTAACGATATATACAGTATGAGTAAAACGATATATACAGTATGAATAAAACGCTATATACAGTATGAGTAAAACGATATATACAGTATGAATAATGTATGAGTAAAACGATACATACAGTATGAATAAAACGATATATACAGTATGAGTATGAATAAAACGATATATACAGTATGAATAAAACGATATATACAGTATGAGTAAAACGATATATACAGTATGAGTGAAACGATATCTACAGTATGAATAAAACGATATATACAGTATGAATAAAACGATATATACATTATGAATAAAATGATATTGTTACAGACGTGGCTTGGATGTTATTTACCGAGCGGTTTTATGGTATGACCACGTCTGCACAAGTTACCCGATTGTGCCCGAACGTTGACTAGTCGCGCGATGCTGGCTCAATAAGAAAAAGAAGACACCCGGCTGGATTACAATAACACAATACGACACCAATGGTTCAGTTCTCAAGACCTCCGGAGGAGGTTATATTAGGGCGGAAGGTCAGATTACAACTACAAGAGGAACAGCATAGAAAGACAGGCACTTAGACACACTCTTATATTAACCCCGGACAGACGACAGACAAACGGGACAACGGCTGACTCACACGGGGGTTTGATGGCTAGGAAAGGCAGGTATCGATGGCTCCAGGTCCTCCTGGGCTCGGGGCAGGGTACAGTACGGTCCGGTCCGGTCCAAAGATGCGGGGAGGTATCGTCGCGCTGGGGGTGGCGGTGGCTTCTCTCTCCAAGCTGAGGCGCATCTGACGTCACATCCGGCGCGGGGCCGCGTATATCCGGCGGGGAGTGACACGCCCTCGGCTCGTTAGCTCCGCCCCAGATGGAATCGGCACGTTGCTTCTCATTGGGTGCGTGGGGGGGTTACTGGCTCCGCCCCTGACGAGGAGCTGACAGCCAGCCCCTTCGGGGTAACGCCGTGGAGCGCATGGTCATGGCGGGTAACCGAGCCGGTGTGAGGACGCACACTCCCCGCCCCTCTGTTGTTGTAGTCGTAGTTGTAGTTGTAATTGTTGTTGTAGTTGTTGTTATTGTTGTTGTTTGGGGAAGAAGATGGGAGGAGGTATGGGAAAGGTCCTAAACTCACTACTGATGCCATATAATCACATTCTGGTGCAACGAAGAGTCATAATTAATGGAAACGAGGCCTTAACTGACATAGATTAAGAATAACTAGGAAGATGTCCGAAAGTTGTCTACGTGTGGTGCGGTGGACCTGGGCACGACATTTAATGGGGGAATAAGGGGAAGGTCGGCTCTACTGATTGTTATTTACATGCAATGGGACTAGGGAATGGGGGATTGGGGAAAGTTGGGGAGTATTGGAGAAAATAGGGGAATATTTACAAGCGGATATGGAGGCCAAATTCCATATTCGCAACAATATATACAGTATGAGTAAAACGATATATCCAGTATGAATAAAACGATATATACAGTATGAGTAAAACGATATATACAGTATGAGTAAAACGATATATACAGTTTGAATAAAACGATATATACAGTATGAGTAAAACGAGATATACAGTATGAATAAAACGATATGTACAGTATGAATAAAACGATATATACAGTATGAATAAAACGATATATACAGTATGAATAAAATGATATATTCAGTATGAATAAAACGATATATACAGTATGAGTAAAACGATATATACAGTATGAGTAAAACGATATATACAGTATGAACAAAACGATATATACAGTATGAATAAAACGATATATACAGTCTGAGTAAAACGCTATATACAGTATGAATAAAATGATATATACAGTATGAATAAACCGATATATACAGCATGAGTAAAACTATGTATGCAGTATGAGTAAAACGATATATACAGTATGAATAAAACGATATATACAGTATGAATAAAACGATATATACAGTATGAGTAAAACGATATATACAGTATGAGTAAAACGATATATACAGGATGAGTAAATCGATATATACAGTATGAGTAAAACGATATATACAGTATGAATAAAACGATATATACAGTATGAATAAAATGATATATACAGTATGAGTAAAACGGTATATACAGTATGAATAAAACGATATATACAGTATGAGTAAAACGATATATACAGTATGAGTAAAACGATATATACAGTATGAATAAAACGATATATACAGTATGAATAAAACGATATATACAGTTTGAGCAAAAAGGATATATACAGTATGAGTAAAACGATATATACAGTATGAATAAAACGATATATACAGTATGAATAAAACGATATATACAGTATGAGTAAAACGATATATACAGTATGAGTAAAACGATATATACAGTATGAATACAATGATATATACAGTATGAATAAAACGATATATACAGTATGAGTAAAACGATATATACAGTATGAGTAAAACGATATATACAGTATGAATAAAACGATATATACAGTATGAGTAAAACGATATTTACAGTATGAGTAAAATGATATATACAGTATGAATAAAACGATATATACAGTATGAGTAAAACGATATATACAGTATGAGTAAAACGATATATACAGTATGAGTAAAACGGTATATACAGTATGAGTAAAACGGTATATACAGTATGAGTAAAACGATATATACAGTATGAATAAAACGATATATACAGTATGAGTAGAACGATATATAAAGTATGAATAAAATGATATATACAGTATGAATAAAACGATATATACAGTTTGAATAAAACGATATATACAGTATGAATAAAACGATATATACAGTATGAATACAACGATATATACAGTATGAGTAAAACTATGTATACAGTATGAATACAACGATATATGCAGTATGAATAAAACGATATATACAGTATGAGTAAAACGATATATACAGTATGAGTAAAACGATATATACAGTATGAGGTAAACGATATATACAGTATGAATAAAACGATATATACAGTATGAGTAAAACGATATATACAGTATGAATAAAACGATATATACAGTATGAATAAAACGATATATACAGTATGAATAAAACGATATATACAGTATGAATAAAACGATATATATAGTATGAGTAAAACGATATATACAGTATGAGTAAAACGATATATACAGTATGAATAAAACGATATATACTGTATGAATAAAACGATATATACAGTATGAGTAAAACGATATATACAGTATGAGTAAAACGATATATACAGTATGAATAAAACGATATATACCGTATGAATAAAACGATATATACAGTATGAGTAAAACGATATATACAGTATGAATAAAACGATATATACAGTATGGGTAAAACGCTATATACAGTATGAATAAAATGATATATACAGTATGAATAAAACGTTATATACAGTATGAGTAAAACGATATATACAGTATGAATAAAACGATATATACAGTATGAATAAAACGATATATACAGTATGAATAAAACGCTATATACAGTATGAGTAAAACGATATATACAGTATGAGTAAAACGATAAACACAGTATGAATAAAACGATATATACAGTATGAATAAAATGATATCTACAGTATGAGTAAAACGATATATACAGTATGAGTAAAATGATATATACAGTATGAATAAAACGGTATATACAGTCTGAATAAAATGATATATACAGTATGAATAAAACGATATATACAGTATGAGTAAAACGATATATACAGCATGAATAAAACGATATATACAGTATGAGTAAAACGATATATACAGTATGAATAAAATGATATATACAGTATGAATAAAACGATTTTTCCATTATGAATAAAGCGATATATACAGTATGAATAAAACGATATATACAGTATGAGTAAAACGATATATACAGTATGAGTAAAATGATATATACAGTATGCGTAAAACGATATATACAGTCTGAATAAAACGATATTTCCAGTATGAGTAAAACGATATATACAGTCTGAATAAAACGATATATACAGTATGAGTAAAACGATATATACAGTATGCGTAAAACGATATATACAGTCTGAATAAAACGATATATACAGTATGCGTAAAACGATATATACAGTCTGAATAAAACGATATATACAGTATGAGTAAAACGATATATACAGTATGCGTAAAACGATATTATACAGTCTGAATAAAACGATATATACAGTATGCGTAAAACGATATATACAGTCTGAATAAAACGATATATACAGTCTGAATAAAACGATATATACAGTATGAGTAAAACGATATATACAGTATGCGTAAAACGATATATACAGTCTGAATAAAACGATATTTCCAGTATGAGTAAAACGATATATACAGTATGAATAAAACGATATATACAGTATGAGTAAAACGATATATACAGTATGAGTAAAACGATATATACAGTATGAGTAATGTATGAGTAAAACGATACATACAGTATGAATAAAACGATATATACAGTATGAGTATGAATAAAACGATATATACAGTATGAATAAAACGATATATACAGTATGAGTAAAACGATATATACAGTATGAGTAAAACGATATCTACAGTATGAATAAAACGATATATACAGTATGAATAAAACGATATATACATTATGAATAAAATGATATATACAGTATGAGTAAAACGATATATCCAGTATGAATAAAACGATATATACAGTATGAGTAAAACGATATATACAGTATGAGTAAAACGATATATACAGTATGAATAAAATGATATATACAGTATGAATAAAACGATATATACAGTATGAATAAAACGATATCTACAGTATGAATAAAACGATACATACAGTATGAATAAAACGCTATATACAGTTTGAATAAAACGATATATACAGTATGAGTAAAACGATATATACAGTATGAATAAAACGATATGTACAGTATGAATAAAACGATATATACAGTATGAATAAAACGATATATACAGTATGAATAAAATGATATATTCAGTATGAATAAAACGATATATACAGTATGAGTAAAACGATATATACAGTATGAGTAAAACGATATATACAGTATGAACAAAACGATATATACAGTATGAATAAAACGATATATACAGTCTGAGTAAAACGCTATAGACAGTATGAATAAAATGATATATACAGTATGAATAAACCGATATATACAGTATGAGTAAAACGATGTATGCAGTATGAGTAAAACGATATATACAGTATGAATAAAACGATATATACAGTATGAATAAAACGATATATACAGTATGAGTAAAACGATATATACAGTATGAGTAAAACGATATATACAGGATGAGTAAAACGATATATACAGTATGAGTAAAACGATATATACAGTATGAATAAAACGATATATACAGTATGAATAAAATGATATATACAGTATGAGTAAAACGGTATATACAGTATGAATAAAACGATATATACAGTATGAGTAAAACGATATATACAGTATGAGTAAAACGATATATACAGTATGAGTAAAACGATATATACAGTATGAATAAAACGATATATACAGTTTGAGCAAAAAGGATATATACAGTATGAGTAAAACGATATATACAGTATGAATAAAACGATATATACAGTATGAATAAAATGATATATACAGTATGAATAAAACGATATATACAGTTTGAGCAAAAAGGATATATACAGTATGAGTAAAACGATATATACAGTATGAATAAAACGATATATACAGTATGAGTAAAACGATATATACAGTATGAGTAAAACGATATATACAGTATGAATACAATGATATATACAGTATGAATAAAACGATATATACAGTATGAGTAAAACGATATATACAGTATGAGTAAAACGATATATACAGTATGAATAAAACGATATATACAGTATGAGTAAAACGATATTTACAGTATGAGTAAAATGATATATACAGTATGAATAAAACGATATATACAGTATGAGTAAAACGATATATACAGTATGAGTAAAACGATATATACAGTATGAGTAAAACGGTATATACAGTATGAGTAAAACGGTATATACAGTATGAGTAGAACGATATATACAGTATGAATAAAATGATATATACAGTATGAATAAAACGATATATACAGTTTGAATAAAACGATATATACAGTATGAATAAAACGATATATACAGTATGAATACAACGATATATACAGTATGAGTAAAACTATGTGTACAGTATGAATACAACGATATATGCAGTATGAATAAAACGATATATACAGTATGAGTAAAACGATATATACAGTATGAGTAAAACGATATATACAGTATGAGGTAAACGATATATACAGTATGAATAAAACGATATATACAGTATGAGTAAAACGATATATACAGTATGAATAAAACGATATATACAGTATGAATAAAACGATATATACAGTATGAATAAAACGATATATACAGTATGAATAAAACGATATATATAGTATGAGTAAAACGATATATACAGTATGAGTAAAACGATATATACAGTATGAATAAAACGATATATACTGTATGAATAAAACGATATATACAGTATGAGTAAAACGATATATACAGTATGAGTAAAACGATATATACAGTATGAATAAAACGATATATACCGTATGAATAAAACGATATATACAGTATGAGTAAAACGATATATACAGTATGAATAAAACGATATATACAGTATGGGTAAAACGCTATATACAGTATGAATAAAATGATATATACAGTATGAATAAAACGATATATACAGTATGAGTAAAACGATATATACAGTATGAATACAACGATATATACAGTATGAATAAAACGATATATACAGTATGAATAAAACGATATATACAGTATGAGTAAAACGATATATACAGTATGAGTAAAACGATAAACACAGTATGAATAAAACGATATATACAGTATGAATAAAATGATATCTACAGTATGAGTAAAACGATATATACAGTATGAGTAAAATGATATATACAGTATGAATAAAACGGTATATACAGTATGAATAAAATGATATATACAGTATGAATAAAACGATATATACAGTATGAGTAAAACGATATATACAGCATGAATAAAACGATATATACAGTATGAGGAAAACGATATATACAGTATGAATGAAATGATATATACAGTATGAGTAAAACGATATATACAGTATGAATAAAACGATATATACCGTATGAATAAAACGATATATACAGTATGAGTAAAACGATATATACAGTATGAATAAAACGATATATACAGTATGGGTAAAATGCTATATACAGTATGAATAAAATGATATATACAGTGTGAATAAAACGATATATACAGTATGAGTAAAACGATATATACAGTATGAATAAAACGATATATACAGTATGAGTAAAACGATATATACAGTATGAATAAAACGATATATACAGTATGGGTAAAATGCTATATACAGTATGAATAAAATGATATATACAGTATGAATGAAACGATATATACAGTATGAGTAAAACGATATATACAGTATGAATAAAACGATATATACAGTATGAATAAAACGATATATACAGTATGAGTAAAACGATATATACAGTATGAATAAAACGATATATACAGTTTGAGCAAAAAGGATATATACAGTATGAGTAAAACGATATATACAGTATGAATAAAACGATATATACAGTATGAATAAAATGATATATACAGTATGAATAAAACGATATATACAGTTTGAGCAAAAAGGATATATACAGTATGAGTAAAACGATATATACAGTATGAATAAAACGATATATACAGTATGAGTAAAACGATATATACAGTATGAGTAAAACGATATATACAGTATGAATACAATGATATATACAGTATGAATAAAACGATATATACAGTATGAGTAAAACGATATATACAGTATGAGTAAAACGATATATACAGTATGAATAAAACGATATATACAGTATGAGTAAAACGATATTTACAGTATGAGTAAAATGATATATACAGTATGAATAAAACGATATATACAGTATGAGTAAAACGATATATACAGTATGAGTAAAACGATATATACAGTATGAGTAAAACGGTATATACAGTATGAGTAAAACGGTATATACAGTATGAGTAGAACGATATATACAGTATGAATAAAATGATATATACAGTATGAATAAAACGATATATACAGTTTGAATAAAACGATATATACAGTATGAATAAAACGATATATACAGTATGAATACAACGATATATACAGTATGAGTAAAACTATGTGTACAGTATGAATACAACGATATATGCAGTATGAATAAAACGATATATACAGTATGAGTAAAACGATATATACAGTATGAGTAAAACGATATATACAGTATGAGGTAAACGATATATACAGTATGAATAAAACGATATATACAGTATGAGTAAAACGATATATACAGTATGAATAAAACGATATATACAGTATGAATAAAACGATATATACAGTATGAATAAAACGATATATACAGTATGAATAAAACGATATATATAGTATGAGTAAAACGATATATACAGTATGAGTAAAACGATATATACAGTATGAATAAAACGATATATACTGTATGAATAAAACGATATATACAGTATGAGTAAAACGATATATACAGTATGAGTAAAACGATATATACAGTATGAATAAAACGATATATACCGTATGAATAAAACGATATATACAGTATGAGTAAAACGATATATACAGTATGAATAAAACGATATATACAGTATGGGTAAAACGCTATATACAGTATGAATAAAATGATATATACAGTATGAATAAAACGATATATACAGTATGAGTAAAACGATATATACAGTATGAATAAAACGATATATACAGTATGAATAAAACGATATATACAGTATGAATAAAACGATATATACAGTATGAGTAAAACGATATATACAGTATGAGTAAAACGATAAACACAGTATGAATAAAACGATATATACAGTATGAATAAAATGATATCTACAGTATGAGTAAAACGATATATACAGTATGAGTAAAATGATATATACAGTATGAATAAAACGGTATATACAGTATGAATAAAATGATATATACAGTATGAATAAAACGATATATACAGTATGAGTAAAACGATATATACAGCATGAATAAAACGATATATACAGTATGAGGAAAACGATATATACAGTATGAATGAAATGATATATACAGTATGAATAAAACGATTTTTCCATTATGAATAAAGCGATATATACAGTATGAATAAAACGATATATACAGTATGAGTAAAACGATATATACAGTATGAGTAAAACGATATATACAGTATGCGTAAAACGATATATACAGTCTGAATAAAACGATATTTCCAGTATGAGTAAAACGATATATACAGTCTGAATAAAACGATATATACAGTATGAGTAAAACGATATATACAGTATGCGTAAAACGATATATACAGTCTGAATAAAACGATATATACAGTATGCGTAAAACGATATATACAGTCTGAATAAAACGATATATACAGTATGAGTAAAACGATATATACAGTATGCGTAAAACGATATTATACAGTCTGAATAAAACGATATATACAGTATGCGTAAAACGATATATACAGTCTGAATAAAACGATATATACAGTCTGAATAAAACGATATATACAGTATGAGTAAAACGATATATACAGTATGCGTAAAACGATATATACAGTCTGAATAAAACGATATTTCCAGTATGAGTAAAACGATATATACAGTATGAATAAAACGATATATACAGTATGAGTAAAACGATATATACAGTATGAGTAAAACGATATATACAGTATGAGTAAAACGATATATACAGTATGAATAAAATGATATATACAGTATGAATAAAACGATTTGTACAGTATGAGTAAAACGATATATACAGTATGAGTAAAACGATATATACAGTATGAATAAAATGATATATACAGTGTGAATACAACGATATATACAGTTTGAGTAAAACGATATATACAGTATGAGTAAAACGATATATACAGTATGAGTAAAACGATATATACAGTATGAATAAAATGATATATACAGTATGCATAAAACGATATATACAGTATGAGTAAAACGATATGTACAGTATGAATAAAACGATATATACAGTATGAATAAAATTATATATACAGTATGAATAAAACGATATATACAGTATGAATACAACGATATATACAGTATGAGTAAAACGATATATACAGTATGAGTAAAACGATATACAGTATGAGTAAAATATATAATGTAACGATATAAAATGTAACGATATATACAGTATGAGTAAAACGATATATACAGTATGAATAAAACGCTATATACAGTATGAGTAAAACGATATATACAGTATGAATAATGTATGAGTAAAACGATACATACAGTATGAATAAAACGATATATGCAGTATGAGTATGAATAAAACGATATATACAGTATGAATAAAACGATATATACAGTATGAGTAAAACGATATATACAGTATGAGTAAAACGGTATATACAGTATGAATACAACGATATATACAGTATGAATAAAACGATATATACATTATGAGTAAAACGATATATACAGTATGAGTAAAACGATATATACAGTATGAATAAAACGATATATACAGTATGAGTAAAACGATATATACAGTATGAGAAAAACGATATATACAGTATGAGTAAAACGATATATACAGTATGAAGAAAACGATATATACAGTATGAGTAAAACGATAGATACAGTATGAATAAAACGATATGTACAGTATGAATACAACGATATATACAGTATGAGTAAAACGATATATACAGTATGAGTAAAACGATATGTACAGTATGGGTAAAACGATATATACAGTACGAATAAAACGATATATACAGTATGAGTAAAACGATATATACAGTATGAGGAAAACGATATATACAGTATGAATAAAACGATATATACAGTATGAATAAAATGATATATACAGTATGAATAAAACGATATATACAGTATGAGAAAAACGATATATACAGTATGAAAAAAATGGTATATACAGTATGAATAAAACGATATATACAGTATGAGTAAAACGATATATACAGTATGAGTAAAACGATATATACAGTATGAATAAAACGATATATACAGTATGAGCAAAACGATATTTACAGTATGAGTAAAATGATATATACAGTATGAGTAAAATGATATATACAGTATGAATAAAACGATATATACAGTATGAGTAAAACGATATATACAGTATGAGTAAAACGATATATACAGTATGAGTACAACGATATATACAGTATGAGTAAAACGATATATACAGTATGAGTAAAACGATATATACAGTATGAATAAAACGATATATACAGTATGAGTAAAACGATATATACAGTATGAGTAAAACGATATATACAGTATGAGTAAAACGATATATACAGGATGAGTAAAACGATATATACAGTATGAGTAAAACGATATATACTGTATGAATAAAACGATATATACAGTATGAATAAAATGATATATACAGTATGAGTAAAACGGTATATACAGTATGAATAAAACGATATATACAGTATGAGTAAAACGATATATACAGTATGAGTAAAACGATATATACAGTATGAGTAAAACGATATATACAGTATGAATAAAACGATATATACAGTTTGAGCAAAAAGGATATATACAGTATGAGTAAAACGATATATACAGTATGAATAAAACGATATATACAGTATGAATAAAATGATATATACAGTATGAATAAAACGATATATACAGTTTGAGCAAAAAGGATATATACAGTATGAGTAAAACGATATATACAGTATGAATAAAACGATTATATACAGTATGAATACAACGATATATACAGTATGAGTAAAACGATATATACAGTATGAGTAAAACGATATATACAGTATGAATACAATGATATATACAGTATGAATAAAACGATATATACAGTATGAGTAAAACGATATATACAGTATGAGTAAAACGATATATACAGTATGAATAAAACGATATATACAGTATGAGTAAAACGATATTTACAGTATGAGTAAAATGATATATACAGTATGAATAAAACGATATATACAGTATGAGTAAAACGATATATACAGTATGAGTAAAACGATATATACAGTATGAGTAAAACGGTATATACAGTATGAGTAAAACGGTATATACAGTATGAGTAAAACGATATATACAGTATGAATAAAACGATATATACAGTATGAGTAGAACGACATATACAGTATGAATAAAATGATATATACAGTATGAATAAAACGATATATACAGTTTGAATAAAACGATATATACAGTATGAATAAAACGATATATACAGTATGAATACAACGATATATACAGTATGAGTAAAACTATGTATACAGTATGAATACAACGATATATGCAGTATGAATAAAACGATATATACAGTATGAGTAAAACGATATATACAGTATGAGTAAAACGATATATACAGTATGAGGTAAACGATATATACAGTATGAATAAAACGATATATACAGTATGAGTAAAACGATATATACAGTATGAATAAAACGATATATACAGTATGAATAAAACGATATATACAGTATGAATAAAACGATATATACAGTATGAATAAAACGATATATATAGTATGAGTAAAACGATATATACAGTATGAGTAAAACGATATATACAGTATGAATAAAACGATATATACTGTATGAATAAAACGATATATACAGTATGAGTAAAACGATATATACAGTATGAGTAAAACGATATATACAGTATGAATAAAACGATATATACCGTATGAATAAAACGATATATACAGTATGAGTAAAACGATATATACAGTATGAATAAAACGATATATACAGTATGGGTAAAACGCTATATACAGTATGAATAAAATGATATATACAGTATGAATAAAACGATATATACAGTATGAGTAAAACGATATATACAGTATGAATAAAACGATATATACAGTATGAATAAAACGATATATACAGTATGAATAAAACGATATATACAGTATGAGTAAACCGATATATACAGTATGAGTAAAACGATAAACACAGTATGAATAAAACGATATATACAGTATGAATAAAATGATATCTACAGTATGAGTAAAACGATATATACAGTATGAGTAAAATGATATATACAGTATGAATAAAACGGTATATACAGTATGAATAAAATGATATATACAGTATGAATAAAACGATATATACAGTATGAGTAAAACGATATATACAGCATGAATAAAACGATATATACAGTATGAGTAAAACGATATATACAGTATGAATAAAATGATATATACAGTATGAATAAAACGATTTTGCCATTATGAATAAAGCGATATATACAGTATGAATAAAACGATATATACAGTATGAGTAAAACGATATATACAGTATGAGTAAAACGATATATACAGTATGCGTAAAACGATATATACAGTCTGAATAAAACGATATTCCCAGTATGAGTAAAACGATATATACAGTCTGAATAAAACGATATATACAGTATGAGTAAAACGATATATACAGTATGCGTAAAACGATATATACAGTCTGAATAAAACGATATATACAGTATGCGTAAAACGATATATACAGTCTGAATAAAACGATATATACAGTATGAGTAAAACGATATATACAGTATGCGTAAAACGATATTATACAGTCTGAATAAAACGATATATACAGTATGCGTAAAACGATATATACAGTCTGAATAAAACGATATATACAGTCTGAATAAAACGATATATACAGTATGAGTAAAACGATATATACAGTATGCGTAAAACGATATATACAGTCTGAATAAAACGATATTTCCAGTATGAGTAAAACGATATATACAGTATGAATAAAACGATATATACAGTATGAGTAAAACGATATATACAGTATGAGTAAAACGATATATACAGTATGAGTAAAACGATATATACAGTATGAATAAAATGATATATACAGTATGAATAAAACGATTTGTACAGTATGAGTAAACCGATATATACAGTATGAGTAAAACGATATATACAGTATGAATAAAATGATATATACAGTGTGAATACAACGATATATACAGTTTGAGTAAAACGATATATACAGTATGAGTAAAACGATATATACAGTATGAGTAAAACGATATATACAGTATGAATAAAATGATATATACAGTATGCATAAAACGATATATACAGTATGAGTAAAACGATATGTACAGTATGAATAAAACGATATATACAGTATGAATAAAATTATATATACAGTATGAATAAAACGATATATACAGTATGAATACAACGATATATACAGTATGAGTAAAACGATATATACAGTATGAGTAAAACGATATACAGTATGAGTAAAATATATAATGTAACGATATAAAATGTAACGATATATACAGTATGAGTAAAACGATATATACAGTATAAATAAAACGCTATATACAGTATGAGTAAAACGATATATACAGTATGAATAATGTATGAGTAAAACGATACATACAGTATGAATAAAACGATATATGCAGTATGAGTATGAATAAAACGATATATACAGTATGAATAAAACGATATATACAGTATGAGTAAAACGATATATACAGTATGAGTAAAACGGTATATACAGTATGAATACAACGATATATACAGTATGAATAAAACGATATATACATTATGAGTAAAACGATATATACAGTATGAGTAAAACGATATATACAGTATGAATAAAACGATATATACAGTATGAGTAAAACGATATATACAGTATGAGAAAAACGATATATACAGTATGAGTAAAACGATATATACAGTATGAAGAAAACGATATATACAGTATGAGTAAAACGATAGATACAGTATGAATAAAACGATATGTACAGTATGAATACAACAATATATACAGTATGAGTAAAACGATATATACAGTATGAGTAAAACGATATGTACAGTATGAGTAAAACGATATATACAGTACGAATAAAACGATATATACAGTATGAGTAAAACGATATATACAGTATGAGGAAAACGATATATACAGTATGAATAAAACGATATATACAGTATGAATAAAATGATATATACAGTATGAATAAAACGATATATACAGTATGAGAAAAACGATATATACAGTATGAAAAAAATGGTATATACAGTATGAATAAAACGATATATACAGTATGAGTAAAACGATATATACAGTATGAGTAAAACGATATATACAGTATGAATAAAACGATATATACAGTATGAGTAAAACGATATTTACAGTATGAGTAAAATGATATATACAGTATGAGTAAAATGATATATACAGTATGAATAAAACGATATATACAGTATGAGTAAAACGATATATACAGTATGAGTAAAACGATATATACAGTATGAGTACAACGATATATACAGTATGAGTAAAACGATATATACAGTATGAGTAAAACGATATATACAGTATGAATAAAACGATATATACAGTATGAGTACAACGATATATACAGTATGAATTAAACGATATATACAGTATGAGTAAAACGATATATACAGTATGAATAAAACGATACATACAGTATGAATAAAATGATATATACAGTATGAATAAAACGATATATACAGTATGAATAAAACGATATATACAGTATGAGTAAAACGATATATACAGTATGAATAAAATGATATATATGAATAAAACGATATATACAGTTTGAATAAAACGATATATACAGTATGAATACAACGATATATACAGTTTGAATAAAACGATATATACAGTATGAATAAAACTATATATGCAGTATGAGTAAAACGATATATACAGTATGAATAAAACGATATATACAGTATGAATAAAACGATATATACAGTATGAATAAAACGATATATACAGTATGAATAAAACGATATATACAGTATGAATAAAACGTTATGTACAGTATGAATAAAACGATATATACAGTATGAATAAAACGATATATACAGTATGAGTAAAACGAGATATACAGTATGAGTGAAACGATATATACAGTATGAGTAAAACGATATATACAGTATGAGTAAAACGATATATACAGTATGAATAATATGATATATACAGTATGAATAAAACGATATATACAGTATGAATAATACGATATATACAGTATGAATAATACGATATATACAGTATGAATAAAACGATATGTACAGTATGAATAATACGATATATACAGTATGACTAAAACGATATATACAGTATGAATACAACGATATATACAGTATGAATAATACGATATATACAGTATGAATAAAACGATATATACAGTATGAATAATACGATATATATAGTATGAATAAAACGATATATACAGTATGAATAAAACGATATATACAGTATGAATAATACGATATATACAGTATGAATAAAACGATATATACAGTATGAGAAAAACGATATATACAGTATGAGTAAAACGATATATACAGTATGAATAAAACGATATATACAGTATGAATAAAACGATATATACAGTATGAATAAAACGATATATACAGTATGAATAAAACGATATATACAGTATGAATAAAACGATATATACAGTATGAGTAAAACGATATATACAGTATGAATAATACGATATATACAGTATGAGTAAAACGATGTATGCAGTATGAGTAAACCGATATATACAGTATGAGTAAACCGATATATACAGTATGAATAAAACGATATATACAGTATGCATAATACGATATATACAGTATGAGTAAAACGATATATACAGTATGAGTAATACGATATATACAGTATGAGTAAAACGATGCATGCAGTATGAGTAAACCGATATATACAGTATGAATAAAACGATATATACAGTATGAATAAAACGATATATACAGTATGAGTAAACCGATATATACAGTATGAATAAAACGATATATACAGTATGAATAAAACGATATATACAGTATGAATAATACGATATTTACAGTATGAATAAAACGATATATGCAGTATGAATAAAACGATATATACAGTATGAATAAAACGATATATGCAGTATGAATAAAACGATATATACAGTATGAATAAAACGATATATACAGTATGAATAAAACGATATATGCAGTATGAATAAAACGATATATACAGTATGAATAAAACGATATATGCAGTATGAATAAAACGATATATACAGTATGAATAAAACGATATATACAGTATGAATAAAACGATATATACAGTATGAATAAAACGATATATGCAGTATGAATAAAACGATATATACAGTATGAATAAAACGATATATGCAGTATGAATAAAACGATATATACAGTATGAATAAAACGATATATACAGTATGAATAAAACGATATATACAGTATGAATAAAACGATATATACAGTATGAATAAAACGATATATGCAGTATGAATAAAACGATATATACAGTATGAATAAAACGATATATACAGTATGAATAAAACGATGTATACAGTATGAATAAAACGATATATACAGTATGAGTAAAACGATATATACAGTATGAGTAAAACGATATACACAGTATGAATAAAACGATATATACAGTATGAGTAAAACGATATATACAGTATGAGTAAAACGATATATACAGTATGAATAAAACGATATATACAGTATGAAAAAAACGATATATACAGTATGAGTAAAACGATATATACAGTATGAATAAACCGATATATACAGTATGAGTAAAACGATATATACAGTATGAATAAAACGATATATACAGTATGAGTAAAACGATATATACAGTATGAATAAAACGATATATACAGTATGAGTAAAACGATATATACAGTATGAATAAAACGATATATACAGTATGAGTAAAACGATATATACAGTCTGAATAAAACGATATATACAGTATGAATAAAACGATATATACAGTATGAATAAAACGATATATACAGTATGAGTAAAACGAGATATACAGTATGAGTGAAACGATATATACAGTATGAGTAAAACGATATATACAGTATGAGTAAAACGATATATACAGTATGAATAATATGATATATACAGTATGAATAAAACGATATATACAGTATGAATAATACGATATATACAGTATGAATAAAACGATATGTACAGTATGAATAATACGATATATACAGTATGACTAAAACGATATATACAGTATGAATACAACGATATATACAGTATGAATAATACGATATATACAGTATGAATAAAACGATATATACAGTATGAATAATACGATATATATAGTATGAATAAAACGATATATACAGTATGAATAAAACGATATATACAGTATGAATAATACGATATATACAGTATGAATAAAACGATATATACAGTATGAGTAAAACGATATATACAGTATGAGTAAAACGATATATACAGTATGAATAAAACGATATATACAGTATGAATAAAACGATATATACAGTATGAATAAAACGATATATACAGTATGAATAAAACGATATATACAGTATGAATAAAGCGATATATACAGTATGAGTAAAACGATATATACAGTATGAATAATACGATATATACAGTATGAGTAAAACGATGTATGCAGTATGAGTAAACCGATATATACAGTATGAGTAAACCGATATATACAGTATGAATAAAACGATATATACAGTATGCATAATACGATATATACAGTATGAGTAAAACGATATATACAGTATGAGTAATACGATATATACAGTATGAGTAAAACGATGTATGCAGTATGAGTAAACCGATATATACAGTATGAATAAAACGATATATACAGTATGAATAAAACGATATATACAGTATGAGTAAACCGATATATACAGTATGAATAAAACGATATATACAGTATGAATAAAACGATATATACAGTATGAATAATACGATATTTACAGTATGAATAAAACGATATATGCAGTATGAATAAAACGATATATACAGTATGAATAAAACGATATATGCAGTATGAATAAAACGATATATACAGTATGAATAAAACGATATATACAGTATGAATAAAACGATATATGCAGTATGAATAAAACGATATATACAGTATGAATAAAACGATATATGCAGTATGAATAAAACGATATATACAGTATGAATAAAACGATATATACAGTATGAATAAAACGATATATACAGTATGAATAAAACGATATATGCAGTATGAATAAAACGATATATACAGTATGAATAAAACGATATATGCAGTATGAATAAAACGATATATACAGTATGAATAAAACGATATATACAGTATGAATAAAACGATATATACAGTATGAATAAAACGATATATACAGTATGAATAAAACGATATATGCAGTATGAATAAAACGATATATACAGTATGAATAAAACGATATATACAGTATGAATAAAACGATGTATACAGTATGAATAAAACGATATATACAGTATGAGTAAAACGATATATACAGTATGAGTAAAACGATATACACAGTATGAATAAAACGATATATACAGTATGAGTAAAACGATATATACAGTATGAGTAAAACGATATATACAGTATGAATAAAACGATATATACAGTATGAAAAAAACGATATATACAGTATGAGTAAAACGATATATACAGTATGAATAAACCGATATATACAGTATGAGTAAAACGATATATACAGTATGAATAAAACGATATATACAGTATGAGTAAAACGATATATACAGTATGAATAAAACGATATATACAGTATGAGTAAAACGATATATACAGTATGAATAAAACGATATATACAGTATGAGTAAAACGATATATACAGTCTGAATAAAACGATATATACAGTATGAGTAAAACGATATATAAAGTATGAATAAAACGATATATACAGTATGAATAAAACGATATATACAGTATGAGTAAAACGATATATACAGTATGAATAAAACGATATATACAGTATGAATAAAACGATATATACAGTATGAATAAAACGATATATACAGTATGAGTAAAACGATATATACAGTATGCATAAAACGATGTGTGCAGTATGAATAAAACGATATATACAGTATGAATAAAACGATATATACAGTATGCGTAATACGATATATACAGTATGAGTAAACCGATATATACAGTATGAATAAAACGATATATACAGTATGAATAAAACGATATATACAGTATGAATAATACGATATATACAGTATGAATAAAACGATATATACAGTATGAATAAAACGATATATACAGTATGAGTAAAACGATATATACAGTATGAATAAAACGATATATACAGTATGAATAATACGATATATACAGTATGAATACAACGATATATACAGTATGAATAAAACGATCTATACAGTATGAATAATACGATATATACAGTATGAATAAAACGGTATATACAGTATGAGTAAAACGATATATACAGTATGCATAAAACGATATATACAGTATGAATAATACGATATATACAGTATGAATAAAACGATATATGCAGTATGAATAAAACGATATATTGTGAGAAACCACCGGTGAAACCACCTGTTCTCACCCAGATTTGGTGCCCCGCCCGCCACGTGACGTGACCTCCTTGGAGCCTCACGCGATTGGTGGAGGGTCAGAGAGCGCGGTCGCCATCTTATGCAACGGACGCGACTCTCGAAGGCTCCGAGTGGGAAATAGATAAAGGGATTTCCCTTAATCTTCACGACAGCCGCGTTGGGCTGATCGTTTACCGTTCTGTATTTTACGAGTGAGTAACTCCGGAAGAGAACGAGTGATTCCCGGATCTCGTGGATTGGAACCGTGAGTCAGATATTGCCTGCGTCGTGTTGGAGCTGCTGGCCGACCGTTCCTGCAGGCCTTGTGCGGTGTATTCCACTCTGTTACCCTCCGAGTCCCGGAGATCGTCGATTGGAACCGCGAGTGATCTTGCCCTCGTCCTGTTTGGAGCTTCTGGGGCCGACAGTTCCTGCAGGCTTTGTGCAGTGTATTCCATTCTGTTACCATTTATGGTTTTTGTGATCGAGCCAATAAAGCATCGTGCCTTACCCCTAGAAGGCCGATTAAAACACAATTGTGTTTATTGAGTTCTCTCTGTCCACTCCGTGGACTACTTGAAGCCCGGACATTAACGTCCGTATTCCGTGCTGGGAACCATTTCACAGCCGGGATCGCGACAAATGGGTTGCTCGTCCTAGGATCATTCAAGTAAGAGACATTCGAATTGAGACGGGAATTCTGCATCTGCATCTTCTTTGCATCTTCTCACCAGCGGACGCCGTCTTGGAGGAGCCTTCTCGCCAGCGGGCGCCGTCTTGGAGGAGCCTTCTCGCCGTGGGACGCTGTCTTGGGTGGTGCTTCACTGCCGAATAAGTGAATAGCTTCGGATCCCTCCAAACAACCGACAAAAAAAAAAAAAACGTGAGTATTTGTACGTGGTATTTTTCTCATTGGCAATTTGATGTGCGGTGGTGATATTGTGTAGTTCGTGTCGTATTTCCCCAACAGAGCGTTGTGTTTGAGCGTTGTGTTTTGTGCCTTGTCTTATGATAACTCGTAGCCAAGCTATGTCGACCAGAGAAGTGAGAGTTCAACCTGATCATGTTGACAGTCGCGTGGGTGGCGATGCGAGCGACGCAATCAGCCTTGACCCAGTCACTAAACCCGATATGTTAGGAAGCGATTCCATCATGACTAAATGCATGCGTTCGCCCTTCTGGACCGGGCTGACTCCGGTTCAACAACTTGACATGTATAACAGGGAGAATGACAGGGCAGAGGCAGAGCGTGCGGCAGCAGAGAGAGAGCGTGAGAGAGAGAGAGAGCGTGCGGCAGCAGCAGAGGCAGAGCGTGCTGCGGCAGCAGAGAGAGAGCATGCGGCAGCAGAGAGAGAGCGTGAGAGAGAGAGAGAGCGTGCGGCAGCAGCAGAGGCAGAGCGTGCTGCGGCAGCAGAGAGAGAGCATGCGGCAGCAGAGAGAGAGCGTGAGAGAGAGAGAGAGCGTGCGGCAGCAGCAGAAGCTGAACGCGTCAGAGAGCATGAGTTGCGAATGTTGACTGAACGACCGCGGGCAGAGGGGTCTGCTGCAAGAGTCCCGGAAACTGTTCATGTTCGTTTGCCGGACTGGACGGGAGACACGAAGCCAGAAGCGTATCTGGAGATGGCGGAGAAGTTGTTGGCTGCCGGTGGCATTGATGAGAGCTTGTGGGTCGGCCATCTTGTGAGCCATCTATCTGAGAGGGCGAGGGAGGTATATGCGAGGATGGCAACCGAGGACGCAAACAAATACAGGGCATTGAAGGCCGAGATTTTGAACGCCTATGCGGTGTCCGCATGTATTTATAGGAGAAATTTTTTCAGCTGGACTCGTGAGTCCAGTCAAACCTATGAGGAACATTCGCGGGCCTTGTTGGAACAGCTGCAGAGATGGTTCAAGGGGAGCAAGGTTGAGTTACCTCAAGCGGTTGCGGAACTCCTGGTGCGTTACCGTATCGATCAACAGCTTCCGCCTGACTTAGCATTGTTTCTTGTCGACAAAGACACTGTTTCCTTGGCAGACTGCGTCAACCTTATTGATAAACATGTTTTGGCGTGCAAAATGCTGCAAGTCACGCAGTCGCGTCGTAAGACGGAGGAGTCTGCGATCAAGACCGCCCCCCGTCTGCCCGGCGGCTGGATCGAGGGGAGGGGTTCTCCGATGCCCTCCACTGGTGGCGGTCGTGAGCCGCAGACCAGGGCAGGGCCCTGGTGCGATTTCTGCAAACGCGTGGGGCACGGTGAAAACCGCTGCTTCTCTAATCCCGCTAGTCCGGCCTACCGAGGCAACCCTCCTGTTAAGTCGGAGGGAGATCAGTGGAGCTCATCCGCCGGGCCCTCGCACACGACGGTGGCATCGGTGACCGAGGTCACTGCCACCGAGGCTAATTCCATTCATCCACTGTACCAGGATTATTCAGGGACAGCCTTAGTGGGTGGCCCTGATTCGATGCTGAAGTTTGAGGCCCAATACCTTCGGGATACTGGGGCGACACGGTGTGTTCTCCGGGCGGGGGTAGTTCCGGCCTCTCAGATGCGTTATACCGGCGAGTATACCCTCCTTCGGGGCATTGACCGGGTTCTTGGCCGGTATCCCCTTGCCCTCCTCGAGGTCCGGAGTGACATTTTTAAGGGTCCAGTGACCTGTGTGGTGGTACCCTACTACCCGATACCCGGGGTCTCCTTGCTGATTGGCAATGATGCCATGGCCAGGGAGGAGTCATTGACTCTGACCTGTGGGGGGGTCACTAGATCCCAGAGTAAACAGGCGGAGAGAGTGGCGGAGTCAGACATATCTTCACTCTGGCCCGAGGAGCCTAGCGCCTCGACTCCAGTTCCCGACGGTGACGTTGCGTCAGCTGAAGTCCACCCGAGCCTCCCGTCAAGCCACCCTCAGGTGCCGTGCTCCTCAGGGACCGCTCCCGCCATGTCGCGATTCAGCAGGAACGCTAATGCTAAGGTATATGTGGGAAACCTGGGCAATGGAGCAGCGAAAGCCGAGCTAGGGAGGGTCTTCGAACATTACGGACCACTCCGCAACGTATGGGTTGCTCGAAACCCACCTGGATTTGCAGTTGTTGAGTTTGAAGAGCCACGAGATGCTGAAGATTCGGTCAGAGCCCTTGATGGAAGGTTAATTTGCGGATCGCGTGTGTGCGTCGAGATGTCGAATGGCATGTCGCGGCGGCCTCGTTTCAGACGCCCTTTGGTCCGCAGGCCTTTCGACCCGAACGATCGATGTTACCAGTGCGGTGAAAGGGGTCATTACGCATATGACTGTTGTTCTCGACACCGGAGGAGTACCCGCCGCTCTAGGTCTCGGCCCGTTTCCTTCCTGTCAACGCTTCCCCCAACTTGAGTTTGGCCCCCTTGCCTCTCTATTGTGCTTTGTGTGAAGTGTAACTCTTGTAGGGTAGATATTAATGTGGTGTATGGTGTTAAAATTTGTGTGTGAAAAAAAAAACCAAACTGGTTCATTGTTAACCTGTTAATGCCTGTTAATTGCCTGTGCGTTAATAATTGCGTTATTGTTGCGCTATTGCGTTGCGTTGTATTGTTGCGTTGTTGCGTTATTGTTGTTAATAAGTGTTAATAATTGTTAATTGCGTTAATTGCCTGTTAGCGATTACCGCCATCATCTTGCCATGTGATTTGCACCTACTACAAATACTGGTTTTAAAAACGCCGTCTATTCGACGGGGTTTTTACTTAGGGGGGGAGGACTGTGAGAAACCACCGGTGAAACCACCTGTTCTCACCCAGATTTGGTGCCCCGCCCGCCACGTGACGTGACCTCCTTGGAGCCTCACGCGATTGGTGGAGGGTCAGAGAGCGCGGTCGCCATCTTATGCAACGGACGCGACTCTCGAAGGCTCCGAGTGGGAAATAGATAAAGGGATTTCCCTTAATCTTCACGACAGCCGCGTTGGGCTGATCGTTTACCGTTCTGTATTTTACGAGTGAGTAACTCCGGAAGAGAACGAGTGATTCCCGGATCTCGTGGATTGGAACCGTGAGTCAGATATTGCCTGCGTCGTGTTGGAGCTGCTGGCCGACCGTTCCTGCAGGCCTTGTGCGGTGTATTCCACTCTGTTACCCTCCGAGTCCCGGAGATCGTCGATTGGAACCGCGAGTGATCTTGCCTGCGTCCTGTTTGGAGCTTCTGGGGCCGAGAGTTCCTGCAGGCTTTGTGCAGTGTATTCCATTCTGTTACCATTTATGGTTTTTGTGATCGAGCCAATAAAGCATCGTGCCTTACCCCTAGAAGGCCGATTAAAACACAATTGTGTTTATTGAGTTCTCTCTGTCCACTCCGTGGACTACTTGAAGCCCGGACATTAACGTCCGTATTCCGTGCTGGGAACCATTTCACAGCCGGGATCGCGACAATATACAGTATGAATAAAACGATATTTTCAGTATGAGTAAAACGATATATACAGTATGAATAAAACGATATATACAGTATGAATAAAACGATATATACAGTATGAATAAAACGATATATACAGTATGAGTAATACGATATATACAGTATGAGTAAAACGATATATACAGTATGAGTAAAACGATATATACAGTATGAATAAAACGATATATGCAGTATGAGTAAAACGATATATACAGTATGAATAAAACGATATATACAGTATGAATAAAACGATATATACAGTATGAATAAAACGATATATACAGTATGAATAATACGATATATACAGTATGAGTAAAACGATATATACAATTTGAATAAAACGATATATACAGTATGAATAAAACGATATATACAGTATGAGTAAAACGATATATACAGTATGAGTAAAACGATATATACAGTATGAATAAAACGATATATACAGTATGAATAAAACGATATATACAGTCTGAGTAAAACTATATATACAGTATGAGTAAAACGATATATACAGTATGAATAAAACGATATATACAGTGTAGTGAAATCGTATTCGTACTGAACCCGGGGTGATGCTCGCTGCTCGTTGACACCGCTAGGGGCGTGACTATAAGACCCGCTGCTGCGGACGGTGTTCCGAGATTTCTCCTGTGACACGTTACATCTGGTAGACTCGCTAACGGTACGCCAGCATAGAATATCCAGCTTGCTTGCATTGAATGTTATGAATGGTCCCATGTGATGTCACATCATATACTTATTGTATTTCCTGCTTTACAGGATGATGTTATGATCTAAATGGAATTAAACCACCCGTTGGACTAAAGTTGTGTGGACCTGATTGGTTTTCCACAACACTTAATTCCATTTATATCTACCGACATGGCTGGCAACAAGACGCTGGCGGTTGCCGTATTCTGCGCCGACCCGCAAGCCCCGGATGGTGGCTTGCAACTGAAGCACTGGCTCAGAACATTGGAGAATCATTTCGACGAGCCTGAGACCGCGCCGACGGCTGCCGCGAAGCTAGCAACTCTTCATTCAAAAATCGACTACCGGGTGTACAACTCCATCGCTCAATGCGCGACGTATGACCTCTCGATCGCGGAGCTCAAACGGCTGTACATAAAGGAAAAAAGCCCGGTGTATGCACGATATTTGCTGCAAACGCGACGTCAGCAACCCAACGAGGCGATGGACCACTCCGCCCAGGAGCTCCGGCAGCTCTTGCTGGACAGCACCAGGGAGCCACGGACTCCCGCGCAGTCTCAGGATGATCTTCTTTTAGATGCCTTCATTGCAGGGGTCTCCTCCCAGGAACTAAGGCTCAAGCTCTTAGAGAAGACCGACCTGACCTTCGCTACAGCACTCGAGCAAGGGAAAGTATACACCGAAGCGCGGATGCAATCGAACACCTATGATCGCACGCGCCTCTTGGCGGGCACTACACTACACGCCCGGCCGGAGAGTGCTACCGCCGAGGACGCGGACCTGCTCGCGGAACTCCGGGATGCTCCGGAGGAAGACCCAGTCCTGACGGCTGCCGTTACGACCAGACCCAAGGCCTTACGCGGGGCCGCATGCTTTTTCTGTGGGGGGCCACGCCATGCCCGGCCCGTGTGTCCGGCCCGAGACGCTATATGCCATTTGTGCTCGCAAAAAGGACATTACGCGAAAGTGTGCAGGAAAACGGCACGCGGCTCGCGGCTCATTGAATCGCGCGGTCGCGGTCGCGCGGGCGCGGCGACCTTGAATGGGCTCATTGCGGAGCCTGCGAGCCGAGCCCGAAACCCGGCGCCTTACCCGACTTCGAAAGGGAGGGCCCCTCTCTGCGGGCCCCTGGGCGCTCAGACGTCCTTGGCGGGCGTCACCGGACAGCCACCACAGTCTCATCCTCAATCGGGCACGAAGTACGTGTCCTTGACCAAACTCCGGGCCACGCAAGGGGCTTTGAAGCCTCGCCAAGCCCCAGCGGAACGTTCTCCTCGTGTCGTCCACGAGCTAACGGTGGCCCTCACCCCGGAAAAGGCGATTTCGAATACTACGGAGGCCTTTTTCTGCCAAAAGTGTCAAAAGGCGATTTCGAATACTACGGAGGCCTTTTTCTGTCAGAATTGTCAGATTTTGAATCGCGAAACACCGGAATGCTTGGGAAAGCCCTCTGATGGCGTTAATGGATTCCCCATGGTCAACGCAGACTCCAGCCACGACCGCAAAACTGCTGCTGGCATAGGATCCACCCGCGAGGCTTGTCCGACCCATTCGGGGGGCTCAGTCCCACTCCCAGCAGCCTCGTCTGGCCTGGCTCAAGCCCTTATTCCCCTCATGGTCGAAGGCCATTGTGTTCGGGCCTTGGTGGATACAGGGTCTACGGATAGTTTTATCGACCAGCGACTTGTGCTCAGGCATGGATGGCGGATCTGGAGGTCTACGAGACGGATCTTCATGGCTTCCCAGGGGCTTCGACTCAGCACGAAGGGGGAATGCCGATTGAAACTCGTGCTAAAGGGACGGGTTTTCCCTGATGTACACCTTATGGTTTTACCCGCATTATGTGCTGATATTCTGTTAGGACACGATTTTCTTAAGCTGCATGGACGTCTGGTAATGGAGTTTGGTGGGCCTGACACGCTTGTTGTGGGGGCGGACGACGCGCTTGCGGTGTGCGCCCTAGCGCAAATGGACGTCCAGCCGCTTTCGCTGTTCCCCAATCTAACCTCCGACTGCACCCCTGTCGCGGTGAAATCACGGCGCTACTCTCGCGCAGACATGCAATTCATTGCGGACGAAACGGCTCAGCTCTTGAAAGACGGCATCATAGAACCTATAGGTCGCCGTGGCGCACCCAGGTCTTGGTGGTGCACAGCGAGGCCCATCGCAGACGCATGGTAATCGACTATTCCCAAACGATTAACCACTTTACACAGCTGGATGCCTACCCCCTTCCGAGAATGGACGCGCTGGTGCAACAGGTGTCCCAGCATTCGGTCTATAGCACTCTCGATCTCCGTAGTGCATACCACCAGATCCCTATCTCTAGGGCGGATCGTATCTATACCGCATTTGAGTCGGGGCAGCGGTTGTACCAATTTACGCGATTGCCTTTTGGGGTAACGAACGGGGTCGCTTGTTTCCAGAGGGCCATGGATGACCTTGTTGCGCGGGAGCACTTAACCGATGTTTTCGTCTACCTCGATAATCTTACGGTTTGTGGGTATGACCAAGGGCACCATGATGCTAATCTGAAGCGCTTCCTTGAGGTCGCGCAGAGGTATCACTTAACTATGAACGAGGATAAGTGCCAATACTCCCTACGCACGATAGATCTTCTGGGGTACACCGTGACCCATGGCTCTGTCGCTCCGGATAAGGAGCGTCTGCGACCTTTGCTCGACATGGCCCCTCCCTGTGATCGGGCGTCCCTGAAGCGCGCCCTTGGGCTGTTCGCCCATTACTCCAAATGGGTGCCAAGTTTCTCCGCGAAACTTCGCCCCCTCGTGGCCTGCGACACCTTCCCACTGAGTCCGGCCGCATTGGCGGCCTTTGAAGGCCTTAAGGCCGACATCGCCCGAGCCGCCATGGCGACAATCGACGAGAGCGGCTCTTTCGTCCTCGAAAGTGACGCCTCGGATCAGGCCATCGCGGCGACCCTCTCCCAAGGGGGGCGTCCCGTGGCTTTCTTTTCACGGACTCTTACCACCGCTGAGCGGAGACACTCGTCCGTTGAAAAGGAAGCGTATGCGATCGTCGAGTCTATTCGGCGATGGCGCCCGTACTTACTCGGGTGGAGCTTCCAAATCATCACGGACCAGCAAAGCGTTGCGTTCATGTACGACACCTTACACGCCCAGCGCATTAAGAATGAGAAAATCACTCGCTGGCATATCGAACTCGCCGACTTCTGTTACACCATCAAATATCGCCCGGGGAAGGATAACAGGGCCGCCGATGCCTTATCACGACCGGCTACATGCGCGGGTATCACCTCTTTGGAGGGCCTACGGGTGCTGCATGCCACTGCGGGCCATCCCGGCATAATGCGTTTCGCTCATTTTGTGCGGTGTGGCAATCTCCCATACTCGATTGACAATATCCGCCGTATCTGTCGCGACTGCGCTATCTGCGCGGAAATCAAACCGCGTTTCTATAACCCTCCCATGGGGACTCTGGTTAAGGCTACGCGACCGTGGGAACGCTTGGCGATGGATTTCAAGGGCCCATTGCCGGTGTCGAGCGGCTCTCGCTATCTGCTCACTATCGTCGATGAGTACTCGCGATTCCCCTTTGCTTATACGTGCGCGGACATGACTGCTGCCACGGTGATGCGATGCTTACAGAACTTGTTCTCAATGTTCGGTTACCAGGCCTATGTCCATACCGACCGGGGTGCGGTCTTCTTGTCTCAGGAGGTGCGCGGCTATCTGCTCCAAAATAACATTGCTTCTAGTTACACCACGCCGTACAGACCCCAGGCTAATGGGCAGATCGAACGCTTCAACGGGATTATCTGGAGGGCCGTCATGCTCAACCTCCGGACCCTCGGCCGGGGCCTCGATAAATGGGCTTGGTCGCTACCTGCGGCGTTGAACTCGATCAGGGCTCTCCTGAGTACGGCAACCAACCAAACTCCCCACGAGCGACTTTTCCACCACCCCAGGAGCTCGGGGTGTTTACGGTCTTTGCCCAGTTGGCTCGCTGGGCCCGGGCCGGCCTACCTTAAACGGGCGGTTCGCGCGAGCAAGTACTACCCCCTAGTGGACAAAGTGCAGATTCTCCAGGCTAATCCTGAGCATGCTCGTGTGATGACGACTGATGGCCGTGAGACTACTGTCTCCGTCCGCCACCTTGCCCCTTGCGGGGTCGCTGACCTGAGTAGGGAATCGGACGAACCGATCGAACCCATCTATGAGACTATGGCCTCTCCCGACGCTCCCATCGCCGAAAGTCTACCGACCCTCCCCTCGCCGAGTCTACCTGGGCCCGACAACTTGGAGTTACCCCCTTCGTCACCCGACCCTGATGGCGCCTCCGACGCCGGGGACACAGGGATACGTAATGCCGTACCCGGGGAATTTCGGACGCGTGCTGGCAGAGAAATTCGCTGCCCGGCCCGATACGGTTGGGTCGACTGATGTTCCGCACCCTGTTCGTGCTGACGCTCACTCGCTTTTAGCCGCACTGCCGTATAATTCTGATGGGGGGGGGGGGGAGAATGTAGTGAAATCGTATTCGTACTGAACCCGGGGTGATGCTCGCTGCTCGTTGACACCGCTAGGGGCGTGACTATAAGACCCGCTGATGCGGACGGTGCTCCGAGATTTCTCCTGTGACACGTTACATCTGGTAGACTCGCTAACGGTACGCCAGCATAGAATATCCAGCTTGCTTGCATTGAATGTTATGAATGGTCCCATGTGATGTCACATCGTATACTTATTGTATTTCCTGCTTTACAGGATGATGTTATGATCTAAATGGAATTAAACCACCCGTTGGACTAAAGTTGTGTGGACCTGATTGGTTTTCCACAACATACAGTATGAATAAAACGATATATACAGTATGAGTAAAACGATATATACAGTATGAATAAAACGATATATACAGTATGAGTAAAACGCTATATACAGTATGAATAAAATGATATATACAGTATGAATAAAACGATATATACAGTATGAATACAACGATATATACAGTATGAGTAAAACGATATATACAGTATGAATAAAACGATGTATGCAGTATGAGTACAACGATATATACAGTATGAATAAAATGATATATACAGTATGAATAAAACGATATATACAGTATGAGTAAAACGATATATACAGTATGAACTAGAACGGGCACTCGGTAGAGCGCATACCTTCGCCGCAGCTACTGTTCTGTACTTGGCATGGGAGTGTAGGGAACAGAACAACAAAAATACGATTTTGACCTTTTCGTGACCTTGACCTTGACCTTTGACCCGATTGCTCCCAAAATCTAATCAAATGTGTCCCGTATAATATCCAATCATCCCACCAAATTTCATGCAATTCGGTGGAATACTTTTTGAGTTATGCGAATAACATACACACACACACACACACACACAGACATACAAATAAATACACAGCGATCAAAACATAACCTTCCGCTTTTGCGAAGGTAATCAACTAGAACGGGCACTCGGTAGAGCGCATACCTTCGCCGCAGCTACTGTTCTGTACTTGGCATGGGAGTGTAGGGAACAGTACAACAAAAATACGATTTTGACCTTTTCGTGACCTTGACCTTGACCTTTGACCCGATTGCTCCCAAAATCTAATCAAATGTGTCCCGTATAATAACCAATCATCCCACCAAATTTCATGCAATTCGGTTGAATACTTTTTGAGTTATGCGAATAACATACACACACACACACACAGACATACAAATAAATACACAGCGATCAAAACATAACCTTCCGCTTTTGCGAAGGTAATAAAACGATATATACAGTATGAGTAAAACGATATATACAGTATGAGTAAAACGATATATACAGTATGAATAAAATGATATATACAGTATGAACTAGAACGGGCACTCGGTAGAGCACATACCTTCGCCGCAGCTACTTTTGTTGCCAAAATAAAAGACTACAAGATCTGTGTAGCAAAGCATTTTGGCATTAGTTTCATACAAATTGGACACAAATTGACCGCGCTATGGTAAAAAGACGATTTTGACCTTTTCATGACCTTGACCTTGACCTTTGACCCGATCGATTCCAAAATCTAATCAAATGGTTCCCGGATAATAACCTATCATCCCACCAAATTTCATGCGAATCGGTTGAATACTTTTTGAGTTATGCGAATAACATACACACACACACACACACACAGACATACAAACAAGGGTTATGACGTCAGAGTGTCATGTCGCATATCACAAGATTGGGCATTGAATTCTGAACATTTTGGCATTAGTTTCATACAAATTGGACACAAATTGACCGCGCTATGGTAAAAAGACGATTTTGACCTTTTCATGACCTTGACCTTGACCTTTGACCCGATCGATTCCAAAATCTAATCAAATGGTTCCCGGATAATAACCTATCATCCCACCAAATTTCATGCGAATCGGTTGAATACTTTTTGAGTTATGCGAATAACATACACACACACACACAGACATACAAATAAATACACAGCGATCAAAACATAACCTTCCGCTTTTGCGAAGGTAACAAGTGAATCCACTTGGATTCCGCCCAGGTTGGCACATGGAAATTATGATGTAGCATAATTATCATCTCGGGTCAAGATTTGAAATTATGCCATGGTTTTTGTAAAATTGCTACTAGTATTCACATTATGTTCACATTCATTCACATTCACAGGGTCCTCTGGGTCCTCTGGGCATTTGGGTCCTCTGGGTCATTTTCTGGTCTGGGTCTGGCAAATTTTCATTGACATTTGCCCAGTTTCAACTTTTATTGACCCAGAGGGTCATTTGGGTCCTCTGGGTCATTTGGGTCCTCTGGGTCATTTGGGTCCTCTGGGTCATTTGGGTCCTCTGGGTCATTTGGGTCCTCTGGGTCATTTGGGTCCTCTGGGTCATTTGGGTCCTCTGGGTCATTTGGGTCCTCTGGGTCATTTGGGTCCTCTGGGTCATTTGGGTCCTCTGGGTCATTTGGGTCCTCTGGGTCATTTGGGTCCTCTGGGTCATTTGGGTCCTCTGGGTCATTTGGGTCCTCTGGGTCATTTGGGTCCTCTGGGTCATTTGGGTCCTCTGGGTCATTTGGGTCCTCTGGGTCATTTGGGTCCTCTGGGTCATTTGGGTCCTCTGGGTCATTTGGGTCCTCTGGGTCCTCTGGGTCATTTGGGTCCTCTGGGTCATTTGGGTCCTCTGGGTCATTTGGGTCCTCTGGGTCATTTGGGTCCTCTGGGTCATTTGGGTCCTCTGGGTCATTTGGGTCCTCTGGGGCATTTGGGTCCTCTGGGTCATTTGGGTCCTCTGGGTCATTTGGGTCCTCTGGGTCATTTGGGTCCTCTGGGTCATTTGGGTCCTCTGGGTCCTCTGGGTCATTTGGGTCCTCTGGGTCATTTGGGTCCTCTGGGTCATTTGGGTCCTCTGGGTCATTTGGGTCCTCTGGGTCATTTGGGTCCTCTGGGTCATTTGGGTCCTCTGGGTCATTTGGGTCCTCTGGGTCATTTGGGTCCTCTGGGTCATTTGGGTCCTCTGGGTCCTCTGGGTCATTTGGGTCCTCTGGGTCATTTGGGTCCTCTGGGTCATTTGGGTCCTCTGGGTCCTCTGGGTCCTCTGGGTCATTTGGGTCATTTGGGTCCTCTGGGTCCTCTGGGTCCTCTGGGTCATTTGGGTCCTCTGGGTCATTTGGGTCCTCTGGGTCATTTGGGTCCTCTGGGTCATTTGGGTCCCCTGGGTCATTTGGGTCCCCTGGGTCATTTGGGTCCCCTGGGTCATTTGGGTCCTCTGGGTCATTTGGGTCCTCTGGGTCATTTGGGTCCTCTGGGTCATTTGGGTCCTCTGGGTCATTTGGGTCCCCTGGGTCATTTGGGTCCTCTGGGTCATTTGGGTCCTCTGGGTCATTTGGGTCCTCTGGGTCATTTGGGTCCTCTGGGTCATTTGGGTCCTCTGGGTCATTTGGGTCCTCTGGGTCCTCTGGGTCATTTGGGTCCTCTGGGTCATTTGGGTCCTCTGGGTCATTTGGGTCCTCTGGGTCATTTGGGTCCTCTGGGTCATTTGGGTCCTCTGGGTCATTTGGGTCCTCTGGGTCATTTGGGTCCTCTGGGTCCTCTGGGTCATTTGGGTCCTCTGGGTCATTTGGGTCCTCTGGGTCATTTGGGTCCTCTGGGTCATTTGGGTCCTCTGGGTCATTTGGGTCCTCTGGGTCATTTGGGTCCTCTGGGTCATTTGGGTCCTCTGGGTCATTTGGGTCCTCTGGGTCATTTGGGTCCTCTGGGTCATTTGGGTCCTCTGGGTCATTTGGGTCCTCTGGGTCATTTGGGTCCTCTGGGTCATTTGGGTCCTCTGGGTCATTTGGGTCCTCTGGGTCATTTGGGTCCTCTGGGTCCTCTGGGTCATTTGGGTCCTCTGGGTCATTTGGGTCCTCTGGGTCATTTGGGTCATTTGGGTCCTCTGGGTCATTTGGGTCCTCTGGGTCATTTGGGTCCTCTGGGTCATTTGGGTCCTCTGGGTCATTTGGGTCCTCTGGGTCATTTGGGTCCTCTGGGTCATTTGGGTCATTTGGGTCCTCTGGGTCATTTGGGTCATTTGGGTCCTCTGGGTCATTTGGCTCCTCTGGGTCATTTGGGTCCTCTGGGTCCTCTGGGTCATTTGGGTCATTTGGGTCCTCTGGGTCATTTGGGTCCTCTGGGTCATTTGGGTCCTCTGGGTCATTTGGGTCCTCTGGGTCATTTGGGTCCTATATTCCTATCCTATAACATATATATCTCCTATAACCTATCCTATAAATATAGATTTGATGACGTCATGTTTACACATCTGAGCGACAGAAATGAGCGACAGAAATGAGCGACAGAAATGGGTGACAGAAACGAGCTTCACTTTTGAGCGCCCGAAATTCCCAGGCAAACGCTATAACGCACCAGGTTTACAACCTGTGCGTTAATAAATACACAGCGATCAAAACATAACCTTCCGCTTTTGCGAAGGTAATTAACCTGAAATTGCAGACAGAATTATTTATTTTATCTGAGAAGCTAAACGAATCTTCTTCTTCTTTAGTACCTCAAACTTTATGTGAAATGCGATCGATTTTTAAAAATCAGAATTTGAGCAAATCTGTTTCATTCGTCTGTTAATATGCCTCCCCGATTGACAAATCTGCAATTTGAATTTCATTTGAGGTTGAAATGATTGCGGGAGATCGCGTTATAGTGATGACGTCTTGGATGGACATCCTCTTCTTCAGTCGCTCATAACTTTGAGTGAAATACGATCGAGTTAAAAATAGTCAGAATTTGAGCAAATCTGTTTCATTCGTTTGTTAATATGCCTCATCTCTTGACAAATCTGCAATTATAATTTTTTTTGAGGTTGAAATGATCGCGGGAGATTGCGTTATAGTGATGACGTCCTGGATGGACATCTTCTTCTTCAGTCGCGCATAACTTTGAGTGAAATACGATCGAGTTAAAAATAGTCAGAATTTGAGCAAATCTGTTTCATTCGTTTGTTAATATGCCTCATCTATTGTCAAATCTGCAATTATAATTTTTTTTGAGGTTGAAATGATCGCGGGAGATCGCGTTATAGTGATGACGTCCTGGATGGACATCTTCTTCTTCAGTCGCTCATAACTTTGAGTGAAATACGATCGAGTTAAAAATAGTCAGAATTTGAGCAAATCTGTTTCCCAAAATCTAATCAAATGTGTCCCGTATAATAACCAATCATCCCACCAAATTTCATGCAATTCGGTTGAATACTTTTTGAGTTATGCGATTAACATACACACACACAGACATACAAATAAATACACAGCGATCAAAACATAACCTTCCGCTTTTGCGAAGGTAACTAGAACGGGCACTCGGTAGAGCGCATACCTTCGCCGCAGCTACTGTTCTGTACTTGGCATGGGAGTGTAGGGAACAGAACAACAAAATACGATTTTGACCTTTTCGTGACCTTGACCTTGACCTTTGACCCGATTGCTCCCAAAATCTAATCAAATGTGTCCCGTATAATAACCAATCATCCCACCAAATTTCATGCAATTCGGTTGAATACTTTTTGAGTTATGCGAATAACATACACACACACACACAGACATACAAATAAATACACAGCGATCAAAACATAACCTTCCGCTTTTGCGAAGGTAATAAAACGATATATACAGTATGAATAAAACGATATCTACAGTATGAATAAAACGATACATACAGTATGAATAAAACGATATATACAGTTTGAATAAAACGATATATACAGTATGAGTAAAACGATATATACAGTATGAATAAAACGATATATACAGTATGAGTAAAACGCTATATACAGTATGAATAAAATGATATATACAGTATGAATAAAACGATATATACAGTATGAGTACAACGATATATACAGTATGAATAAAACGATATATACAGTATGAATAAAACGATATATACAGTATGAGTACAACGATATATACAGTATGAGTAAAACGATATATACAGTATGAATAAAACGATATATACAGTCTGAGAAAAACGATATATACAGTATGAATAAAACGATATGTACAGTATGAGCAAAACGATATATACAGTATGAATAAAACGATATATACAGTATGAGTAAAACGATATATACAGTATGAATAAAACGATATATACAGTATGAGTAAAACGATATATACAGTATGAGTAAAACGCTATATACAGTATGAATAAAATGATATATACAGTATGAATAAAACGATGTATACAGTATGAGTACAACGATATATACAGTATGAATACAACGATATATACAGTATGAGTAAAACGATATATACAGTATGAATAAAACGATGTATGCAGTATGAGTACAACGATATATACAGTATGAATAAAATGATATATACAGTATGAATAAAACGATATATACAGTATGAGTAAAACGATATATACAGTATGAATAAAACGATATATACAGTATGAGTAAAACGATATATACAGTATGAGTAAAACGATATATACAGTATGAATAAAATGATATATACAGTATGAATAAAACGATATATACAGTATGAATAAAGATATCTACAGTATGAATAAAACGATACATACAGTATGAATAAAACGATATATACAGTTTGAATAAAACAATATATACAGTATGAGTAAAACGATATATACAGTATGAATAAAACGATATATACAGTATGAGTAAAACGCTATATACAGTATGAATAAAATGATATATACAGTATGAATAAAACGATATATACAGTATGAGTACAACGATATATACAGTATGAATAAAACGGTATATACAGTATGAGTAAAACGATATATACAGTATGAATAACATGATATATACAGTATGAATAAAATGATATATACAGTATGAGTAAAACGATATATCCAGTATGAATAAAACGATATATACAGTATGAGTAAAACGATATATACAGTATGAGTAAAACGATATATACAGTATGAATAAAATGATATATACAGTATGAATAAAACGATATATACAGTATGAATAAAACGATATCTACAGTATGAATAAAACGATACATACAGTATGAATAAAACGATATATACAGTTTGAATAAAACGATATATACAGTATGAGTAAAACGATATATACAGTATGAATAAAACGATATATACAGTATGAGTAAAACGATATATACAGTATGAATAAAACGATATATACAGTATGAATAAAATGATATATTCAGTATGAATAAAACGATATATACAGTATGAGTAAAACGATATATACAGTATGAGTAAAACGATATATACAGTATGAACAAAACGATATATACAGTATGAATAAAACGATATATACAGTCTGAGTAAAACGCTATATACAGTATGAATAAAATGATATATACAGTATGAATAAACCGATATATACAGTATGAGTAAAACGATGTATGCAGTATGAGTAAAACGATATATACAGTATGAATAAAACGATATATACAGTATGAATAAAACGATATATACAGTATGAGTAAAACGATATATACAGTATGAGTAAAACGATATATACAGGATGAGTAAAACGATATATACAGTATGAGTAAAACGATATATACAGTATGAATAAAACGATATATACAGTATGAATAAAATGATATATACAGTATGAGTAAAACGGTATATACAGTATGAATAAAACGATATATACAGTATGAGTAAAACGCTATATACAGTATGAGTAAAACGATATATACAGTATGAGTAAAAAGGATATATACAGTATGAGTAAAACGATATATACAGTATGAATAAAACGATATATACAGTATGAATAAAACGATATATACAGTATGAGTAAAACGATATATACAGTATGAGTAAAACGATATGTACAGTATGAATACAATGATATATACAGTATGGATAAAACGATATATACAGTATGAGTAAAACGATATATACAGTATGAGTAAAACGATATATACAGTATGAATAAAACGATATATACAGTATGAGTAAAACGATATTTACAGTATGAGTAAAATGATATATACAGTATGAATAAAACGATATATACAGTATGAGTAAAACGATATATACAGTATGAGTAAAACGATATATACAGTATGAGTAAAACGGTATATACAGTATGAGTAAAACGGTATATACAGTATGAGTAAAACGATATATACAGTATGAATAAAACGATATATACAGTATGGGTAGAACGATATATACAGTATGAATAAAATGATATATACAGTATGAATAAAACGATATATACAGTTTGAATAAAACGATATATACAGTATGAATAAAACGATATATACAGTATGAATACAACGATATATACAGTATGAGTAAAACTATGTATACAGTATGAATACAACGATATATGCAGTATGAATAAAACGATATATACAGTATGAGGAAAACGATATATACAGTATGAGTAAAACGATATATACAGTATGAGGTAAACGATATATACAGTATGAATAAAACGATATATACAGTATGAGTAAAACGATATATACAGTATGAATAAAACGATATATACAGTATGAATAAAACGATATATACAGTATGAATAAAACGATATATACAGTATGAATAAAACGATATATACAGTATGAATAAAACGATATATATAGTATGAGTAAAACGATATATACAGTATGAGTAAAACGATATATACAGTATGAGTAAAACGATATATACAGTATGAATAAAACGATATATACTGTATGAATAAAACGATATATACAGTATGAGTAAAACGATATATACAGTATGAGTAAAACGATATATACAGTATGAATAAAACGATATATACCATATGAATAAAACGATATATACAGTATGAGTAAAACGATATATACAGTATGAATAAAACGATATATACAGTATGGGTAAAACGCTATATACAGTATGAATAAAATGATATATACAGTATGAATAAAACGATATATACAGTATGAGTAAAACGATATATACAGTATGAATAAAACGATATATACAGTATGAATAAAACGATATATACAGTATGAATAAAACGATATATACAGTATGAGTAAAACGCTATATACAGTATGAGTAAAACGATAAACACAGTATGAATAAAACGATATATACAGTATGAATAAAATGATATCTACAGTATGAGTAAAACGATATATACAGTATGAGTAAAATGATATATACAGTATGAATAAAACGGTATATACAGTATGAATAAAATGATATATACAGTATGAATAAAACGATATATACAGTATGAGTAAAACGATATATACAGCATGAATAAAACGATATATACAGTATGAGTAAAACGATATATACAGTATGAATAAAATGATATATACAGTATGAATAAAACGATTTTTCCATTATGAATAAAGCGATATATACAGTATGAATAAAACGATATATACAGTATGAGTAAAACGATATATACAGTATGAGTAAAACGATATATACAGTATGCGTAAAACGATATATACAGTCTGAATAAAACGATATTTCCAGTATGAGTAAAACGATATATACAGTCTGAATAAAACGATATATACAGTATGAGTAAAACGATATATACAGTATGCGTAAAACGATATATACAGTCTGAATAAAACGATATATACAGTATGCGTAAAACGATATATGCAGTCTGAATAAAACGATATATACAGTATGAGTAAAACGATATATACAGTATGCGTAAAACGATATTATACAGTCTGAATAAAACGATATATACAGTATGCGTAAAACGATATATACAGTCTGAATAAAACGATATATACAGTCTGAATAAAACGATATATACAGTATGAGTAAAACGATATATACAGTATGCGTAAAACGATATATACAGTCTGAATAAAACGATATTTCCAGTATGAGTAAAACGATATATACAGTATGAATAAAACGATATATACAGTATGAGTAAAACGATATATACAGTATGAGTAAAACGATATATACAGTATGAGTAAAACGATATATACAGTATGAATAAAATGATATATACAGTATGAATAAAACGATTTGTACAGTATGAGTAAAACGATATATACAGTATGAGTAAAACGATATATACAGTATGAATAAAATGATATATACAGTATGAATACAACGATATATACAGTTTGAGTAAAACGCTATATACAGTATGAGTAAAACGATATATACAGTATGAGTAAACCGAAATATACAGTATGAATAAAATGATATATACAGTATGCATAAAACGATATATACAGTATGAGTAAAACGATATGTACAGTATGAATAAAACGATATATACAGTATGAATAAAATTATATATACAGTATGAATAAAACGATATATACAGTATGAATACAACGATATATACAGTATGAGTAAAACGATATATACAGTATGAGTAAAACGATATACAGTATGAGTAAAATATATAATGTAACGATATAAAATGTAACGATATATACAGTATGAGTAAAACGATATATACAGTATGAATAAAACGCTATATACAGTATGAGTAAAACGATATATACAGTATGAATAATGTATGAGTAAAACGATACATACAGTATGAATAAAACGATATATACAGTATGAGTATGAGTAAAACGATATCTACAGTATGAATAAAACGATATATACAGTATGAATAAAACGATATATACATTATGAATAAAATGATATATACAGTATGAGTAAAACGATATATCCAGTATGAATAAAACGATATATACAGTATGAGTAAAACGATATATACAGTATGAGTAAAACGATATATACAGTTTGAATAAAACGATATATACAGTATGAGTAAAACGAGATATACAGTATGAATAAAACGATATGTACAGTATGAATAAAACGATATATACAGTATGAATAAAACGATATATACAGTATGAATAAAATGATATATTCAGTATGAATAAAACGATATATACAGTATGAGTAAAACGATATATACAGTATGAGTAAAACGATATATACAGTATGAACAAAACGATATATACAGTATGAATAAAACGATATATACAGTCTGAGTAAAACGCTATATACAGTATGAATAAAATGATATATACAGTATGAATAAACCGATATATACAGCATGAGTAAAACTATGTATGCAGTATGAGTAAAACGATATATACAGTATGAATAAAACGATATATACAGTATGAATAAAACGATATATACAGTATGAGTAAAACGATATATACAGTATGAGTAAAACGATATATACAGGGTGAGTAAAACGATATATACAGTATGAGTAAAACGATATATACAGTATGAATAAAACGATATATACAGTATGAATAAAATGATATATACAGTATGAGTAAAACGGTATATACAGTATGAATAAAACGATATATACAGTATGAGTAAAACGATATATACAGTATGAGTAAAACGATATATACAGTATGAGTAAAACGATATATACAGTATGAATAAAACGATATATACAGTTTGAGCAAAAAGGATATATACAGTATGAGTAAAACGATATATACAGTATGAATAAAACGATATATACAGTATGAATAAAATGATATATACAGTATGAATAAAACGATATATACAGTTTGAGCAAAAAGGATATATACAGTATGAGTAAAACGATATATACAGTATGAATAAAACGATATATACAGTATGAATAAAACGATATATACAGTATGAGTAAAACGATATATACAGTATGAGTAAAACGATATATACAGTATGAATACAATGATATATACAGTATGAATAAAACGATATATACAGTATGAGTAAAACGATATATACAGTATGAGTAAAACGATATATACAGTATGAATAAAACGATATATACAGTATGAGTAAAACGATATTTACAGTATGAGTAAAATGATATATACAGTATGAATAAAACGATATATACAGTATGAGTAAAACGATATATACAGTATGAGTAAAACGATATATACAGTATGAGTAAAACGGTATATACAGTATGAGTAAAACAGTATATACAGTATGAGTAAAACGATATATACAGTATGAATAAAACGATATATACAGTATGAGTAGAACGATATATACAGTATGAATAAAATGATATATACAGTATGAATAAAACGATATATACAGTTTGAATAAAACGATATATACAGTATGAATAAAACGATATATACAGTATGAATACAACGATATATACAGTATGAGTAAAACTATGTATACAGTATGAATACAACGATATATGCAGTATGAATAAAACGATATATACAGTATGAGTAAAACGATATATACAGTATGAGTAAAACGATATATACAGTATGAGGTAAACGATATATACAGTATGAATACAACGATATATACAGTATGAGTAAAACGATATATACAGTATGAATAAAACGATATATACAGTATGAATAAAACGATATATACAGTATGAATAAAACGATATATACAGTATGAATAAAACGATATATATAGTATGAGTAACACGATATATACAGTATGAGTAAAACGATATATACAGTATGAATAAAACGATATATACTGTATGAATAAAACGATATATACAGTATGAGTAAAACGATATATACAGTATGAGTAAAACGATATATACAGTATGAATAAAACGATATATACCGTATGAATAAAACGGTATATACAGTATGAGTAAAACGATATATACAGTATGAATAAAACGATATATACAGTATGGGTAAAACGCTATATACAGTATGAATAAAATGATATATACAGTATGAATAAAACGTTATATACAGTATGAGTAAAACGATATATACAGTATGAATAAAACGATATATACAGTATGAATAAAACGATATATACAGTATGAATAAAACGATATATACAGTATGAGTAAAACGATATATACAGTATGAGTAAAACGATAAACACAGTATGAATAAAACGATATATACAGTATGAATAAAATGATATCTACAGTATGAGTAAAACGATATATACAGTATGAGTAAAATGATATATACAGTATGAATAAAACGGTATATACAGTATGAATAAAATGATATATACAGTATGAATAAAACGATATATACAGTATGAGTAAAACGATATATACAGCATGAATAAAACGATATATACAGTATGAGTAAAACGATATATACAGTATGAATAAAATGATATATACTGTATGAATAAAACGATTTTTCCATTATGAATAAAGCGATATATACAGTATGAATAAAACGATATATACAGTATGAGTAAAACGATATATACAGTATGAGTAAAACGATATATACAGTATGCGTAAAACGATATATATACAGTCTGAATAAAACGATATTTCCAGTATGAGTAAAACGATATATACAGTCTGAATAAAACGATATATACAGTATGAGTAAAACGATATATACAGTATGCGTAAAACGATATATACAGTCTGAATAAAACGATATATACAGTATGCATAAAACGATATATACAGTCTGAATAAAACGATATATACAGTATGAGTAAAACGATATATACAGTATGCGTAAAACGATATTATACAGTCTGAATAAAACGATATATACAGTATGCGTAAAACGATATATACAGTCTGAATAAAACGATATATACAGTCTGAATAAAACGATATATACAGTATGAGTAAAACGATATATACAGTATGCGTAAAACGATATATACAGTCTGAATAAAACGATATTTCCAGTATGAGTAAAACGATATATACAGTATGAATAAAACGATATATACAGTATGAGTAAAATGATATATACAGTATGAGTAAAACGATATATACAGTATGAGTAATGTATGAGTAAAACGATACATACAGTATGAATAAAACGATATATACAGTATGAGTATGAATAAAACGATATATACAGTATGAATAAAACGATATATACAGTATGAGTAAAACGATATATACAGTATGAGTAAAACGATATCTACAGTATGAATAAAACGATATATACAGTATGAATAAAACGATATATACATTATGAATAAAATGATATATACAGTATGAGTAAAACGATATATCCAGTATGAATAAAACGATATATACAGTATGAGTAAAACGATATATACAGTATGAGTAAAACGATATATACAGTATGAATAAAATGATATATACAGTATGAATAAAACGATATATACAGTATGAATAAAACGATATCTACAGTATGAATAAAACGATACATACAGTATGAATAAAACGCTATATACAGTTTGAATAAAACGATATATACAGTATGAGTAAAACGATATATACAGTATGAATAAAACGATATGTACAGTATGAATAAAACGATATATACAGTATGAATAAAACGATATATACAGTATGAATAAAATGATATATTCAGTATGAATAAAACGATATATACAGTATGAGTAAAACGATATATACAGTATGAGTAAAACGATATATACAGTATGAACAAAACGATATATACAGTATGAATAAAACGATATATACAGTCTGAGTAAAACGCTATAGACAGTATGAATAAAATGATATATACAGTATGAATAAACCGATATATACAGTATGAGTAAAACGATGTATGCAGTATGAGTAAAACGATATATACAGTATGAATAAAACGATATATACAGTATGAATAAAACGATATATACAGTATGCGTAAAACGATATATACAGTATGAGTAAAACGATATATACAGGATGAGTAAAACGATATATACAGTATGAGTAAAACGATATATACAGTATGAATAAAACGATATATACAGTATGAATAAAATGATATATACAGTATGAGTAAAACGGTATATACAGTATGAATAAAACGATATATACAGTATGAGTAAAACGATATATACAGTATGAGTAAAACGATATATACAGTATGAGTAAAACGATATATACAGTATGAATAAAACGATATATACAGTTTGAGCAAAAAGGATATATACAGTATGAGTAAAACAATATATACAGTATGAATAAAACGATATATACAGTATGAATAAAATGATATATACAGTATGAATAAAACGATATATACAGTTTGAGCAAAAAGGATATATACAGTATGAGTAAAACGATATATACAGTATGAATAAAACGATATATACAGTATGAATAAAACGATATATACAGTTTGAGCAAAAAGGATATATACAGTATGAGTAAAACGATATATACAGTATGAATAAAACGATATATACAGTATGAGTAAAACGATATATACAGTATGAATAAAACGATATATACAGTATGAGTAAAACGATATATACAGTATGAGTAAAACGATATATACAGTATGAATAAAACGATATATACAGTATGAGTAAAACGATATTTACAGTATGAGTAAAATGATATATACAGTATGAATAAAACGATATATACAGTATGAGTAAAACGATATATACAGTATGAGTAAAACGATATATACAGTATGAGTAAAACGGTATATACAGTATGAGTAAAACGGTATATACAGTATGAGTAAAACGATATATACAGTATGAATAAAACGATATATACAGTATGAGTAGAACAATATATACAGTATGAATAAAATGATATATACAGTATGAATAAAACGATATATACAGTTTGAATAAAACGATATATACAGTATGAATAAAACGATATATACAGTATGAATACAACGATATATACAGTATGAGTAAAACTATGTATACAGTATGAATACAACGATATATGCAGTATGAATAAAACGATATATACAGTATGAGTAAAACGATATATACAGTATGAGTAAAACGATATATACAGTATGAGGTAAACGATATATACAGTATGAATAAAACGATATATACAGTATGAGTGAAACGATATATACAGTATGAATAAAACGATATATACAGTATGAATAAAACGATATATACAGTATGAATAAAACGATATATACAGTATGAATAAAACGATATATATAGTATGAGTAAAACGATATATACAGTATGAGTAAAACGATATATACAGTATGAATAAAACGATATATACTGTATGAATAAAACGATATATACAGTATGAGTAAAACGATATATACAGTATGAGTAAAACGATATATACAGTATGAATAAAACGATATATACCGTATGAATAAAACGATATATACAGTATGAGTAAAACGATATATACAGTATGAATAAAACGATATATACAGTATGGGTAAAACGCTATATACAGTATGAATAAAATGATATATACAGTATGAATAAAACGTTATATACAGTATGAGTAAAACGATATATACAGTATGAATAAAACGATATATACAGTATGAATAAAACGATATATACAGTATGAATAAAACGATATATACAGTATGAGTAAAACGATATATACAGTATGAGTAAAACGATAAACACAGTATGAATAAAACGATATATACAGTATGAATAAAATGATATCTACAGTATGAGTAAAACGATATATACAGTATGAGTAAAATGATATATACAGTATGAATAAAACGGTATATACAGTATGAATAAAATGATATATACAGTATGAATAAAACGATATATACAGTATGAGTAAAACGATATATACAGCATGAATAAAACGATATATACAGTATGAGTAAAACGATATATACAGTATGAATAAAATGATATATACAGTATGAATAAAACGATTTTTCCATTATGAATAAAGCGATATATACAGTATGAATAAAACGATATATACAGTATGAGTAAAACGATATATACAGTATGAGTAAAACGATATATACAGTATGCGTAAAACGATATATACAGTCTGAATAAAACGATATTTCCAGTATGAATAAAATGATATATACAGTATGAATAAAACGATATATACAGTATGAATAAAACGATGTATGCAGTATGAGTCAAACGATATATACAGTATGAATAAAATGATATATACAGTATGAATAAAACGATATATACAGTATGAGTAAAACGATATATACAGTATGAGTAAAACGATATATACAGTTTGAGTAAAACGATATATACAGTATGAGTAAAACGATATATACAGTATGAGTAAAACGATATATACAGTATGAGTAAAACGATATATACAGTATGAATAAAACGATATATACAGTATGAATAAAACGATATATACAGTATGAATAAAACGATATATACAGTATGCCTACACCCGTATATACAGTATGAATAAAACGATATATACAGTATGAGTAAAACGATATATACAGTATGAGTAAAACGATATATACAGTATGAGTAAAACGATGTATACAGTATGAGAAAAACGATATATACAGTATGAGTAAAACGATATATGCAGTATGAATAATACGATATGTACAGTATGAATAAAACGATATATACAGTATGAATAATACGATATATACAGTATGAATAAAACGATATATACAGTATGAATAAAACGATATATACAGTATGAATAATACGATATATACAGTATGAATAAAACGATATATACAGTATGAATAATACGATATGTACAGTATGAATAAAACGATATATACAGTATGAAGAAAACGATATATGCAGTATGAATAATACGATATATACAGTATGAATAAAACGATATATACAGTATGAGTAAAACGATATATACAGTATGAGTAATACGATATCTACAGTATGAGTAATACGATATATACAGTATGAGTAAAACGATATATACAGTATGAATAAAACGATATATGCAGTATGAGTAAAACGATATATACAGTATGAGTAATACGATATATACAGTATGAGTAAAACGATATATACAGTATGAGTAATACGATATATACAGTATGAGTAAAACGATATATACAGTATGAGTAATACGATATATACAGTATGAATAAAACGATATATACAGTATGAGTAATACGATATATACAGTATGAATAAAACGATATATACAGTATGAATAAAACGATATATACAGTATGAATAAAACGATATATACAGTATGAGTAATACGATATATACAGTATGAGTAAAACGATATATACAGTATGAGTAATACGATATATACAGTATGAGTAAAACGATATATACAGTATGAGTAAAACGATATATACAGTATGAGTAAAACGATATATACAGTATGAATAAAACGATATATACAGTATGAATAAAACGATATATACAGTATGAATAAAACGATATATACAGTATGAATAAAACGATATATACAGTATGAGTAATACGATATATACAGTATGAGTAAAACGATATATACAGTATGAATAAAACGATATATACAGTATGAATAAAACGATATATACAGTATGAATAAAACGATATATACAGTATGAATAAAACGATATATACAGTATGAATAAAACGATATATACAGTATGAATAAAACGATATATACAGTCTGAATAAAACGATATATACAGTATGAATAAAACGTTATATACAGTATGAATAAAACGCTATATACAGTATGAATAAAACGATATATACAGTATGAGTAAAACGATATATACAGTCTGAATAAAACGATATATACAGTATGAATAAAACGATATATACAGTCTGAATAAAACGATATATACAGTATGAATAAAACGATATATACAGTCTGAATAAAACGATGTATACAGTATGAGTAAAACGATATTTTCAGTATGAGTAAAACGATATATACAGTATGAGTAAAACGATATATACAGTCTGAATAAAACGATATATACAGTCTGAATAAAACGATGTATACAGTATGAGTAAAACGATATTTTCAGCATGAGTAAAACGATATATACAGTATGAGTAAAACGATATATACAGTCTGAATAAAACGATATATACAGTATGAGTAAAACGATATATACAGTATGAGTAAACCGATATATACAGTATGAATAAAATGATATATACAGTATGAATAAAACGATATATACAGTATGAATAAAACGATGTATGCAGTATGAGTCAAACGATATATACAGTATGAATAAAATGATATATACAGTATGAATAAAACGATATATACAGTATGAGTAAAACGATATATACAGTATGAGTAAAACGATATATACAGTTTGAGTAAAACGATATATACAGTATGAGTAAAACGATATATACAGTATGAGTAAAACGATATATACAGTATGCCTACAACGGTATATACAGTATGAATAAAACGATATATACAGTATGAGTAAAACAATATATACAGTATGAGTAAAACGATGTATGCAGTATGAATAAAACGATATATACAGTATGAGTAAAACGATATATACAGAATGAGTAAAACGATATATACAGTATGAATAAAACGATATATACAGTATGAGTAAAACGATATATACAGTATGAGTAAAACGATATATACAGTATGAGTAAAACGATGTATACAGTATGAATAAAACGATATATACAGTATGAGTAAAACGATATATACAGTATGAGTAAAACGATATATACAGTATGAGTAATACGATGTATACAGTATGAGTAAAACGATATGTACAGTATGAATAAAACGATATATACAGTCTGAGTAAAACGATATATACAGTATGAGTAATACGATATATACAGTATGAGTAAAACGATATATACAGTATGAATAAAACGATATATACAGTATGAGTACAACGATATATACAGTATGAATAAAACGATATGTACAGTATGAGTAAAACGATATCTACAGTATGAGTAAAACGATATATACAGTATGAGTGAAACGATATATACAGTATGAGTAATACGATGTATACAGTATGAGTAAAACGATATATACAGTATGAATAATACGATATATACAGTATGAGTAAAACGATATATACAGTATGAGTAATACGATATATACAGTATGAGTAAAACGATGTATGCAGTATGAGTAAAACGATATATACAGTATGAATAAAACGATATATACAGTATGAATAAAACGATATATACAGTATGAGTAATACGATATATACAGTATGAGTAAAACGATGTATGCAGTATGAGTAAAACGATATATACAGTATGAATAAAACGATATATACAGTATGAATAAAACGATATATACAGTATGAGTAAAACGATATATACAGTATGAGTAAAACGATGTATACAGAATGAGTAAAACGATGTATGCAGTATGAGTAAAACGATATATACAGTATGAGTAAAACGATGTATGCAGTATGAATAAAACGATATATACAGTATGAGTAAAACGATATATACAGAATGAGTAAAACGATATATACAGTATGAATAAAACGATATATACAGTATGAGTAAAACGATGTATGCAGTATGAATAAAACGATATATACAGTATGAGTAAAACGATATATACAGTATGAGTAAAACGATATATGCAGTATGAATAAAACGATATATACAGTATGAGTAAAACGATATATACAGTATGAGTAAAACGATATATACAGTATGAGTAAAACGATGTATACAGTATGAATAAAACGATATATACAGTGTGAGTAAAACGATATATACAGTATGAGTAAAACGATATATACAGTATGAATAAAACGATGTATACAGTATGAGTAAAACGATGTATACAGTATGAATAAAACGATATATGCAGTATGAGTAAAACGATATATACAGTATGAGTTAAACGATATATACAGTATGAATAAAACGATATATACAGTATGAGTAAAACGATATATACAGTATGAATAAAACGATATATACAGTATGAGTAAAACGCTATATACAGTATGAATAAAACGATATATACAATTTGAATAAAACGATATATACAGTATGAATAAAACGATATATACAGTATGAGTAAAACGATATATACAGTATGAGTAAAACGATATATACAGTATGAATAAAACGATATATACAGTATGAATAAAACGATATATACAGTCTGAGTAAAACTATATATACAGTATGAGTAAAACGATATATACAGTATGAATAAAACGATATATACAGTGTAGTGAAATCGTATTCGTACTGAACCCGGGGTGATGCTCGCTGCTCGTTGACACCGCTAGGGGCGTGACTATAAGACCCGCTGCTGCGGACGGTGTTCCGAGATTTCTCCTGTGACACGTTACATCTGGTAGACTCGCTAACGGTACGCCAGCATAGAATATCCAGCTTGCTTGCATTGAATGTTATGAATGGTCCCATGTGATGTCACATCATATACTTATTGTATTTCCTGCTTTACAGGATGATGTTATGATCTAAATGGAATTAAACCACCCGTTGGACTAAAGTTGTGTGGACCTGATTGGTTTTCCACAACACTTAATTCCATTTATATCTACCGACATGGCTGGCAACAAGACGCTGGCGGTTGCCGTATTCTGCGCCGACCCGCAAGCCCCGGATGGTGGCTTGCAACTGAAGCACTGGCTCAGAACATTGGAGAATCATTTCGACGAGCCTGAGACCGCGCCGACGGCTGCCGCGAAGCTAGCAACTCTTCATTCAAAAATCGACTACCGGGTGTACAACTCCATCGCTCAATGCGCGACGTATGACCTCTCGATCGCGGAGCTCAAACGGCTGTACATAAAGGAAAAAAGCCCGGTGTATGCACGATATTTGCTGCAAACGCGACGTCAGCAACCCAACGAGGCGATGGACCACTCCGCCCAGGAGCTCCGGCAGCTCTTGCTGGACAGCACCAGGGAGCCACGGACTCCCGCGCAGTCTCAGGATGATCTTCTTTTAGATGCCTTCATTGCAGGGGTCTCCTCCCAGGAACTAAGGCTCAAGCTCTTAGAGAAGACCGACCTGACCTTCGCTACAGCACTCGAGCAAGGGAAAGTATACACCGAAGCGCGGATGCAATCGAACACCTATGATCGCACGCGCCTCTTGGCGGGCACTACACTACACGCCCGGCCGGAGAGTGCTACCGCCGAGGACGCGGACCTGCTCGCGGAACTCCGGGATGCTCCGGAGGAAGACCCAGTCCTGACGGCTGCCGTTACGACCAGACCCAAGGCCTTACGCGGGGCCGCATGCTTTTTCTGTGGGGGGCCACGCCATGCCCGGCCCGTGTGTCCGGCCCGAGACGCTATATGCCATTTGTGCTCGCAAAAAGGACATTACGCGAAAGTGTGCAGGAAAACGGCACGCGGCTCGCGGCTCATTGAATCGCGCGGTCGCGGTCGCGCGGGCGCGGCGACCTTGAATGGGCTCATTGCGGAGCCTGCGAGCCGAGCCCGAAACCCGGCGCCTTACCCGACTTCGAAAGGGAGGGCCCCTCTCTGCGGGCCCCTGGGCGCTCAGACGTCCTTGGCGGGCGTCACCGGACAGCCACCACAGTCTCATCCTCAATCGGGCACGAAGTACGTGTCCTTGACCAAACTCCGGGCCACGCAAGGGGCTTTGAAGCCTCGCCAAGCCCCAGCGGAACGTTCTCCTCGTGTCGTCCACGAGCTAACGGTGGCCCTCACCCCGGAAAAGGCGATTTCGAATACTACGGAGGCCTTTTTCTGCCAAAAGTGTCAAAAGGCGATTTCGAATACTACGGAGGCCTTTTTCTGTCAGAATTGTCAGATTTTGAATCGCGAAACACCGGAATGCTTGGGAAAGCCCTCTGATGGCGTTAATGGATTCCCCATGGTCAACGCAGACTCCAGCCACGACCGCAAAACTGCTGCTGGCATAGGATCCACCCGCGAGGCTTGTCCGACCCATTCGGGGGGCTCAGTCCCACTCCCAGCAGCCTCGTCTGGCCTGGCTCAAGCCCTTATTCCCCTCATGGTCGAAGGCCATTGTGTTCGGGCCTTGGTGGATACAGGGTCTACGGATAGTTTTATCGACCAGCGACTTGTGCTCAGGCATGGATGGCGGATCTGGAGGTCTACGAGACGGATCTTCATGGCTTCCCAGGGGCTTCGACTCAGCACGAAGGGGGAATGCCGATTGAAACTCGTGCTAAAGGGACGGGTTTTCCCTGATGTACACCTTATGGTTTTACCCGCATTATGTGCTGATATTCTGTTAGGACACGATTTTCTTAAGCTGCATGGACGTCTGGTAATGGAGTTTGGTGGGCCTGACACGCTTGTTGTGGGGGCGGACGACGCGCTTGCGGTGTGCGCCCTAGCGCAAATGGACGTCCAGCCGCTTTCGCTGTTCCCCAATCTAACCTCCGACTGCACCCCTGTCGCGGTGAAATCACGGCGCTACTCTCGCGCAGACATGCAATTCATTGCGGACGAAACGGCTCAGCTCTTGAAAGACGGCATCATAGAACCTATAGGTCGCCGTGGCGCACCCAGGTCTTGGTGGTGCGCAGCGAGGCCCATCGCAGACGCATGGTAATCGACTATTCCCAAACGATTAACCACTTTACACAGCTGGATGCCTACCCCCTTCCGAGAATGGACGCGCTGGTGCAACAGGTGTCCCAGTATTCGGTCTATAGCACTCTCGATCTCCGTAGTGCATACCACCAGATCCCTATCTCTAGGGCGGATCGTATCTATACCGCATTTGAGTCGGGGCAGCGGTTGTACCAATTTACGCGATTGCCTTTTGGGGTAACGAACGGGGTCGCTTGTTTCCAGAGGGCCATGGATGACCTTGTTGCGCGGGAGCACTTAACCGATGTTTTCGTCTACCTCGATAATCTTACGGTTTGTGGGTATGACCAAGGGCACCATGATGCTAATCTGAAGCGCTTCCTTGAGGTCGCGCAGAGGTATCACTTAACTATGAACGAGGATAAGTGCCAATACTCCCTACGCACGATAGATCTTCTGGGGTACACCGTGACCCATGGCTCTGTCGCTCCGGATAAGGAGCGTCTGCGACCTTTGCTCGACATGGCCCCTCCCTGTGATCGGGCGTCCCTGAAGCGCGCCCTTGGGCTGTTCGCCCATTACTCCAAATGGGTGCAAAGTTTCCCCGCGAAACTTCGCCCCCTCGTGGCCTGCGACACCTTCCCACTGAGTCCGGCCGCATTGGCGGCCTTTGAAGGCCTTAAGGCTGACATCGCCCGAGCCGCCGTGGCGACAATCGACGAGAGCGGCTCTTTCGTCCTCGAAAGTGACGCCTCGGATCAGGCCATCGCGGCGACCCTCTCCCAAGGGGGGCGTCCCGTGGCTTTCTTTTCACGGACTCTTACCACCGCTGAGCGGAGACACTCGTCCGTTGAAAAGGAAGCGTATGCGATCGTCGAGTCTATTCGGCGATGGCGCCCGTACTTACTCGGGTGGAGCTTCCAAATCATCACGGACCAGCAAAGCGTTGCGTTCATGTACGACACCTTACACGCCCAGCGCATTAAGAATGAGAAAATCACTCGCTGGCATATCGAACTCGCCGACTTCTGTTACACCATCAAATATCGCCCGGGGAAGGATAACAGGGCCGCCGATGCCTTATCACGACCGGCTACATGCGCGGGTATCACCTCTTTGGAGGGCCTACGGGTGCTGCATGCCACTGCGGGCCATCCCGGCATAATGCGTTTCGCTCATTTTGTGCGGTGTGGCAATCTCCCATACTCGATTGACAATATCCGCCGTATCTGTCGCGACTGCGCTATCTGCGCGGAAATCAAACCGCGTTTCTATAACCCTCCCATGGGGACTCTGGTTAAGGCTACGCGACCGTGGGAACGCTTGGCGATGGATTTCAAGGGCCCATTGCCGGTGTCGAGCGGCTCTCGCTATCTGCTCACTATCGTCGATGAGTACTCGCGATTCCCCTTTGCTTATACGTGCGCGGACATGACTGCTGCCACGGTGATGCGATGCTTACAGAACTTGTTCTCAATGTTCGGTTACCCGGCCTATGTCCATACCGACCGGGGTGCGGTCTTCTTGTCTCAGGAGGTGCGCGGCTATCTGCTCCAAAATAACATTGCTTCTAGTTACACCACGCCGTACAGACCCCAGGCTAATGGGCAGATCGAACGCTTCAACGGGATTATCTGGAGGGCCGTCATGCTCAACCTCCGGACCCTCGGCCGGGGCCTCGATAAATGGGCTTGGTCGCTACCTGCGGCGTTGAACTCGATCAGGGCTCTCCTGAGTACGGCAACCAACCAAACTCCCCACGAGCGACTTTTCCACCACCCCAGGAGCTCGGGGTGTTTACGGTCTTTGCCCAGTTGGCTCGCTGGGCCCGGGCCGGCCTACCTTAAACGGGCGGTTCGCGCGAGCAAGTACGACCCCCTAGTGGACAAAGTGCAGATTCTCCAGGCTAATCCTGAGCATGCTCGTGTGATGACGACTGATGGCCGTGAGACTACTGTCTCCGTCCGTCACCTTGCCCCTTGCGGGGTCGCTGACCTGAGTAGGGAATCGGACGAACCGATCGAACCCATCTATGAGACTATGGCCTCTCCCGACGCTCCCATCGCCGAAAGTCTACCGACCCTCCCCTCGCCGAGTCTACCTGGGCCCGACAACTTGGAGTTACCCCCTTCGTCACCCGACCCTGATGGCGCCTCCGACGCCGGGGACACAGGGATACGTAATGCCGTACCCGGGGAATTTCGGACGCGTGCTGGCAGAGAAATTCGCTGCCCGGCCCGATACGGTTGGGTCGACTGATGTTCCGCACCCTGTTCGTGCTGACGCTCACTCGCTTTTAGCCGCACTGCCGTATAATTCTGATGGGGGGGGGGGGAGAATGTAGTGAAATCGTATTCGTACTGAACCCGGGGTGATGCTCGCTGCTCGTTGACACCGCTAGGGGCGTGACTATAAGACCCGCTGATGCGGACGGTGCTCCGAGATTTCTCCTGTGACACGTTACATCTGGTAGACTCGCTAACGGTACGCCAGCATAGAATATCCAGCTTGCTTGCATTGAATGTTATGAATGGTCCCATGTGATGTCACATCGTATACTTATTGTATTTCCTGCTTTACAGGATGATGTTATGATCTAAATGGAATTAAACCACCCGTTGGACTAAAGTTGTGTGGACCTGATTGGTTTTCCACAACATACAGTATGAATAAAACGATATATACAGTATGAGTAAAACGATATATACAGTATGAATAAAACGATATATACAGTATGAGTAAAACGCTATATACAGTATGAATAAAATGATATATACAGTATGAATAAAACGATATATACAGTATGAGTACAACGATATATACAGTATGAATACAACGATATATACAGTATGAGTAAAACGATATATACAGTATGAATAAAACGATGTATGCAGTATGAGTACAACGATATATACAGTATGAATAAAATGATATATACAGTATGAATAAAACGATATATACAGTATGAGTAAAACGATATATACAGTATGAACTAGAACGGGCACTCGGTAGAGCGCATACCTTCGCCGCAGCTACTGTTCTGTACTTGGCATGGGAGTGTAGGGAACAGAACAACAAAAATACGATTTTGACCTTTTCGTGACCTTGACCTTGACCTTTGACCCGATTGCTCCCAAAATCTAATCAAATGTGTCCCGTATAATAACCAATCATCCCACCAAATTTCATGCAATTCGGTTGAATACTTTTTGAGTTATGCGAATAACATACACACACACACACACACACACAGACATACAAATAAATACACAGCGATCAAAACATAACCTTCCGCTTTTGCGAAGGTAATCAACTAGAACGGGCACTCGGTAGAGCGCATACCTTCGCCGCAGCTACTGTTCTGTACTTGGCATGGGAGTGTAGGGAACAGAACAACAAAAATACGATTTTGACCTTTTCGTGACCTTGACCTTGACCTTTGACCCGATTGCTCCCAAAATCTAATCAAATGTGTCCCGTATAATAACCAATCATCCCACCAAATTTCATGCAATTCGGTTGAATACTTTTTGAGTTATGCGAATAACATACACACACACACACACACACAGACATACAAATAAATACACAGCGATCAAAACATAACCTTCCGCTTTTGCGAAGGTAATAAAACGATATATACAGTATGAGTAAAACGATATATACAGTATGAGTAAAACGATATATACAGTATGAATAAAATGATATATACAGTATGAACTAGAACGGGCACTCGGTAGAGCGCATACCTTCGCCGCAGCTACTGTTCTGTACTTGGCATGGGAGTGTAGGGAACAGAACAACAAAATACGATTTTGACCTTTTCGTGACCTTGACCTTGACCTTTGACCCGATTGCTCCCAAAATCTAATCAAATGTGTCCCGTATAATAACCAATCATCCCACCAAATTTCATGCAATTCGGTTGAATACTTTTTGAGTTATGCGAATAACATACACACACACACACAGACATACAAATAAATACACAGCGATCAAAACATAACCTTCCGCTTTTGCGAAGGTAATAAAACGATATATACAGTATGAATAAAACGATATCTACAGTATGAATAAAACGATACATACAGTATGAATAAAACGATATATACAGTTTGAATAAAACGATATATACAGTATGAGTAAAACGATATATACAGTATGAATAAAACGATATATACAGTATGAGTAAAACGCTATATACAGTATGAATAAAATGATATATACAGTATGAATAAAACGATATATACAGTATGAGTACAACGATATATACAGTATGAATAAAACGATATATACAGTATGAATAAAACGATATATACAGTATGAGTACAACGATATATACAGTATGAGTAAAACGATATATACAGTATGAATAAAACGATATATACAGTCTGAGAAAAACGATATGTACAGTATGAATAAAACGATATGTACAGTATGAGCAAAACGATATATACAGTATGAATAAAACGATATATACAGTATGAGTAAAACGATATATACAGTATGAATAAAACGATATATACAGTATGAGTAAAACGATATATACAGTATGAGTAAAACGCTATATACAGTATGAATAAAATGATATATACAGTATGAATAAAACGATATATACAGTATGAGTACAACGATATATACAGTATGAATACAACGATATATACAGTATGAGTAAAACGATATATACAGTATGAATAAAACGATGTATGCAGTATGAGTACAACGATATATACAGTATGAATAAAATGATATATACAGTATGAATAAAACGATATATACAGTATGAGTAAAACGATATATACAGTATGAATAAAACGATATATACAGTATGAGTAAAACGATATATACAGTATGAGTAAAACGATATATACAGTATGAATAAAATGATATATACAGTATGAATAAAACGATATATACAGTATGAATAAAGATATCTACAGTATGAATAAAACGATACATACAGTATGAATAAAACGATATATACAGTTTGAATAAAACGATATATACAGTATGAGTAAAACGATATATACAGTATGAATAAAACGGTATGTACAGTATGAGTAAAACGCTATATACAGTATGAATAAAATGATATATACAGTATGAATAAAACGATATATACAGTATGAGTACAACGATATATACAGTATGAATAAAACGGTATATACAGTATGAGTAAAACGATATATACAGTATGAATAACATGATATATACAGTATGAATAAAATGATATATACAGTATGAGTAAAACGATATATCCAGTATGAATAAAACGATATATACAGTATGAGTAAAACGATATATACAGTATGAGTAAAACGATATATACAGTATGAATAAAATGATATATACAGTATGAATAAAACGATATATACAGTATGAATAAAACGATATCTACAGTATGAATAAAACGATACATACAGTATGAATAAAACGATATATACAGTTTGAATAAAACGATATATACAGTATGAGTAAAACGATATATACAGTATGAATAAAACGATATATACAGTATGAGTAAAACGATATATACAGTATGAATAAAACGATATATACAGTATGAATAAAATGATATATTCAGTATGAATAAAACGATATATACAGTATGAGTAAAACGATATATACAGTATGAGTAAAACGATATATACAGTATGAACAAAACGATATATACAGTATGAATAAAACGATATATACAGTCTGAGTAAAACGCTATATACAGTATGAATAAAATGATATATACAGTATGAATAAACCGATATATACAGTATGAGTAAAACGATGTATGCAGTATGAGTAAAACGATATATACAGTATGAATAAAACGATATATACAGTATGAATAAAACGATATATACAGTATGAGTAAAACGATATATACAGTATGAGTAAAACGATATATACAGGATGAGTAAAACGATATATACAGTATGAGTAAAACGATATATACAGTATGAATAAAACGATATATACAGTATGAATAAAATGATATATACAGTATGAGTAAAACGGTATATACAGTATGAATAAAACGATATATACAGTATGAGTAAAACGCTATATACAGTATGAGTAAAACGATATATACAGTATGAGTAAAACGATATATACAGTATGAATAAAACGATATATACAGTTTGAGCAAAAAGGATATATACAGTATGAGTAAAACGATATATACAGTATGAATAAAACGATATATACAGTATGAATAAAATGATATATACAGTATGAATAAAACGATATATACAGTTTGAGCAAAAAGGATATATACAGTATGAGTAAAACGATATATACAGTATGAATAAAACGATATATACAGTATGAATAAAACGATATATACAGTATGAGTAAACCGATATGTACAGTATGAGTAAAACGATATGTACAGTATGAATACAATGATATATACAGTATGAATAAAACGATATATACAGTATGAGTAAAACGATATATACAGTATGAGTAAAACGATATATACAGTATGAATAAAACGATATATACAGTATGAGTAAAACGATATTTACAGTATGAGTAAAATGATATATACAGTATGAATAAAACGATATATACAGTATGAGTAAAACGATATATACAGTATGAGTAAAACGATATATACAGTATGAGTAAAACGGTATGTACAGTATGAGTAAAACGGTATATACAGTATGAGTAAAACGATATATACAGTATGAATAAAACGATATATACAGTATGGGTAGAACGATATATACAGTATGAATAAAATGATATATACAGTATGAATAAAACGATATATACAGTTTGAATAAAACGATATATACAGTATGAATAAAACGATATATACAGTATGAATACAACGATATATACAGTATGAGTAAAACTATGTATACAGTATGAATACAACGATATATGCAGTATGAATAAAACGATATATACAGTATGAGGAAAACGATATATACAGTATGAGTAAAACGATATATACAGTATGAGGTAAACGATATATACAGTATGAATAAAACGATATATACAGTATGAGTAAAACGATATATACAGTATGAATAAAACGATATATACAGTATGAATAAAACGATATATACAGTATGAATAAAACGATATATACAGTATGAATAAAACGATATATACAGTATGAATAAAACGATATATATAGAATGAGTAAAACGATATATACAGTATGAGTAAAACGATATATACAGTATGAGTAAAACGATATATACAGTATGAATAAAACGATATATACTGTATGAATAAAACGATATATACAGTATGAGTAAAACGATATATACAGTATGAGTAAAACGATATATACAGTATGAAGAAAACGATATATACCGTATGAATAAAACGATATATACAGTATGAGTAAAACGATATATACAGTATGAATAAAACGATATATACAGTATGGGTAAAACGCTATATACAGTATGAATAAAATGATATATACAGTATGAATAAAACGATATATACAGTATGAGTAAAACGATATATACAGTATGAATAAAACGATATATACAGTATGAATAAAACGATGTATACAGTATGAATAAAACGATATATACAGTATGAGTAAAACGCTATATACAGTATGAGTAAAACGATAAACACAGTATGAATAAAACGATATATACAGTATGAATAAAATGATATCTACAGTATGAGTAAAACGATATATACAGTATGAGTAAAATGATATATACAGTATGAATAAAACGGTATATACAGTATGAATAAAATGATATATACAGTATGAATAAAACGATATATACAGTATGAGTAAAACGATATATACAGCATGAATAAAACGATATATACAGTATGAGTAAAACGATATATACAGTATGAATAAAATGATATATACAGTATGAATAAAACGATTTTTCCATTATGAATAAAGCGATATATACAGTATGAATAAAACGATATATACAGTATGAGTAAAACGATATATACAGTATGAGTAAAACGATATATACAGTATGCGTAAAACGATATCTACAGTCTGAATAAAACGATATTTCCAGTATGAGTAAAACGATATATACAGTCTGAATAAAACGATATATACAGTATGAGTAAAACGATATATACAGTATGCGTAAAACGATATATACAGTCTGAATAAAACGATATATACAGTATGCGTAAAACGATATATGCAGTCTGAATAAAACGATATATACAGTATGAGTAAAACGATATATACAGTATGCGTAAAACGATATTATACAGTCTGAATAAAACGATATATACAGTATGCGTAAAACGATATATACAGTCTGAATAAAACGATATATACAGTCTGAATAAAACGATATATACAGTATGAGTAAAACGATATATACAGTATGCGTAAAACGATATATACAGTCTGAATAAAACGATATTTCCAGTATGAGTAAAACGATATATACAGTATGAATAAAACGATATATACAGTATGAGTAAAACGATATATACAGTATGAGTAAAACGATATATACAGTATGAGTAAAACGATATATACAGTATGAATAAAATGATATATACAGTATGAATAAAACGATTTGTACAGTATGAGTAAAACGATATATACAGTATGAGTAAAACGATATATACAGTATGAATAAAATGATATATACAGTATGAATACAACGATATATACAGTTTGAGTAAAACGCTATATACAGTATGAGTAAAACGATATATACAGTATGAGTAAACCGAAATATACAGTATGAATAAAATGATATATACAGTATGCATAAAACGATATATACAGTATGAGTAAAACGATATGTACAGTATGAATAAAACGATATATACAGTATGAATAAAATTATATATACAGTATGAATAAAACGATATATACAGTATGAATACAACGATATATACAGTATGAGTAAAACGATATATACAGTATGAGTAAAACGATATACAGTATGAGTAAAATATATAATGTAACGATATAAAATGTAACGATATATACAGTATGAGTAAAACGATATATACAGTATGAATAAAACGCTATATACAGTATGAGTAAAACGATATATACAGTATGAATAATGTATGAGTAAAACGATACATACAGTATGAATAAAACGATATATACAGTATGAGTATGAGTAAAACGATATCTACAGTATGAATAAAACGATATATACAGTATGAATAAAACGATATATACATTATGAATAAAATGATATATACAGTATGAGTAAAACGATATATCCAGTATGAATAAAACGATATATACAGTATGAGTAAAACGATATATACAGTATGAGTAAAACGATATATACAGTTTGAATAAAACGATATATACAGTATGAGTAAAACGAGATATACAGTATGAATAAAACGATATGTACAGTATGAATAAAACGATATATACAGTATGAATAAAACGATATATACAGTATGAATAAAATGATATATTCAGTATGAATAAAACGATATATACAGTATGAGTAAAACGATATATACAGTATGAGTAAAACGATATATACAGTATGAACAAAACGATATATACAGTATGAATAAAACGATATATACAGTCTGAGTAAAACGCTATATACAGTATGAATAAAATGATATATACAGTATGAATAAACCGATATATACAGCATGAGTAAAACTATGTATGCAGTATGAGTAAAACGATATATACAGTATGAATAAAACGATATATACAGTATGAATAAAACGATATATACAGTATGAGTAAAACGATATATACAGTATGAGTAAAACGATATATACAGGGTGAGTAAAACGATATATACAGTATGAGTAAAACGATATATACAGTATGAATAAAACGATATATACAGTATGAATAAAATGATATATACAGTATGAGTAAAACGGTATATACAGTATGAATAAAACGATATATACAGTATGAGTAAAACGATATATACAGTATGAGTAAAACGATATATACAGTATGAGTAAAACGATATATACAGTATGAATAAAACGATATATACAGTTTGAGCAAAAAGGATATATACAGTATGAGTAAAACGATATATACAGTATGAATAAAACGATATATACAGTATGAATAAAATGATATATACAGTATGAATAAAACGATATATACAGTTTGAGCAAAAAGGATATATACAGTATGAGTAAAACGATATATACAGTATGAATAAAACGATATATACAGTATGAATAAAACGATATATACAGTATGAGTAAAACGATATATACAGTATGAGTAAAACGATATATACAGTATGAATACAATGATATATACAGTATGAATAAAACGATATATACAGTATGAGTAAAACGATATATACAGTATGAGTAAAACGATATATACAGTATGAATAAAACGATATATACAGTATGAGTAAAACGATATTTACAGTATGAGTAAAATGATATATACAGTATGAATAAAACGATATATACAGTATGAGTAAAACGATATATACAGTATGAGTAAAACGATATATACAGTATGAGTAAAACGGTATATACAGTATGAGTAAAACGGTATATACAGTATGAGTAAAACGATATATACAGTATGAATAAAACGATATATACAGTATGAGTAGAACGATATATACAGTATGAATAAAATGATATATACAGTATGAATAAAACGATATATACAGTTTGAATAAAACGATATATACAGTATGAATAAAACGATATATACAGTATGAATACAACGATATATACAGTATGAGTAAAACTATGTATACAGTATGAATACAACGATATATGCAGTATGAATAAAACGATATATACAGTATGAGTAAAACGATATATACAGTATGAGTAAAACGATATATACAGTATGAGGTAAACGATATATACAGTATGAATAAAACGATATATACAGTATGAGTAAAACGATATATACAGTATGAATAAAACGATATATACAGTATGAATAAAACGATATATACAGTATGAATAAAACGATATATACAGTATGAATAAAACGATATATATAGTATGAGTAACACGATATATACAGTATGAGTAAAACGATATATACAGTATGAATAAAACGATATATACTGTATGAATAAAACGATATATACAGTATGAGTAAAACGATATATACAGTATGAGTAAAACGATATATACAGTATGAATAAAACGATATATACCGTATGAATAAAACGATATATACAGTATGAGTAAAACGATATATACAGTATGAATAAAACGATATATACAGTATGGGTAAAACGCTATATACAGTATGAATAAAATGATATATACAGTATGAATAAAACGTTATATACAGTATGAGTAAAACGATATATACAGTATGAATAAAACGATATATACAGTACGAATAAAACGATATATACAGTATGAATAAAACGATATATACAGTATGAGTAAAACGATATATACAGTATGAGTAAAACGATAAACACAGTATGAATAAAACGATATATACAGTATGAATAAAATGATATCTACAGTATGAGTAAAACGATATATACAGTATGAGTAAAATGATATATACAGTATGAATAAAACGGTATATACAGTATGAATAAAATGATATATACAGTATGAATAAAACGATATATACAGTATGAGTAAAACGATATATACAGCATGAATAAAACGATATATACAGTATGAGTAAAACGATATATACAGTATGAATAAAATGATATATACTGTATGAATAAAACGATTTTTCCATTATGAATAAAGCGATATATACAGTATGAATAAAACGATATATACAGTATGAGTAAAACGATATATACAGTATGAGTAAAACGATATATACAGTATGCGTAAAACGATATATATACAGTCTGAATAAAACGATATTTCCAGTATGAGTAAAACGATATATACAGTCTGAATAAAACGATATATACAGTATGAGTAAAACGATATATACAGTATGCGTAAAACGGTATATACAGTATGCGTAAAACGATATATACAGTCTGAATAAAACGATATATACAGTATGAGTAAAACGATATATACAGTATGCGTAAAACGATATTATACAGTCTGAATAAAACGATATATACAGTATGCGTAAAACGATATATACAGTCTGAATAAAACGATATATACAGTCTGAATAAAACGATATATACAGTATGAGTAAAACGATATATACAGTATGCGTAAAACGATATATACAGTCTGAATAAAACGATATTTCCAGTATGAGTAAAACGATATATACAGTATGAATAAAACGATATATACAGTATGAGTAAAACGATATATACAGTATGAGTAAAACGATATATACAGTATGAGTAATGTATGAGTAAAACGATACATACAGTATGAATAAAACGATATATACAGTATGAGTATGAATAAAACGATATATACAGTATGAATAAAACGATATATACAGTATGAGTAAAACGATATATACAGTATGAGTAAAACGATATCTACAGTATGAATAAAACGATATATACAGTATGAATAAAACGATATATACATTATGAATAAAATGATATATACAGTATGAGTAAAACGATATATCCAGTATGAATAAAACGATATATACAGTATGAGTAAAACGATATATACAGTATGAGTAAAACGATATATACAGTATGAATAAAATGATATATACAGTATGAATAAAACGATATATACAGTATGAATAAAACGATATCTACAGTATGAATAAAACGATACATACAGTATGAATAAAACGCTATATACAGTTTGAATAAAACGATATATACAGTATGAGTAAAACGATATATACAGTATGAATAAAACGATATGTACAGTATGAATAAAACGATATATACAGTATGAATAAAACGATATATACAGTATGAATAAAATGATATATTCAGTATGAATAAAACGATATATACAGTATGAGTAAAACGATATATACAGTATGAGTAAAACGATATATACAGTATGAACAAAACGATATATACAGTATGAATAAAACGATATATACAGTCTGAGTAAAACGATATAGACAGTATGAATAAAATGATATATACAGTATGAATAAACCGATATATACAGTATGAGTAAAACGATGTATGCAGTATGAGTAAAACGATATATACAGTATGAATAAAACGATATATACAGTATGAATAAAACGATATATACAGTATGCGTAAAACGATATATACAGTATGAGTAAAACGATATATACAGGATGAGTAAAACGATATATACAGTATGAGTAAAACGATATATACAGTATGAATAAAACGATATATACAGTATGAATAAAATGATATATACAGTATGAGTAAAACGGTATATACAGTATGAATAAAACGATATATACAGTATGAGTAAAACGATATATACAGTATGAGTAAAACGATATATACAGTATGAGTAAAACGATATATACAGTATGAATAAAACGATATATACAGTTTGAGCAAAAAGGATATATACAGTATGAGTAAAACGATATATACAGTATGAATAAAACGATATATACAGTATGAATAAAATGATATATACAGTATGAATAAAACGATATATACAGTTTGAGCAAAAAGGATATATACAGTATGAGTAAAACGATATATACAGTATGAATAAAACGATATATACAGTATGAATAAAACGATATATACAGTATGAGTAAAACGATATATACAGTATGAGTAAAACGATATATACAGTATGAATACAATGATATATACAGTATGAATAAAACGATATATACAGTATGAGTAAAACGATATATACAGTATGAGTAAAACGATATATACATTGAATAAAACGATATATACAGTATGAGTAAAACGATATTTACAGTATGAGTAAAATGATATATACAGTATGAATAAAACGATATATACAGTATGAGTAAAACGATATATACAGTATGAGTAAAACGATATATACAGTATGAGTAAAACGGTATATACAGTATGAGTAAAACGGTATATACAGTATGAGTAAAACGATATATACAGTATGAATAAAACGATATATACAGTATGAGTAGAACAATATATACAGTATGAATAAAATGATATATACAGTATGAATAAAACGATATATACAGTTTGAATAAAACGATATATACAGTATGAATAAAACGATATATACAGTATGAATACAACGATATATACAGTATGAGTAAAACTATGTATACAGTATGAATACAACGATATATGCAGTATGAATAAAACGATATATACAGTATGAGTAAAACGATATATACAGTATGAGTAAAACGATATATACAGTATGAGGTAAACGATATATACAGTATGAATAAAACGATATATACAGTATGAGTGAAACGATATATACAGTATGAATAAAACGATATATACAGTATGAATAAAACGATATATACAGTATGAATAAAACGATATATACAGTATGAATAAAACGATATATATAGTATGAGTAAAACGATATATACAGTATGAGTAAAACGATATATACAGTATGAATAAAACGATATATACTGTATGAATAAAACGATATATACAGTATGAGTAAAACGATATATACAGTATGAGTAAAACGATATATACAGTATGAATAAAACGATATATACCGTATGAATAAAACGATATATACAGTATGAGTAAAACGATATATACAGTATGAATAAAACGATATATACAGTATGGGTAAAACGCTATATACAGTATGAATAAAATGATATATACAGTATGAATAAAACGTTATATACAGTATGAGTAAAACGATATATACAGTATGAATAAAACGATATATACAGTATGAATAAAACGATATATACAGTATGAATAAAACGATATATACAGTATGAGTAAAACGATATATACAGTATGAGTAAAACGATAAACACAGTATGAATAAAACGATATATACAGTATGAATAAAATGATATCTACAGTATGAGTAAAACGATATATACAGTATGAGTAAAATGATATATACAGTATGAATAAAACGGTATATACAGTATGAATAAAATGATATATACAGTATGAATAAAACGATATATACAGTATGAGTAAAACGATATATACAGCATGAATAAAACGATATATACAGTATGAGTAAAACGATATATACAGCATGAATAAAACGATATATACAGTATGAGTAAAACGATATATACAGTATGAATAAAATGATATATACAGTATGAATAAAACGATTTTTCCATTATGAATAAAGCGATATATACAGTATGAATAAAACGATATATACAGTATGAGTAAAACGATATATACAGTATGAGTAAAACGATATATACAGTATGCGTAAAACGATATATACAGTCTGAATAAAACGATATTTCCAGTATGAATAAAATGATATATACAGTATGAATAAAACGATATATACAGTATGAATAAAACGATGTATGCAGTATGAGTCAAACGATATATACAGTATGAATAAAATGATATATACAGTATGAATAAAACGATATATACAGTATGAGTAAAACGATATATACAGTATGAGTAAAACGATATATACAGTTTGAGTAAAACGATATATACAGTATGAGTAAAACGATATATACAGTATGAGTAAAACGATATATACAGTATGAGTAAAACGATATATACAGTATGAATAAAACGATATATACAGTATGAATAAAACGATATATACAGTATGAATAAAACGATATATACAGTATGCCTACACCCGTATATACAGTATGAATAAAACGATATATACAGTATGAGTAAAACGATATATACAGTATGAGTAAAACGATATATACAGTATGCGTAAAACGATGTATACAGTATGAGAAAAACGATATATACAGTATGAGTAAAACGATATATGCAGTATGAATAATACGATATGTACAGTATGAATAAAACGATATATACAGTATGAATAATACGATATATACAGTATGAATAAAACGATATATACAGTATGAATAAAACGATATATACAGTATGAATAATACGATATATACAGTATGAATAAAACGATATATACAGTATGAATAATACGATATGTACAGTATGAATAAAACGATATATACAGTATGAAGAAAACGATATATGCAGTATGAATAATACGATATATACAGTATGAATAAAACGATATATACAGTATGAGTAAAACGATATATACAGTATGAGTAATACGATATCTACAGTATGAGTAATACGATATATACAGTATGAGTAAAACGATATATACAGTATGAATAAAACGATATATGCAGTATGAGTAAAACGATATATACAGTATGAGTAATACGATATATACAGTATGAGTAAAACGATATATACAGTATGAGTAATACGATATATACAGTATGAGTAAAACGATATATACAGTATGAGTAATACGATATATACAGTATGAATAAAACGATATATACAGTATGAGTAATACGATATATACAGTATGAGTAAAACGATATATACAGTATGAATAAAACGATATATACAGTATGAATAAAACGATATATACAGTATGAATAAAACGATATATACAGTATGAATAAAACGATATATACAGTATGAGTAATGCGATATATACAGTATGAGTAAAACGATATATACAGTATGAATAAAACGATATATACAGTATGAATAAAACGATATATACAGTATGAATAAAACGATATATACAGTATGAATAAAACGATATATACAGTATGAATAAAACGATATATACAGTATGAATAAAACGATATATACAGTCTGAATAAAACGATATATACAGTATGAATAAAACGTTATATACAGTATGAATAAAACGATATATACAGTATGAATAAAACGATATATACAGTATGAGTAAAACGATATATACAGTCTGAATAAAACGATATATACAGTATGAATAAAACGATATATACAGTCTGAATAAAACGATATATACAGTATGAATAAAACGATATATACAGTCTGAATAAAACGATGTATACAGTATGAGTAAAACGATATTTTCAGTATGAGTAAAACGATATATACAGTATGAGTAAAACGATATATACAGTCTGAATAAAACGATATATACAGTCTGAATAAAACGATGTATACAGTATGAGTAAAACGATATTTTCAGCATGAGTAAAACGATATATACAGTATGAGTAAAACGAGATATACAGTCTGAATAAAACGATATATACAGTATGAGTAAAACGATATATACAGTATGAGTAAACCGATATATACAGTATGAATAAAATGATATATACAGTATGAATAAAACGATATATACAGTATGAATAAAACGATGTATGCAGTATGAGTCAAACGATATATACAGTATGAATAAAATGATATATACAGTATGAATAAAACGATATATACAGTATGAGTAAAACGATATATACAGTATGAGTAAAACGATATATACAGTTTGAGTAAAACGATATATACAGTATGAGTAAAACGATATATACAGTATGAGTAAAACGATATATACAGTATGCCTACAACGGTATATACAGTATGAATAAAACGATATATACAGTATGAGTAAAACAATATATACAGTATGAGTAAAACGATGTATGCAGTATGAATAAAACGATATATACAGTATGAGTAAAACGATATATACAGAATGAGTAAAACGATATATACAGTATGAATAAAACGATATATACAGTATGAGTAAAACGATATATACAGTATGAGTAAAACGATATATACAGTATGAGTAAAACGATGTATACAGTATGAATAAAACGATATATACAGTATGAGTAAAACGATATATACAGTATGAGTAAAACGATATATACAGTATGAGTAATACGATGTATACAGTATGAGTAAAACGATATATACAGTATGAATAAAACGATATATACAGTCTGAGTAAAACGATATATACAGTATGAGTAATACGATATATACAGTATGAGTAAAACGATATATACAGTATGAATAAAACGATATATACAGTATGAGTACAACGATATATACAGTATGAATAAAACGATATGTACAGTATGAGTAAAACGATATCTACAGTATGAGTAAAACGATATATACAGTATGAGTGAAACGATATATACAGTATGAGTAATACGATGTATACAGTATGAGTAAAACGATATATACAGTATGAATAATACGATATATACAGTATGAGTAAAACGATATATACAGTATGAGTAATACGATATATACAGTATGAGTAAAACGATGTATGCAGTATGAGTAAAACGATATATACAGTATGAATAAAACGATATATACAGTATGAATAAAACGATATATACAGTATGAGTAATACGATATATACAGTATGAGTAAAACGATGTATGCAGTATGAGTAAAACGATATATACAGTATGAATAAAACGATATATACAGTATGAATAAAACGATATATACAGTATGAGTAAAACGATATATACAGTATGAGTAATACGATGTATACAGTATGAGTAAAACGATGTATGCAGTATGAGTAAAACGATATATACAGTATGAGTAAAACGATGTATACAGAATGAGTAAAACGATGTATGCAGTATGAGTAAAACGATATATACAGTATGAGTAAAACGATGTATGCAGTATGAATAAAACGATATATACAGTATGAGTAAAACGATATATACAGAATGAGTAAAACGATATATACAGTATGAATAAAACGATATATACAGTATGAGTAAAACGATGTATGCAGTATGAATAAAACGATATATACAGTATGAGTAAAACGATATATACAGTATGAGTAAAACGATATATGCAGTATGAATAAAACGATATATACAGTATGAGTAAAACGATATATACAGTATGAGTAAAACGATATATACAGTATGAGTAAAACGATGTATACAGTATGAATAAAACGATATATACAGTGTGAGTAAAACGATATATACAGTATGAGTAAAACGATATATACAGTATGAATAAAACGATGTATACAGTATGAGTAAAACGATGTATACAGTATGAATAAAACGATATATGCAGTATGAGTAAAACGATATATACAGTATGAGTTAAACGATATATACAGTATGAATAATACGATATTTACAGTATGAATAAAACGATATATGCAGTATGAATAAAACGATATATACAGTATGAATAATACGATATATACAGTATGAGTAAAACGATATATACAATTTGAATAAAACGATATATACAGTATGAATAAAACGATATATACAGTATGAGTAAAACGATATATACAGTATGAGTAAAACGATATATACAGTATGAATAAAACGATATATACAGTATGAATAAAACGATATATACAGTCTGAGTAAAACTATATATACAGTATGAGTAAAACGATATATACAGTATGAATAAAACGATATATACAGTGTAGTGAAATCGTATTCGTACTGAACCCGGGGTGATGCTCGCTGCTCGTTGACACCGCTAGGGGCGTGACTATAAGACCCGCTGCTGCGGACGGTGTTCCGAGATTTCTCCTGTGACACGTTACATCTGGTAGACTCGCTAACGGTACGCCAGCATAGAATATCCAGCTTGCTTGCATTGAATGTTATGAATGGTCCCATGTGATGTCACATCATATACTTATTGTATTTCCTGCTTTACAGGATGATGTTATGATCTAAATGGAATTAAACCACCCGTTGGACTAAAGTTGTGTGGACCTGATTGGTTTTCCACAACACTTAATTCCATTTATATCTACCGACATGGCTGGCAACAAGACGCTGGCGGTTGCCGTATTCTGCGCCGACCCGCAAGCCCCGGATGGTGGCTTGCAACTGAAGCACTGGCTCAGAACATTGGAGAATCATTTCGACGAGCCTGAGACCGCGCCGACGGCTGCCGCGAAGCTAGCAACTCTTCATTCAAAAATCGACTACCGGGTGTACAACTCCATCGCTCAATGCGCGACGTATGACCTCTCGATCGCGGAGCTCAAACGGCTGTACATAAAGGAAAAAAGCCCGGTGTATGCACGATATTTGCTGCAAACGCGACGTCAGCAACCCAACGAGGCGATGGACCACTCCGCCCAGGAGCTCCGGCAGCTCTTGCTGGACAGCACCAGGGAGCCACGGACTCCCGCGCAGTCTCAGGATGATCTTCTTTTAGATGCCTTCATTGCAGGGGTCTCCTCCCAGGAACTAAGGCTCAAGCTCTTAGAGAAGACCGACCTGACCTTCGCTACAGCACTCGAGCAAGGGAAAGTATACACCGAAGCGCGGATGCAATCGAACACCTATGATCGCACGCGCCTCTTGGCGGGCACTACACTACACGCCCGGCCGGAGAGTGCTACCGCCGAGGACGCGGACCTGCTCGCGGAACTCCGGGATGCTCCGGAGGAAGACCCAGTCCTGACGGCTGCCGTTACGACCAGACCCAAGGCCTTACGCGGGGCCGCATGCTTTTTCTGTGGGGGGCCACGCCATGCCCGGCCCGTGTGTCCGGCCCAAGACGCTATATGCCATTTGTGCTCGCAAAAAGGACATTACGCGAAAGTGTGCAGGAAAACGGCACGCGGCTCGCGGCTCATTGAATCGCGCGGTCGCGGTCGCGCGGGCGCGGCGACCTTGAATGGGCTCATTGCGGAGCCTGCGAGCCGAGCCCGAAACCCGGCGCCTTACCCGACTTCGAAAGGGAGGGCCCCTCTCTGCGGGCCCCTGGGCGCTCAGACGTCCTTGGCGGGCGTCACCGGACAGCCACCACAGTCTCATCCTCAATCGGGCACGAAGTACGTGTCCTTGACCAAACTCCGGGCCACGCAAGGGGCTTTGAAGCCTCGCCAAGCCCCAGCGGAACGTTCTCCTCGTGTCGTCCACGAGCTAACGGTGGCCCTCACCCCGGAAAAGGCGATTTCGAATACTACGGAGGCCTTTTTCTGCCAAAAGTGTCAAAAGGCGATTTCGAATACTACGGAGGCCTTTTTCTGTCAGAATTGTCAGATTTTGAATCGCGAAACACCGGAATGCTTGGGAAAGCCCTCTGATGGCGTTAATGGATTCCCCATGGTCAACGCAGACTCCAGCCACGACCGCAAAACTGCTGCTGGCATAGGATCCACCCGCGAGGCTTGTCCGACCCATTCGGGGGGCTCAGTCCCACTCCCAGCAGCCTCGTCTGGCCTGGCTCAAGCCCTTATTCCCCTCATGGTCGAAGGCCATTGTGTTCGGGCCTTGGTGGATACAGGGTCTACGGATAGTTTTATCGACCAGCGACTTGTGCTCAGGCATGGATGGCGGATCTGGAGGTCTACGAGACGGATCTTCATGGCTTCCCAGGGGCTTCGACTCAGCACGAAGGGGGAATGCCGATTGAAACTCGTGCTAAAGGGACGGGTTTTCCCTGATGTACACCTTATGGTTTTACCCGCATTATGTGCTGATATTCTGTTAGGACACGATTTTCTTAAGCTGCATGGACGTCTGGTAATGGAGTTTGGTGGGCCTGACACGCTTGTTGTGGGGGCGGACGACGCGCTTGCGGTGTGCGCCCTAGCGCAAATGGACGTCCAGCCGCTTTCGCTGTTCCCCAATCTAACCTCCGACTGCACCCCTGTCGCGGTGAAATCACGGCGCTACTCTCGCGCAGACATGCAATTCATTGCGGACGAAACGGCTCAGCTCTTGAAAGACGGCATCATAGAACCTATAGGTCGCCGTGGCGCACCCAGGTCTTGGTGGTGCACAGCGAGGCCCATCGCAGACGCATGGTAATCGACTATTCCCAAACGATTAACCACTTTACACAGCTGGATGCCTACCCCCTTCCGAGAATGGACGCGCTGGTGCAACAGGTGTCCCAGTATTCGGTCTATAGCACTCTCGATCTCCGTAGTGCATACCACCAGATCCCTATCTCTAGGGCGGATCGTATCTATACCGCATTTGAGTCGGGGCAGCGGTTGTACCAATTTACGCGATTGCCTTTTGGGGTAACGAACGGGGTCGCTTGTTTCCAGAGGGCCATGGATGACCTTGTTGCGCGGGAGCACTTAACTGATGTTTTCGTCTACCTCGATAATCTTACGGTTTGTGGGTATGACCAAGGGCACCATGATGCTAATCTGAAGCGCTTCCTTGAGGTCGCGCAGAGGTATCACTTAACTATGAACGAGGATAAGTGCCAATACTCCCTACGCACGATAGATCTTCTGGGGTACACCGTGACCCATGGCTCTGTCGCTCCGGATAAGGAGCGTCTGCGACCTTTGCTCGACATGGCCCCTCCCTGTGATCGGGCGTCCCTGAAGCGCGACCTTGGGCTGTTCGCCCATTACTCCAAATGGGTGCAAAGTTTCTCCGCGAAACTTCGCCCCCTCGTGGCCTGCGACACCTTCCCACTGAGTCCGGCCGCATTGGCGGCCTTTGAAGGCCTTAAGGCCGACATCGCCCGAGCCGCCGTGGCGACAATCGACGAGAGCGGGTCTTTCGTCCTCGAAAGTGACGCCTCGGATCAGGCCATCGCGGCGACCCTCTCCCAAGGGGGGCGTCCCGTGGCTTTCTTTTCACGGACTCTTACCACCGCTGAGCGGAGACACTCGTCCGTTGAAAAGGAAGCGTATGCGATCGTCGAGTCTATTCGGCGATGGCGCCCGTACTTACTCGGGTGGAGCTTCCAAATCATCACGGACCAGCAAAGCGTTGCGTTCATGTACGACACCTTACACGCCCAGCGCATTAAGAATGAGAAAATCACTCGCTGGCATATCGAACTCGCCGACTTCTGTTACACCATCAAATATCGCCCGGGGAAGGATAACAGGGCCGCCGATGCCTTATCACGACCGGCTACATGCGCGGGTATCACCTCTTTGGAGGGCCTACGGGTGCTGCATGCCACTGCGGGCCATCCCGGCATAATGCGTTTCGCTCATTTTGTGCGGTGTGGCAATCTCCCATACTCGATTGACAATATCCGCCGTATCTGTCGCGACTGCGCTATCTGCGCGGAAATCAAACCGCGTTTCTATAACCCTCCCATGGGGACTCTGGTTAAGGCTACGCGACCGTGGGAACGCTTGGCGATGGATTTCAAGGGCCCATTGCCGGTGTCGAGCGGCTCTCGCTATCTGCTCACTATCGTCGATGAGTACTCGCGATTCCCCTTTGCTTATACGTGCGCGGACATGACTGCTGCCACGGTGATGCGATGCTTACAGAACTTGTTCTCAATGTTCGGTTACCCGGCCTATGTCCATACCGACCGGGGTGCGGTCTTCTTGTCTCAGGAGGTGCGCGGCTATCTGCTCCAAAATAACATTGCTTCTAGTTACACCACGCCGTACAGACCCCAGGCTAATGGGCAGATCGAACGCTTCAACGGGATTATCTGGAGGGCCGTCATGCTCAACCTCCGGACCCTCGGCCGGGGCCTCGATAAATGGGCTTGGTCGCTACCTGCGGCGTTGAACTCGATCAGGGCTCTCCTGAGTACGGCAACCAACCAAACTCCCCACGAGCGACTTTTCCACCACCCCAGGAGCTCGGGGTGTTTACGGTCTTTGCCCAGTTGGCTCGCTGGGCCCGGGCCGGCCTACCTTAAACGGGCGGTTCGCGCGAGCAAGTACGACCCCCTAGTGGACAAAGTGCAGATTCTCCAGGCTAATCCTGAGCATGCTCGTGTGATGACGACTGATGGCCGTGAGACTACTGTCTCCGTCCGTCACCTTGCCCCTTGCGGGGTCGCTGACCTGAGTAGGGAATCGGACGAACCGATCGAACCCATCTATGAGACTATGGCCTCTCCCGACGCTCCCATCGCCGAAAGTCTACCGACCCTCCCCTCGCCGAGTCTACCTGGGCCCGACAACTTGGAGTTACCCCCTTCGTCACCCGACCCTGATGGCGCCTCCGACGCCGGGGACACAGGGATACGTAATGCCGTACCCGGGGAATTTCGGACGCGTGCTGGCAGAGAAATTCGCTGCCCGGCCCGATACGGTTGGGTCGACTGATGTTCCGCACCCTGTTCGTGCTGACGCTCACTCGCTTTTAGCCGCACTGCCGTATAATTCTGATGGGGGGGGGGGGGGAGAATGTAGTGAAATCGTATTCGTACTGAACCCGGGGTGATGCTCGCTGCTCGTTGACACCGCTAGGGGCGTGACTATAAGACCCGCTGATGCGGACGGTGCTCCGAGATTTCTCCTGTGACACGTTACATCTGGTAGACTCGCTAACGGTACGCCAGCATAGAATATCCAGCTTGCTTGCATTGAATGTTATGAATGGTCCCATGTGATGTCACATCGTATACTTATTGTATTTCCTGCTTTACAGGATGATGTTATGATCTAAATGGAATTAAACCACCCGTTGGACTAAAGTTGTGTGGACCTGATTGGTTTTCCACAACATACAGTATGAATAAAACGATATATACAGTATGAGTAAAACGATATATACAGTATGAATAAAACGATATATACAGTATGAGTAAAACGCTATATACAGTATGAATAAAATGATATATACAGTATGAATAAAACGATATATACAGTATGAGTACAACGATATATACAGTATGAATACAACGATATATACAGTATGAGTAAAACGATATATACAGTATGAATAAAACGATGTATGCAGTATGAGTACAACGATATATACAGTATGAATAAAATGATATATACAGTATGAATAAAACGATATATACAGTATGAGTAAAACGATATATACAGTATGAACTAGAACGGGCACTCGGTAGAGCGCATACCTTCGCCGCAGCTACTGTTCTGTACTTGGCATGGGAGTGTAGGGAACAGAACAACAAAAATACGATTTTGACCTTTTCGTGACCTTGACCTTGACCTTTGACCCGATTGCTCCCAAAATCTAATCAAATGTGTCCCGTATAATATCCAATCATCCCACCAAATTTCATGCAATTCGGTGGAATACTTTTTGAGTTATGCGAATAACATACACACACACACACACACACAGACATACAAATAAATACACAGCGATCAAAACATAACCTTCCGCTTTTGCGAAGGTAATCAACTAGAACGGGCACTCGGTAGAGCGCATACCTTCGCCGCAGCTACTGTTCTGTACTTGGCATGGGAGTGTAGGGAACAGAACAACAAAAATACGATTTTGACCTTTTCGTGACCTTGACCTTGACCTTTGACCCGATTGCTCCCAAAATCTAATCAAATGTGTCCCGTATAATAACCAATCATCCCACCAAATTTCATGCAATTCGGTTGAATACTTTTTGAGTTATGCGAATAACATACACACACACACACACACAGACATACAAATAAATACACAGCGATCAAAACATAACCTTCCGCTTTTGCGAAGGTAATAAAACGATATATACAGTATGAGTAAAACGATATATACAGTATGAGTAAAACGATATATACAGTATGAATAAAATGATATATACAGTATGAACTAGAACGGGCACTCGGTAGAGCGCATACCTTCGCCGCAGCTACTGTTCTGTACTTGGCATGGGAGTGTAGGGAACAGAACAACAAAATACGATTTTGACCTTTTCGTGACCTTGACCTTGACCTTTGACCCGATTGCTCCCAAAATCTAATCAAATGTGTCCCGTATAATAACCAATCATCCCACCAAATTTCATGCAATTCGGTTGAATACTTTTTGAGTTATGCGAATAACATACACACACACACACAGACATACAAATAAATACACAGCGATCAAAACATAACCTTCCGCTTTTGCGAAGGTAATAAAACGATATATACAGTATGAATAAAACGATATCTACAGTATGAATAAAACGATACATACAGTATGAATAAAACGATATATACAGTTTGAATAAAACGATATATACAGTATGAGTAAAACGATATATACAGTATGAATAAGACGATATATACAGTATGAGTAAAACGCTATATACAGTATGAATAAAATGATATATACAGTATGAATAAAACGATACATACAGTATGAGTACAACGATATATACAGTATGAATAAAACGATATATACAGTATGAATAAAACGATATATACAGTATGAGTACAACGATATATACAGTATGAGTAAAACGATATATACAGTATGAATAAAACGATATATACAGTCTGAGAAAAACGATATATACAGTATGAATAAAACGATATGTACAGTATGAGCAAAACGATATATACAGTATGAATAAAACGATATATACAGTATGAGTAAAACGATATATACAGTATGAATAAAACGATATATACAGTATGAGTAAAACGATATATACAGTATGAGTAAAACGCTATATACAGTATGAATAAAATGATATATACAGTATGAATAAAACGATATATACAGTATGAGTAAAACGATATATACAGTATGAATAAAACGATGTTTGCAGTATGAGTACAACGATATATACAGTATGAATAAAATGATATATACAGTATGAATAAAACGATATATACAGTATGAGTAAAACGATATATACAGTATGAATAAAACGATATATACAGTATGAGTAAAACGATATATACAGTATGAGTAAAACGATATATACAGTATGAATAAAATGATATATACAGTATGAATAAAACGATATATACAGTATGAATAAAGATATCTACAGTATGAATAAAACGATACATACAGTATGAATAAAACGATATATGCAGTTTGAATAAAACGATATATACAGTATGAGTAAAACGATATATACAGTATGAATAAAACGATATATACAGTATGAGTAAAACGCTATATACAGTATGAATAAAATGATATATACAGTATGAATAAAACGATATATACAGTATGAGTACAACGATATATACAGTATGAATAAAACGGTATATACAGTATGAGTAAAACGATATATACAGTATGAATAACATGATATATACAGTATGAATAAAATGATATATACAGTATGAGTAAAACGATATATCCAGTATGAATAAAACGATATATACAGTATGAGTAAAACGATATATACAGTATGAGTAAAACGATATATACAGTATGAATAAAATGATATATACAGTATGAATAAAACGATATATACAGTATGAATAAAACGATATCTACAGTATGAATAAAACGATACATACAGTATGAATAAAACGATATATACAGTTTGAATAAAACGATATATACAGTATGAGTAAAACGATATATACAGTATGAATAAAACGATATATACAGTATGAGTAAAACGATATATACAGTATGAATAAAACGATATATACAGTATGAATACAACGCTATATACAGTATGAGTAAAACTATGTATACAGTATGAATACAACGATATATGCAGTATGAATAAAACGATATATACAGTATGAGTAAAACGATATATACAGTATGAGTAAAACGATATATACAGTATGAGGTAAACGATATATACAGTATGAATAAAACGATATATACAGTATGAGTAAAACGATATATACAGTATGAATAAAACGATATATACAGTATGAATAAAACGATATGTACAGTATGAATAAAACGATATATACAGTATGAATAAAACGATATATATAGTATGAGTAAAACGATATATACAGTATGAGTAAAACGATATATACAGTATGAATAAAACGATATATACTGTATGAATAAAACGATATATACAGTATGAATAAAACGATATATACAGTATGAATAAAATGATATATACAGTATGAGTAAAACGGTATATACAGTATGAATAAAACGATATATACAGTATGAGTAAAACGATATATACAGTATGAGTAAAACGATATATACAGTATGAGTAAAACGATATATACAGTATGAATAAAACGATATATACAGTTTGAGCAAAAAGGATATATACAGTATGAGTAAAACGATATATACAGTATGAATAAAACGATATATACAGTATGAATAAAATGATATATACAGTATGAATAAAACGATATATACAGTTTGAGCAAAAAGGATATATACAGTATGAGTAAAACGATATATACAGTATGAATAAAACGATATATACAGTATGAATAAAACGATATATACAGTATGAGTAAAACGATATATACAGTATGAGTAAAACGATATGTACAGTATGAATACAATGATATATACAGTATGAATATAACGATATATACAGTATGAGTAAAACGATATATACAGTATGAGTAAAACGATATATACAGTATGAATAAAACGATATATACAGTATGAGTAAAACGATATTTACAGTATGAGTAAAATGATATATACAGTATGAATAAAACGATATATACAGTATGAGTAAAACGATATATACAGTATGAGTAAAACGATATATACAGTATGAATAAAACGATATATACAGTATGGGTAGAACGATATATACAGTATGAATAAAATGATATATACAGTATGAATAAAACGATATATACAGTTTGAATAAAACGATATATACAGTATGAATAAAACGATATATACAGTATGAATACAACGATATATACAGTATGAGTAAAACTATGTATACAGTATGAATACAACGATATATGCAGTATGAATAAAACGATATATACAGTATGAGTAAAACGATATATACAGTATGAGTAAAACGATATATACAGTATGAGGTAAACGATATATACAGTATGAATAAAACGATATATACAGTATGAGTAAAACGATATATACAGTATGAATAAAACGATATATACAGTATGAATAAAACGATATATACAGTATGAATAAAACGATATATACAGTATGAATAAAACGATATATACAGTATGAATAAAACGATATATATAGTATGAGTAAAACGATATATACAGTATGAGTAAAACGATATATACAGTATGAGTAAAACGATATATACAGTATGAATAAAACGATATATACTGTATGAATAAAACGATATATACAGTATGAGTAAAACGATATATACAGTATGAGTAAAACGATATATACAGTATGAATAAAACGATATATACCGTATGAATAAAACGCTATATACAGTATGAGTAAAACGATATATACAGTATGAATAAAACGATATATACAGTATGGGTAAAACGCTATATACAGTATGAATAAAATGATATATACAGTATGAATAAAACGATATATACAGTATGAGTAAAACGATATATACAGTATGAATAAAACGATATATACAGTATGAATAAAACGATATATACAGTATGAATAAAACGATATATACAGTATGAGTAAAACGCTATATACAGTATGAGTAAAACGATAAACACAGTATGAATAAAACGATATATACAGTATGAATAAAATGATATCTACAGTATGAGTAAAACGATATATACAGTATGAGTAAAATGATATATACAGTATGAATAAAACGGTATATACAGTATGAATAAAATGATATATACAGTATGAATAAAACGATATATACAGTATGAGTAAAACGATATATACAGCATGAATAAAACGATATATACAGTATGAGTAAAACGATATATACAGTATGAATAAAATGATATATACAGTATGAATAAAACGATTTTTCCATTATGAATAAAGCGATATATACAGTATGAATAAAACGATATATACAGTATGAGTAAAACGATATATACAGTATGAGTAAAACGATATATACAGTATGCGTAAAACGATATATACAGTCTGAATAAAACGATATTTCCAGTATGAGTAAAACGATATATACAGTCTGAATAAAACGATATATACAGTATGAGTAAAACGATATATACAGTATGCGTAAAACGATATATACAGTCTGAATAAAACGATCTATACAGTATGCGTAAAACGATATATACAGTCTGAATAAAACGATATATACAGTATGAGTAAAACGATATATACAGTATGCGTAAAACGATATTATACAGTCTGAATAAAACGATATATACAGTATGCGTAAAACGATATATACAGTCTGAATAAAACGATATATACAGTCTGAATAAAACGATATATACAGTATGAGTAAAACGATATATACAGTATGCGTAAAACGATATATACAGTCTGAATAAAACGATATTTCCAGTATGAGTAAAACGATATATACAGTATGAATAAAACGATATATACAGTATGAGTAAAACGATATATACAGTATGAGTAAAACGATATATACAGTATGAGTAAAACGATATATACAGTATGAATAAAATGATATATACAGTATGAATAAAACGATTTGTACAGTATGAGTAAAACGATATATACAGTATGAGTAAAACGATATATACAGTATGAATAAAATGATATATACAGTATGAATACAACGATATATACAGTTTGAGTAAAACGCTATATACAGTATGAGTAAAACGATATATACAGTATGAGTAAACCGAAATATACAGTATGAATAAAATGATATATACAGTATGCATAAAACGATATATACAGTATGAGTAAAACGGTATGTACAGTATGAATAAAACGATATATACAGTATGAATAAAATTATATATACAGTATGAATAAAACGATATATACAGTATGAATACAACGATATATACAGTATGAGTAAAACGATATATACAGTATGAGTAAAACGATATACAGTATGAGTAAAATATATAATGTAACGATATAAAATGTAACGATATATACAGTATGAGTAAAACGATATATACAGTATGAATAAAACGCTATATACAGTATGAGTAAAACGATATATACAGTATGAATAATGTATGAGTAAAACGATACATACAGTATGAATAAAACGATATATACAGTATGAGTATGAATAAAACGATATATACAGTATGAATAAAACGATATATACAGTATGAGTAAAACGATATATACAGTATGAGTAAAACGATATCTACAGTATGAATAAAACGATATATACAGTATGAATAAAACGATATATACATTATGAATAAAATGATATATACAGTATGAGTAAAACGATATATCCAGTATGAATAAAACGATATATACAGTATGAGTAAAACGATATATACAGTATGAGTAAAACGATATATACAGTTTGAATAAAACGATATATACAGTATGAGTAAAACGAGATATACAGTATGAATAAAACGATATGTACAGTATGAATAAAACGATATATACAGTATGAATAAAACGATATATACAGTATGAATAAAATGATATATTCGGTATGAATAAAACGATATATACAGTATGAGTAAAACGATATATACAGTATGAGTAAAACGATATATACAGTATGAACAAAACGATATATACAGTATGAATAAAACGATATATACAGTCTGAGTAAAACGCTATATACAGTATGAATAAAATGATATATACAGTATGAATAAACCGATATATACAGCATGAGTAAAACTATGTATGCAGTATGAGTAAAACGATATATACAGTATGAATAAAACGATATATACAGTATGAATAAAACGATATATACAGTATGAGTAAAACGATATATACAGTATGAGTAAAACGATATATACAGGATGAGTAAAACGATATATACAGTATGAGTAAAACGATATATACAGTATGAATAAAACGATATATACAGTATGAATAAAATGATATATACAGTATGAGTAAAACGGTATATACAGTATGAATAAAACGATATATACAGTATGAGTAAAACGATATATACAGTATGAGTAAAACGATATATACAGTATGAGTAAAATGATATATACAGTATGAATAAAACGATATATACAGTTTGAGCAAAAAGGATATATACAGTATGAGTAAAACGATATATACAGTATGAATAAAACGATATATACAGTATGAATAAAATGATATATACAGTATGAATAAAACGATATATACAGTATGAATAAAACGATATATACAGTATGAATAAAATGATATATACAGTATGAATAAAACGATATATACAGTTTGAGCAAAAAGGATATATACAGTATGAGTAAAACGATATATACAGTATGAATAAAACGATATATACAGTATGAATAAAACGATATATACAGTATGAGTAAAACGATATATACAGTATGAGTAAAACGATATATACAGTATGAATACAATGATATATACAGTATGAATAAAACGATATATACAGTATGAGTAAAACGATATATACAGTATGAGTAAAACGATATATACAGTATGAATAAAACGATATATACAGTATGAGTAAAACGATATATACAGTATGAGTAAAACGATATATACAGTATGAGTAAAACGGTATATACAGTATGAGTAAAACGGTATATACAGTATGAGTAAAACGATATATACAGTATGAATAAAACGATATATACAGTATGCGTAGAACGATATATACAGTATGAATAAAATGATATATACAGTATGAATAAAACGATATATACAGTTTGAATAAAACGATATATACAGTATGAATAAAACGATATATACAGTATGAATACAACGATATATACAGTATGAGTAAAACTATGTATACAGTATGAATACAACGATATATGCAGTATGAATAAAACGATATATACAGTATGAGTAAAACGATATATACAGTATGAGTAAAACGATATATACAGTATGAGGTAAACTATATATACAGTATGAATAAAACGATATATACAGTATGAGTAAAACGATATATACAGTATGAATAAAACGATATATACAGTATGAATAAAACGATATATACAGTATGAATAAAACGATATATACAGTATGAATAAAACGATATATATAGTATGAGTAAAACGATATATACAGTATGAGTAAAACGATATATACAGTATGAATAAAACGATATATACTGTATGAATAAAACGATATATACAGTATGAGTAAAACGATATATACAGTATGAGTAAAACGATATATACAGTATGAATAAAACGATATATACCGTATGAATAAAACGATATATACAGTATGAGTAAAACGATATATACAGTATGAATGAAACGATATATACAGTATGGGTAAAACGCTATATACAGTATGAATAAAATGATATATACAGTATGAATAAAACGTTATATACAGTATGAGTAAAACGATATATACAGTATGAATAAAACGATATATACAGTATGAATAAAACGATATATACAGTATGAATAAAACGATATATACAGTATGAGTAAAACGATATATACAGTATGAGTAAAACGATAAACACAGCATGAATAAAACGATATATACAGTATGAATAAAATGATATCTACAGTATGAGTAAAACGATATATACAGTATGAGTAAAATGATATATACAGTATGAATAAAACGATTTTTCCATTATGAATAAAGCGATATATACAGTATGAATAAAACGATATATACAGTATGAGTAAAACGATATATACAGTATGAGTAAAACGATATATACAGTATGCGTAAAACGATATATACAGTCTGAATAAAACGATATTTCCAGTATGAGTAAAACGCTATATACAGTCTGAATAAAACGATATATACAGTATGAGTAAAACGATATATACAGTATGCGTAAAACGATATATACAGTCTGAATAAAACGATATATACAGTATGCGTAAAACGATATATACAGTCTGAATAAAACGATATATACAGTATGAGTAAAACGATATATACAGTATGCGTAAAACGATATTATACAGTCTGAATAAAACGATATATACAGTATGCGTAAAACGATATATACAGTCTGAATAAAACGATATATACAGTCTGAATAAAACGATATATACAGTATGAGTAAAACGATATATACAGTATGCGTAAAACGATATATACAGTCTGAATAAAACGATATTTCCAGTATGAGTAAAACGATATATACAGTATGAATAAAACGATATATACAGTATGAGTAAAACGATATATACAGTATGAGTAAAACGATATATACAGTATGAGTAATGTATGAGTAAAACGATACATACAGTATGAATAAAACGATATATACAGTATGAGTATGAATAAAACGATATATACAGTATGAATAAAACGATATATACAGTATGAGTAAAACGATATATACAGTATGAGTAAAACGATATCTACAGTATGAGTAAAACGATATCTACAGTATGAATAAAACGATATATACAGTATGAATAAAACGATATATACATTATGAATAAAATGATATATACAGTATGAGTAAAACGATATATCCAGTATGAATAAAACGATATATACAGTATGAGTAAAACGATATATACAGTATGAGTAAAACGATATATACAGTATGAATAAAATGATATATACAGTATGAATAAAACGATATATACAGTATGAATAAAACGATATCTACAGTATGAATAAAACGATACATACAGTATGAATAAAACGCTATATACAGTTTGAATAAAACGATATATACAGTATGAGTAAAACGATATATACAGTATGAATAAAACGATATGTACAGTATGAATAAAACGATATATACAGTATGAATAAAACGATATATACAGTATGAATAAAATGATATATTCAGTATGAATAAAACGATATATACAGTATGAGTAAAACGATATATACAGTATGAGTAAAATGATATATACAGTATGAACAAAACGATATATACAGTATGAATAAAACGATATATACAGTCTGAGTAAAACGCTATAGACAGTATGAATAAAATGATATATACAGTATGCATAAACCGATATATACAGCTTGAATAAAACGATGTATGCAGTATGAGTAAAACGATATATACAGTATGAATAAAACGATATATACAGTATGAGTAAAACGCTATATACAGTATGAATAAAATGATATATACAGTATGAATAAAACGATATATACAGTATGAGTACAACGATATATACAGTATGAATAAAACGATATATACAGTATGAATAAAACGATATATACAGTATGAGTACAACGATATATACAGTATGAGTAAAACGATATATACAGTATGAATAAAACGATATATACAGTCTGAGAAAAACGATATATACAGTATGAATAAAACGATATGTACAGTATGAGCAAAACGATATATACAGTATGAATAAAACGATATATACAGTATGAGTAAAACGATATATACAGTATGAATAAAACGATATATACAGTATGAGTAAAACGATATATACAGTATGAGTAAAACGCTATATACAGTATGAATAAAATGATATATACAGTATGAATAAAACGATATATACAGTATGAGTAAAACGATATATACAGTATGAATAAAACGATGTATGCAGTATGCGTACAACGATATATACAGTATGAATAAAATGATATATACAGTATGAATAAAACGATATATACAGTATGAGTAAAACGATATATACAGTATGAATAAAACGATATATACAGTATGAGTAAAACGATATATACAGTATGAGTAAAACGATATATACAGTATGAATAAAATGATATATACAGTATGAATAAAACGATATATACAGTATGAATAAAGATATCTACAGTATGAATAAAACGATACATACAGTATGAATAAAACGATATATGCAGTTTGAATAAAACGATATATACAGTATGAGTAAAACGATATATACAGTATGAATAAAACGATATATACAGTATGAGTAAAACGCTATATACAGTATGAATAAAATGATATATACAGTATGAATAAAACGATATATACAGTATGAGTACAACGATATATACAGTATGAATAAAACGGTATATACAGTATGAGTAAAACGATATATACAGTATGAATAACATGATATATACAGTATGAATAAAATGATATATACAGTATGAGTAAAACGATATATCCAGTATGAATAAAACGATATATACAGTATGAGTAAAACGATATATACAGTATGAGTAAAACGATATATACAGTATGAATAAAATGATATATACAGTATGAATAAAACGATATATACAGTATGAATAAAACGATATCTACAGTATGAATAAAACGATACATACAGTATGAATAAAACGATATATACAGTTTGAATAAAACGATATATACAGTATGAGTAAAACGATATATACAGTATGAATAAAACGATATATACAGTATGAGTAAAACGATATATACAGTATGAATAAAACGATATATACAGTATGAATAAAATGATATATTCAGTATGAATAAAACGATATATACAGTATGAGTAAAACGATATATACAGTATGAGTAAAACGATATATACAGTATGAACAAAACGATATATACAGTATGAATAAAACGATATATACAGTATGAATAAAACGATATATACAGTATGAGTAAAACGATATATACAGTATGAGTAAAACGATATATACAGGATGAGTAAAACGATATATACAGTATGAGTAAAACGATACATACAGTATGAATAAAACGATATATACAGTATGAATAAAATGATATATACAGTATGAGTAAAACGGTATATACAGTATGAATAAAACGATATATACAGTATGAGTAAAACGATATATACAGTATGAGTAAAACGATATATACAGTATGAGTAAAACGATATATACAGTATGAATAAAACGATATATACAGTTTGAGCAAAAAGGATATATACAGTATGAGTAAAACGATATATACAGTATGAATAAAACGATATATACAGTATGAATAAAATGATATATACAGTATGAATAAAACGATATATACAGTTTGAGCAAAAAGGATATATACAGTATGAGTAAAACGATATATACAGTATGAATAAAACGATATATACAGTATGAATAAAACGATATATACAGTATGAGTAAAACGATATATACAGTATGAGTAAAACGATATGTACAGTATGAATACAATGATATATACAGTATGAATAAAACGATATATACAGTATGAGTAAAACGATATATACAGTATGAGTAAAACGATATATACAGTATGAATAAAACGATATATACAGTATGAGTAAAACGATATTTACAGTATGAGTAAAATGATATATACAGTATGAATAAAACGATATATACAGTATGAGTAAAACGATATATACAGTATGAGTAAAACGATATATACAGTATGAGTAAACCGGTATATACAGTATGAGTAAAACGGTATATACAGTATGAGTAAAACGATATATACAGTATGAATTAAACGATATATACAGTATGGGTAGAACGATATATACAGTATGAATAAAATGATATATACAGTATGAATAAAACGATATATACAGTTTGAATAAAACGATATATACAGTATGAATAAAACGATATATACAGTATGAATACAACGATATATACAGTATGAGTAAAACTATGTATACAGTATGAATACAACGATATATGCAGTATGAATAAAACGATATATACAGTATGAGTAAAACGATATATACAGTATGAGTAAAACGATATATACAGTATGAGGTAAACGATATATACAGTATGAATAAAACGATATATACAGTATGAGTAAAACGATATATACAGTATGAATAAAACGATATATACAGTATGAATAAAACGATATATACAGTATGAATAAAACGATATATACAGTATGAATAAAACGATATATACAGTATGAATAAAACGATATATATAGTATGAGTAAAACGATATATACAGTATGAGTAAAACGATATATACAGTATGAGTAAAACGATATATACAGTATGAATAAAACGATATATACTGTATGAATAAAACGATATATACAGTATGAGTAAAACGATATATACAGTATGAGTAAAACGATATATACAGTATGAATAAAACGATATATACCGTATGAATAAAACGCTATATACAGTATGAGTAAAACGATATATACAGTATGAATAAAACGATATATACAGTATGGGTAAAACGCTATATACAGTATGAATAAAATGATATATACAGTATGAATAAAACGATATATACAGTATGAGTAAAACGATATATACAGTATGAATAAAACGATATATACAGTATGAATAAAACGATATATACAGTATGAATAAAACGATATATACAGTATGAGTAAAACGCTATATACAGTATGAGTAAAACGATAAACACAGTATGAATAAAACGATATATACAGTATGAATAAAATGATATCTACAGTATGAGTAAAACGATATATACAGTATGAGTAAAATGATATCTACAGTATGAATAAAACGGTATATACAGTATGAATAAAATGATATATACAGTATGAATAAAACGATATATACAGTATGAGTAAAACGATATATACAGCATGAATAAAACGATATATACAGTATGAGTAAAACGATATATACAGTATGAATAAAATGATATATACAGTATGAATAAAACGATTTTTCCATTATGAATAAAGCGATATATACAGTATGAATAAAACGATATATACAGTATGAGTAAAACGATATATACAGTATGAGTAAAACGATATATACAGTATGCGTAAAACGATATATACAGTCTGAATAAAACGATATTTCCAGTATGAGTAAAACGATATATACAGTCTGAATAAAACGATATATACAGTATGAGTAAAACGATATATACAGTATGCGTAAAACGATATATACAGTCTGAATAAAACGATATATACAGTATGCGTAAAACGATATATACAGTCTGAATAAAACGATATATACAGTATGAGTAAAACGATATATACAGTATGCGTAAAACGATATTATACAGTCTGAATAAAACGATATATACAGTATGCGTAAAACGATATATACAGTCTGAATAAAACGATATATACAGTCTGAATAAAACGATATATACAGTATGAGTAAAACGATATATACAGTATGCGTAAAACGATATATACAGTCTGAATAAAACGATATTTCCAGTATGAGTAAAACGATATATACAGTATGAATAAAACGATATATACAGTATGAGTAAAACGATATATACAGTATGAGTAAAACGATATATACAGTATGAGTAAAACGATATATACAGTATGAATAAAATGATATATACAGTATGAATAAAACGATTTGTACAGTATGAGTAAAACGATATATACAGTATGAGTAAAACGATATATACAGTATGAATAAAATGATATATACAGTATGAATACAACGATATATACAGTTTGAGTAAAACGCTATATACAGTATGAGTAAAACGATATATACAGTATGAGTAAACCGAAATATACAGTATGAATAAAATGATATATACAGTATGCATAAAACGATATATACAGTATGCGTAAAACGATATGTACAGTATGAATAAAACGATATATACAGTATGAATAAAATTATATATACAGTATGAATAAAACGATATATACAGTATGAATACAACGATATATACAGTATGAGTAAAACGATATATACAGTATGAGTAAAACGATATACAGTATGAGTAAAATATATAATGTAACGATATAAAATGTAACGATATATACAGTATGAGTAAAACGATATATACAGTATGAATAAAACGCGATATACAGTATGAGTAAAACGATATATACAGTATGAATAATGTATGAGTAAAACGATACATACAGTATGAATAAAACGATATATACAGTATGAGTATGAATAAAACGATATATACAGTATGAATAAAACGATATATACAGTATGAGTAAAACGATATATACAGTATGAGTAAAACGATATCTACAGTATGAATAAAACGATATATACAGTATGAATAAAACGATATATACATTATGAATAAAATGATATATACAGTATGAGTAAAACGATATATCCAGTATGAATAAAACGATATATACAGTATGAGTAAAACGATATATACAGTATGAGTAAAACGATATATACAGTTTGAATAAAACGATATATACAGTATGAGTAAAACGAGATATACAGTATGAATAAAACGATATGTACAGTATGAATAAAACGATATATACAGTATGAATAAAACGATATATACAGTATGAATAAAATGATATATTCAGTATGAATAAAACGATATATACAGTATGAGTAAAACGATATATACAGTATGAGTAAAACGATATATACAGTATGAGTAAAACGATATATACAGTATGAACAAAACGATATATACAGTATGAATAAAACGATATATACAGTCTGAGTAAAACGCTATATACAGTATGAATAAAATGATATATACAGTATGAATAAACCGATATATACAGCATGAGTAAAACTATGTATGCAGTATGAGTAAAACGATATATACAGTATGAATAAAACGATATATACAGTATGAATAAAACGATATATACAGTATGAGTAAAACGATATATACAGTATGAGTAAAACGATATATACAGGATGAGTAAAACGATATATACAGTATGAGTAAAACGATATATACAGTATGAATAAAACGATATATACAGTATGAATAAAATGATATATACAGTATGAGTAAAACGGTATATACAGTATGAATAAAACGATATATACAGTATGAGTACAACGATATATACAGTATGAGTAAAACGATATATACAGTATGAGTAAAACGATATATACAGTATGAATAAAACGATATATACAGTTTGAGCAAAAAGGATATATACAGTATGAGTAAAACGATATATACAGTATGAATAAAACGATATATACAGTATGAATAAAATGATATATACAGTATGAATAAAACGATATATACAGTTTGAGCAAAAAGGATATATACAGTATGAGTAAAACGATATATACAGTATGAATAAAACGATATATACAGTATGAATAAAACGATATATACAGTATGAGTAAAACGATATATACAGTATGAGTAAAACGATATATACAGTATGAATACAATGATATATACAGTATGAATAAAACGATATATACAGTATGAGTAAAACGATATATACAGTATGAGTAAAACGATATATACAGTATGAATAAAACGATATATACAGTATGAGTAAAACGATATTTACAGTATGAGTAAAATGATATATACAGTATGAATAAAACGATATATACAGTATGAGTAAAACGATATATACAGTATGAGTAAAACGATATATACAGTATGAGTAAAACGGTATATACAGTATGAGTAAAACGGTATATACAGTATGAGTAAAACGATATATACAGTATGAATAAAACGATATATACAGTATGAGTAGAACGATATATACAGTATGAATAAAATGATATATACAGTATGAATAAAACGATATATACAGTTTGAATAAAACGATATATACAGTATGAATAAAACGATATATACAGTATGAATACAACGATATATACAGTATGAGTAAAACTATGTATACAGTATGAATACAACGATATATGCAGTATGAATAAAACGATATATACAGTATGAGTAAAACGATATATACAGTATGAGTAAAACGATATATACAGTATGAGGTAAACGATATATACAGTATGAATAAAACGATATATACAGTATGAGTAAAACGATATATACAGTATGAATAAAACGATATATACAGTATGAATAAACCGATATATACAGTATGAATAAAACGATATATACAGTATGAATAAAACGATATATATAGTATGAGTAAAACGATATATACAGTATGAGTAAAACGATATATACAGTATGAATAAAACGATATATACTGTATGAATAAAACGATATATACAGCATGAATAAAACGATATATACAGTATGAGTAAAACGATATATACAGTATGAATAAAATGATATATACAGTATGAATAAAACGATTTTCCCATTATGAATAAAGCGATATATACAGTATGAATAAAACGATATATACAGTATGAGTAAAACGATATATACAGTATGAGTAAAACGATATATACAGTATGCGTAAAACGATATATACAGTCTGAATAAAACGATATTTCCAGTATGAGTAAAACGATATATACAGTCTGAATAAAACGATATATACAGTATGAGTAAAACGATATATACAGTATGCGTAAAACGATATATACAGTCTGAATAAAACGATATATACAGTATGCGTAAAACGATATATACAGTCTGAATAAAACGATATATACAGTATGAGTAAAACGATATATACAGTATGCGTAAAACGATATTATACAGTCTGAATAAAACGATATATACAGTATGCGTAAAACGATATATACAGTCTGAATAAAACGATATATACAGTCTGAATAAAACGATATATACAGTATGAGTAAAACGATATATACAGTATGCGTAAAACGATATATACAGTCTGAATAAAACGATATTTCCAGTATGAGTAAAACGATATATACAGTATGAATAAAACGATATATACAGTATGAGTAAAACGATATATACAGTATGAGTAAAACGATATATACAGTATGAGTAATGTATGAGTAAAACGATACATACAGTATGAATAAAACGATATATACAGTATGAGTATGAATAAAACGATATATACAGTATGAATAAAACGATATATACAGTATGAGTAAAACGATATATACAGTATGAGTAAAACGATATCTACAGTATGAGTAAAACGATATCTACAGTATGAATAAAACGATATATACAGTATGAATAAAACGATATATACATTATGAATAAAATGATATATACAGTATGAGTAAAACGATATATCCAGTATGAATAAAACGATATATACAGTATGAGTAAAACGATATATACAGTATGAGTAAAACGATATATACAGTATGAATAAAATGATATATACAGTATGAATAAAACGATATATACAGTATGAATAAAACGATATCTACAGTATGAATAAAACGATACATACAGTATGAATAAAACGCTATATACAGTTTGAATAAAACGATATATACAGTATGAGTAAAACGATATATACAGTATGAATAAAACGATATGTACAGTATGAATAAAACGATATATACAGTATGAATAAAACGATATATACAGTATGAATAAAATGATATATTCAGTATGAATAAAACGATATATACAGTATGAGTAAAACGATATATACAGTATGAGTAAAACGATATATACAGTATGAACAAAACGATATATACAGTATGAATAAAACGATATATACAGTCTGAGTAAAACGTTATAGACAGTATGAATAAAATGATATATACAGTATGCATAAACCGATATATACAGTATGAGTAAAACGATGTATGCAGTATGAGTAAAACGATATATACAGTATGAATAAAACGATATATACAGTATGAATAAAACGATATATACAGTATGAGTAAAACGATATATACAGTATGAGTAAAACGATATATACAGGATGAGTAAAACGATATATACAGTATGAGTAAAACGATATATACAGTATGAATAAAACGATATATACAGTATGAATAAAATGATATATACAGTATGAGTAAAACGGTATATACAGTATGAATAAAACGATATATACAGTATGAGTAAAACGATATATACAGTATGAGTAAAACGATATATACAGTATGAGTAAAACGATATATACAGTATGAATAAAACGATATATACAGTTTGAGCAAAAAGGATATATACAGTATGAGTAAAACGATATATACAGTATGAATAAAACGATATATACAGTATGAATAAAATGATATATACAGTATGAATAAAACGATATATACAGTTTGAGCAAAAAGGATATATACAGTATGAGTAAAACGATATATACAGTATGAATAAAACGATATATACAGTATGAATAAAACGATATATACAGTATGAGTAAAACGATATATACAGTATGAGTAAAACGATATATACAGTATGAATACAATGATATATACAGTATGAATAAAACGATATATACAGTATGAGTACAACGATATATACAGTATGAGTAAAACGATATATACAGTATGAATAAAACGATATATACAGTATGAGTAAAACGATATTTACAGTATGAGTAAAATGATATATACAGTATGAATAAAACGATATATACAGTATGAGTAAAACGATATATACAGTATGAGTAAAACGATATATACAGTATGAGTAAAACGGTATATACAGTATGAGTAAAACGGTATATACAGTATGAGTAAAACGATATATACAGTATGAATAAAACGATATATACAGTATGAGTAGAACGATATATACAGTATGAATAAAATGATATATACAGTATGAATAAAACGATATATACAGTTTGAATAAAACGATATATACAGTATGAATAAAACGATATATACAGTATGAATACAACGATATATACAGTATGAGTAAAACTATGTATACAGTATGAATACAACGATATATGCAGTATGAATAAAACGATATATATAGTATGAGTAAAACGATATATACAGTATGAGTAAAACGATATATACAGTATGAGGTAAACGATATATACAGTATGAATAAAACGATATATACAGTATGAGTAAAACGATATATACAGTATGAATAAAACGATATATACAGTATGAATAAAACGATATATACAGTATGAATAAAACGATATATACAGTATGAATAAAACGATATATATAGTATGAGTAAAACGATATATACAGTATGAGTAAAACGATATATACAGTATGAATAAAACGATATATACTGTATGAATAAAACGATATATACAGTATGAGTAAAACGATATATACAGTATGAGTAAAACGATATATACAGTATGAATAAAACGATATATACCGTATGAATAAAACGATATATACAGTATGAGTAAAACGATATATACAGTATGAATAAAACGATATATACAGTATGGGGAAAACGCTATATACAGTATGAACAAAATGATATATACAGTATGAATAAAACGATATATACAGTATGAGTAAAACGATATATACAGTATGAATAAAACGATATATACAGTATGAATAAAACGATATATACAGTATGAATAAAACGGTATATACAGTATGAGTAAAACGATATATACAGTATGAGTAAAACGATAAACACAGTATGAATAAAACGATATATACAGTATGAATAAAATGATATCTACAGTATGAGTAAAACGATATATACAGTATGAGTAAAATGATATATACAGTATGAATAAAACGGTATATACAGTATGAATAAAATGATATATACAGTATGAATAAAACGATATATACAGTATGAGTAAAACGATATATACAGCATGAATAAAACGATATATACAGTATGAGTAAAACGATATATACAGTATGAATAAAATGATATATACAGTATGAATAAAACGATTTTTCCATTATGAATAAAGCGATATATACAGTATGAATAAAACGATATATACAGTATGAGTAAAACGATATATACAGTATGAGTAAAACGATATATACAGTATGCGTAAAACGATATATACAGTCTGAATAAAACGATATTTCCAGTATGAGTAAAACGATATATACAGTCTGAATAAAACGATATATACAGTATGAGTAAAACGATATATACAGTATGCGTAAAACGATATATACAGTCTGAATAAAACGATATATACAGTATGCGTAAAACGATATATACAGTCTGAATAAAACGATATATACAGTATGAGTAAAACGATATATACAGTATGCGTAAAACGATATTATACAGTCTGAATAAAACGATATATACAGTATGCGTAAAACGATATATACAGTCTGAATAAAACGATATATACAGTCTGAATAAAACGATATATACAGTATGAGTAAAACGATATATACAGTATGCGTAAAACGATATATACAGTCTGAATAAAACGATATTTCCAGTATGAGTAAAACGATATATACAGTATGAATAAAACGATATATACAGTATGAGTAAAACGATATATACAGTATGAGTAAAACGATATATACAGTATGAGTAAAACGATATATACAGTATGAATAAAATGATATATACAGTATGAATAAAACGATGTGTACAGTATGAGTAAAACGATATATACAGTATGAGTAAAACGATATATACAGTATGAATAAAATGATATATACAGTGTGAATACAACGATATATACAGTTTGAGTAAAACGATATATACAGTATGAGTAAAACGCTATATACAGTATGAGTAAAATGATATATACAGTATGAATAAAATGATATATACAGTATGCATAAAACGATATATATACAGTATGAGTAAAACGATATGTACAGTATGAATAAAACGATATATACAGTATGAATAAAATTATATATTCAGTATGAATACAACGATATATACAGTATGAATACAACGATATATACAGTATGAGTAAAACGATATATACAGTATGAGTAAAACGATATACAGTATGAGTAAAATATATAATGTAACGATATAAAATGTAACGATATATACAGTATGAGTAAAACGATATATACAGTATGAATAAAACGCTATATACAGTATGAGTAAAACGATATATACAGTATGAATAATGTATGAGTAAAACGATACATACAGTATGAATAAAACGATATATGCAGTATGAGTATGAATAAAACGATATATACAGTATGAATAAAACGATATATACAGTATGAGTAAAACGATATTTACAGTATGAGTAAAACGGTATATACAGTATGAATACAACGATATATACAGTATGAATAAAACGATATATACATTATGAGTAAAACGATATATACAGTATGAGTAAAACGATATATACAGTATGAATAAAACGATATATACAGTATGAGTAAAACGATATATACAGTATGAGAAAAACGATATATACAGTATGAGTAAAACGATATATACAGTATGAAGAAAACGATATATACAGTATGAGTAAAACGATAGATACAGTATGAATAAAACGATATGTACAGTATGAATACAACGATATATACAGTATGAGTAAAACGATATATACAGTATGAGTAAAACGGTATGTACAGTATGAGTAAAACGATATATACAGTACGAATAAAACGATATATACAGTATGAGTAAAACGATATATACAGTATGAGGAAAACGATATATACAGTATGAATAAAACGATATATACAGTATGAATAAAATGATATATACAGTATGAATAAAACGATATATACAGTATGAGAAAAACGATATTTACAGTATGAAAACAATGGTATATACAGTATGAATAAAACGATATATACAGTATGAGTAAAACGATATATACAGTATGAGTAAAACGATATATACAGTATGAATAAAACGATATATACAGTATGAGCAAAACGATATTTACAGTATGAGTAAAATGATATATAGAGTATGAGTAAAATGATATATACAGTATGAATAAAACGATATATACAGTATGAGTAAAACGATATATACAGTATGAGTAAAACGATATATACAGTATGAGTACAACGATATATACAGTATGAGTAAAACGATATATACAGTATGAGTAAAACGATATATACAGTATGAATTAAACGATATATACAGTATGAGTAAAACGATATATACAGTATGAATTAAACGATATATACAGTATGAGTAAAACGATATATACAGTATGAATAAAACGATACATACAGTATGAATAAAATGATATATACAGTATGAATAAAACGATATATACAGTATGAATAAAACGATATATACAGTATGAGTAAAACGATATATACAGTATGAATAAAATGATATATATGAATAAAACGATATATACAGTTTGAATAAAACGATATATACAGTATGAATAAAACGATATATACAGTTTGAATAAAACGATATATACAGTATGAATAAAACTATATATGCAGTATGAGTAAAACGATATATACAGTATGAATAAAACGATATATACAGTATGAATAAAACGATATATACAGTATGAATAAAACGATATATACAGTATGAATAAAACGATATATACAGTATGAATAAAACGTTATATACAGTATGAATAAAACGATATATACAGTATGAATAAAACGATATATACAGTATGAGTAAAACGAGATATACAGTATGAGTGAAACGATATATACAGTATGAGTAAAACGATATATACAGTATGAGTAAAACGATATATACAGTATGAATAATATGATATATACAGTATGAATAAAACGATATATACAGTATGAATAATACGATATATACAGTATGAATAAAACGATATGTACAGTATGAATAATACGATATATACAGTATGACTAAAACGATATATACAGTATGAATACAACGATATATACAGTATGAATAATACGATATATACAGTATGAATAAAACGATATATACAGTATGAATAATACGATATATATAGTATGAATAAAACGATATATACAGTATGAATAAAACGATATATACAGTATGAATAATACGATATATACAGTATGAATAAAACGATATATACAGTATGAGTAAAACGATATATACAGTATGAGTAAAACGATATATACAGTATGAATAAAACGATATATGCAGTATGAGTAAAACGATATATACAGTATGAATAAAACGATATATACAGTATGAATAAAACGATATATACAGTATGAATAAAACGATATATACAGTATGAATAAAACGATATATACAGTATGAATAAAACGATATATACAGTATGAGTAAAACGATATATACAGTATGAATAATACGATATATACAGTATGAGTAAAACGATGTATGCAGTATGAGTAAACCGATATATACAGTATGAGTAAACCGATATATACAGTATGAATAAAACGATATATACAGTATGAATAATACGATATATACAGTATGAGTAAAACGATATATACAGTATGAGTAATACGATATATACAGTATGAGTAAAACGATGTATGCAGTATGAGTAAACCGATATATACAGTATGAATAAAACGATATATACAGTATGAATAAAACGATATATACAGTATGAGTAAACCGATATATACAGTATGAATAAAACGATATATACAGTATGAATAAAACGATATATGCAGTATGAATAAAACGATATATACAGTATGAATAAAACGATATATGCAGTATGAATAAAACGATATATACAGTATGAATAAAACGATATATACAGTATGAATAAAACGATATATACAGTATGAATAAAACGATATATGCAGTATGAATAAAACGATATATACAGTATGAATAAAACGATATATACAGTATGAATAAAACGATATATACAGTATGAATAAAACGATATATACAGTATGAATAAAACGATATATGCAGTATGAATAAAACGATATATACAGTATGAATAAAACGATATATACAGTATGAATAAAACGATGTATACAGTATGAATAAAACGATATATACAGTATGAGTAAAACGATATATACAGTATGAGTAAAACGATATACACAGTATGAATAAAACGATATATACAGTATGAGTAAAACGATATATACAGTATGAGTAAAACGATATATACAGTATGAATAAAACGATATATACAGTATGAAAAAAACGATATATACAGTATGAGTAAAACGATATATACAGTATGAATAAACCGATATATACAGTATGAGTAAAACGATATATACAGTATGAATAAAACGATATATACAGTATGAGTAAAACGATATATACAGTATGAATAAAACGATATATACAGTGTGAGTAAAACGATATATACAGTATGAATAAAACGATATATACAGTATGAGTAAAACGATATATACAGTCTGAATAAAACGATATATACAGTATGAGTAAAACGATATATACAGTATGAATAAAACGATATATACAGTATGAATAAAACGATATATACAGTATGAGTAAAACGATATATACAGTATGAATAAAACGATATATACAGTATGAATAAAACGATATATACAGTATGAATAAAACGATATATACAGTATGAGTAAAACGATATATACAGTATGCATAAAACGATGTGTGCAGTATGAATAAAACGATATATACAGTATGAATAAAACGATATATACAGTATGCGTAATACGATATATACAGTATGAGTAAACCGATATATACAGTATGAATAAAACGATATATACAGTATGAATAAAACGATATATACAGTATGAATAATACGATATATACAGTATGAATAAAACGATATATACAGTATGAATAAAACGATATATACAGTATGAGTAAAACGATATATACAGTATGAATAAAACGATATATACAGTATGAATAATACGATATATACAGTATGAATACAACGATATATACAGTATGAATAAAACGATCTATACAGTATGAATAATACGATATATACAGTATGAATAAAACTGTATATACAGTATGAGTAAAACGATATATACAGTATGCATAAAACGATATATACAGTATGAATAATACGATATATACAGTATGAATAAAACGATATATGCAGTATGAATAAAACGATATATTGTGAGAAACCACCGGTGAAACCACCTGTTCTCACCCAGATTTGGTGCCCCGCCCGCCACGTGACGTGACCTCCTTGGAGCCTCACGCGATTGGTGGAGGGTCAGAGAGCGCGGTCGCCATCTTATGCAACGGACGCGACTCTCGAAGGCTCCGAGTGGGAAATAGATAAAGGGATTTCCCTTAATCTTCACGACAGCCGCGTTGGGCTGATCGTTTACCGTTCTGTATTTTACGAGTGAGTAACTCCGGAAGAGAACGAGTGATTCCCGGATCTCGTGGATTGGAACCGTGAGTCAGATATTGCCTGCGTCGTGTTGGAGCTGCTGGCCGACCGTTCCTGCAGGCCTTGTGCGGTGTATTCCACTCTGTTACCCTCCGAGTCCCGGAGATCGTCGATTGGAACCGCGAGTGATCTTGCCTGCGTCCTGTTTGGAGCTTCTGGGGCCGACAGTTCCTGCAGGCTTTGTGCAGTGTATTCCATTCTGTTACCATTTATGGTTTTTGTGATCGAGCCAATAAAGCATCGTGCCTTACCCCTAGAAGGCCGATTAAAACACAATTGTGTTTATTGAGTTCTCTCTGTCCACTCCGTGGACTACTTGAAGCCCGGACATTAACGTCCGTATTCCGTGCTGGGAACCATTTCACAGCCGGGATCGCGACAAATGGGTTGCTCGTCCTAGGATCATTCAAGTAAGAGACATTCGAATTGAGACGGGAATTCTGCATCTGCATCTTCTTTGCATCTTCTCACCAGCGGACGCCGTCTTGGAGGAGCCTTCTCGCCAGCGGGCGCCGTCTTGGAGGAGCCTTCTCGCCGTGGGACGCTGTCTTGGGTGGTGCTTCACTGCCGAATAAGTGAATAGCTTCGGATCCCTCCAAACAACCGACAAAAAAAAAAAAAACGTGAGTATTTGTACGTGGTATTTTTCTCATTGGCAATTTGATGTGCGGTGGTGATATTGTGTAGTTCGTGTCGTATTTCCCCAACAGAGCGTTGTGTTTGAGCGTTGTGTTTTGTGCCTTGTCTTATGATAACTCGTAGCCAAGCTATGTCGACCAGAGAAGTGAGAGTTCAACCTGATCATGTTGACAGTCGCGTGGGTGGCGATGCGAGCGACGCAATCAGCCTTGACCCAGTCACTAAACCCGATATGTTAGGAAGCGATTCCATCATGACTAAATGCATGCGTTCGCCCTTCTGGACCGGGCTGACTCCGGTTCAACAACTTGACATGTATAACAGGGAGAATGACAGGGCAGAGGCAGAGCGTGCGGCAGCAGAGAGAGAGCGTGAGAGAGAGAGAGAGCGTGCGGCAGCAGCAGAGGCAGAGCGTGCTGCGGCAGCAGAGAGAGAGCATGCGGCAGCAGAGAGAGAGCGTGAGAGAGAGAGAGAGCGTGCGGCAGCAGCAGAGGCAGAGCGTGCTGCGGCAGCAGAGAGAGAGCATGCGGCAGCAGAGAGAGAGCGTGAGAGAGAGAGAGAGCGTGCGGCAGCAGCAGAAGCTGAACGCGTCAGAGAGCATGAGTTGCGAATGTTGACTGAACGACCGCGGGCAGAGGGGTCTGCTGCAAGAGTCCCGGAAACTGTTCATGTTCGTTTGCCGGACTGGACGGGAGACACGAAGCCAGAAGCGTATCTGGAGATGGCGGAGAAGTTGTTGGCTGCCGGTGGCATTGATGAGAGCTTGTGGGTCGGCCATCTTGTGAGCCATCTATCTGAGAGGGCGAGGGAGGTATATGCGAGGATGGCAACCGAGGACGCAAACAAATACAGGGCATTGAAGGCCGAGATTTTGAACGCCTATGCGGTGTCCGCATGTATTTATAGGAGAAATTTTTTCAGCTGGACTCGTGAGTCCAGTCAAACCTATGAGGAACATTCGCGGGCCTTGTTGGAACAGCTGCAGAGATGGTTCAAGGGGAGCAAGGTTGAGTTACCTCAAGCGGTTGCGGAACTCCTGGTGCGTTACCGTATCGATCAACAGCTTCCGCCTGACTTAGCATTGTTTCTTGTCGACAAAGACACTGTTTCCTTGGCAGACTGCGTCAACCTTATTGATAAACATGTTTTGGCGTGCAAAATGCTGCAAGTCACGCAGTCGCGTCGTAAGACGGAGGAGTCTGCGATCAAGACCGCCCCCCGTCTGCCCGGCGGCTGGATCGAGGGGAGGGGTTCTCCGATGCCCTCCACTGGTGGCGGTCGTGAGCCGCAGACCAGGGCAGGGCCCTGGTGCGATTTCTGCAAACGCGTGGGGCACGGTGAAAACCGCTGCTTCTCTAATCCCGCTAGTCCGGCCTACCGAGGCAACCCTCCTGTTAAGTCGGAGGGAGATCAGTGGAGCTCATCCGCCGGGCCCTCGCACACGACGGTGGCATCGGTGACCGAGGTCACTGCCACCGAGGCTAATTCCATTCATCCACTGTACCAGGATTATTCAGGGACAGCCTTAGTGGGTGGCCCTGATTCGATGCTGAAGTTTGAGGCCCAATACCTTCGGGATACTGGGGCGACACGGTGTGTTCTCCGGGCGGGGGTAGTTCCGGCCTCTCAGATGCGTTATACCGGCGAGTATACCCTCCTTCGGGGCATTGACCGGGTTCTTGGCCGGTATCCCCTTGCCCTCCTCGAGGTCCGGAGTGACATTTTTAAGGGTCCAGTGACCTGTGTGGTGGTACCCTACTACCCGATACCCGGGGTCTCCTTGCTGATTGGCAATGATGCCATGGCCAGGGAGGAGTCATTGACTCTGACCTGTGGGGGGGTCACTAGATCCCAGAGTAAACAGGCGGAGAGAGTGGCGGAGTCAGACATATCTTCACTCTGGCCCGAGGAGCCTAGCGCCTCGACTCCAGTTCCCGACGGTGACGTTGCGTCAGCTGAAGTCCACCCGAGCCTCCCGTCAAGCCACCCTCAGGTGCCGTGCTCCTCAGGGACCGCTCCCGCCATGTCGCGATTCAGCAGGAACGCTAATGCTAAGGTATATGTGGGAAACCTGGGCAATGGAGCAGCGAAAGCCGAGCTAGGGAGGGTCTTCGAACATTACGGACCACTCCGCAACGTATGGGTTGCTCGAAACCCACCTGGATTTGCAGTTGTTGAGTTTGAAGAGCCACGAGATGCTGAAGATTCGGTCAGAGCCCTTGATGGAAGGTTAATTTGCGGATCGCGTGTGTGCGTCGAGATGTCGAATGGCATGTCGCGGCGGCCTCGTTTCAGACGCCCTTTGGTCCGCAGGCCTTTCGACCCGAACGATCGATGTTACCAGTGCGGTGAAAGGGGTCATTACGCATATGACTGTTGTTCTCGACACCGGAGGAGTACCCGCCGCTCTAGGTCTCGGCCCGTTTCCTTCCTGTCAACGCTTCCCCCAACTTGAGTTTGGCCCCCTTGCCTCTCTATTGTGCTTTGTGTGAAGTGTAACTCTTGTAGGGTAGATATTAATGTGGTGTATGGTGTTAAAATTTGTGTGTGAAAAAAAAAACCAAACTGGTTCATTGTTAACCTGTTAATGCCTGTTAATTGCCTGTGCGTTAATAATTGCGTTATTGTTGCGCTATTGCGTTGCGTTGTATTGTTGCGTTGTTGCGTTATTGTTGTTAATAAGTGTTAATAATTGTTAATTGCGTTAATTGCCTGTTAGCGATTACCGCCATCATCTTGCCATGTGATTTGCACCTACTACAAATACTGGTTTTAAAAACGCCGTCTATTCGACGGGGTTTTTACTTAGGGGGGGAGGACTGTGAGAAACCACCGGTGAAACCACCTGTTCTCACCCAGATTTGGTGCCCCGCCCGCCACGTGACGTGACCTCCTTGGAGCCTCACGCGATTGGTGGAGGGTCAGAGAGCGCGGTCGCCATCTTATGCAACGGACGCGACTCTCGAAGGCTCCGAGTGGGAAATAGATAAAGGGATTTCCCTTAATCTTCACGACAGCCGCGTTGGGCTGATCGTTTACCGTTCTGTATTTTACGAGTGAGTAACTCCGGAAGAGAACGAGTGATTCCCGGATCTCGTGGATTGGAACCGTGAGTCAGATATTGCCTGCGTCGTGTTGGAGCTGCTGGCCGACCGTTCCTGCAGGCCTTGTGCAGTGTATTCCACTCTGTTACCCTCCGAGTCCCGGAGATCGTCGATTGGAACCGCGAGTGATCTTGCCTGCGTCCTGTTTGGAGCTTCTGGGGCCGACAGTTCCTGCAGGCTTTGTGCAGTGTATTCCATTCTGTTACCATTTATGGTTTTTGTGATCGAGCCAATAAAGCATCGTGCCTTACCCCTAGAAGGCCGATTAAAACACAATTGTGTTTATTGAGTTCTCTCTGTCCACTCCGTGGACTACTTGAAGCCCGGACATTAACGTCCGTATTCCGTGCTGGGAACCATTTCACAGCCGGGATCGCGACAATATACAGTATGAATAAAACGATATTTTCAGTATGAGTAAAACGATATATACAGTATGAATAAAACGATATATACAGTATGAATAAAACGATATATACAGTATGAATAAAACGATATATACAGTATGAGTAATACGATATATACAGTATGAGTAAAACGATATATACAGTATGAGTAAAACGATATATACAGTATGAATAAAACGATATATGCAGTATGAGTAAAACGATATATACAGTATGAATAAAACGATATATTCAGTATGAATAAAACGATATATACAGTATGAATAAAACGATATATACAGTATGAATAAAACGATATATACAGTATGAATAAAACGATATATACAGTATGAGTAATACGATATATACAGTATGAGTAAAACGATGTATGCAGTATGAGTAAACCGATATATACAGTATGAATAAAACGATATATACAGTATGAGTAAACCGATATATACAGTATGAATAAAACGATATATACAGTATGAATAAAACGATATATACAGTATGAATAATACGATATTTACAGTATGAATAAAACGATATATGCAGTATGAATAAAACGATATATACAGTATGAATAATACGATATATACAGTATGAGTAAAACGATATATACAATTTGAATAAAACGATATATACAGTATGAATAAAACGATATATACAGTATGAGTAAAACGATATATACAGTATGAGTAAAACGATATATACAGTATGAATAAAACGATATATACAGTATGAATAAAACGATATATACAGTCTGAGTAAAACTATATATACAGTATGAGTAAAACGATATATACAGTATGAATAAAACGATATATACAGTGTAGTGAAATCGTATTCGTACTGAACCCGGGGTGATGCTCGCTGCTCGTTGACACCGCTAGGGGCGTGACTATAAGACCCGCTGCTGCGGACGGTGTTCCGAGATTTCTCCTGTGACACGTTACATCTGGTAGACTCGCTCACGGTACGCCAGCATAGAATATCCAGCTTGCTTGCATTGAATGTTATGAATGGTCCCATGTGATGTCACATCATATACTTATTGTATTTCCTGCTTTACAGGATGATGTTATGATCTAAATGGAATTAAACCACCCGTTGGACTAAAGTTGTGTGGACCTGATTGGTTTTCCACAACACTTAATTCCATTTATATCTACCGACATGGCTGGCAACAAGACGCTGGCGGTTGCCGTATTCTGCGCCGACCCGCAAGCCCCGGATGGTGGCTTGCAACTGAAGCACTGGCTCAGAACATTGGAGAATCATTTCGACGAGCCTGAGACCGCGCCGACGGCTGCCGCGAAGCTAGCAACTCTTCATTCAAAAATCGACTACCGGGTGTACAACTCCATCGCTCAATGCGCGACGTATGACCTCTCGATCGCGGAGCTCAAACGGCTGTACATAAAGGAAAAAAGCCCGGTGTATGCACGATATTTGCTGCAAACGCGACGTCAGCAACCCAACGAGGCGATGGACCACTCCGCCCAGGAGCTCCGGCAGCTCTTGCTGGACAGCACCAGGGAGCCACGGACTCCCGCGCAGTCTCAGGATGATCTTCTTTTAGATGCCTTCATTGCAGGGGTCTCCTCCCAGGAACTAAGGCTCAAGCTCTTAGAGAAGACCGACCTGACCTTCGCTACAGCACTCGAGCAAGGGAAAGTATACACCGAAGCGCGGATGCAATCGAACACCTATGATCGCACGCGCCTCTTGGCGGGCACTACACTACACGCCCGGCCGGAGAGTGCTACCGCCGAGGACGCGGACCTGCTCGCGGAACTCCGGGATGCTCCGGAGGAAGACCCAGTCCTGACGGCTGCCGTTACGACCAGACCCAATGCCTTACGCGGGGCCGCATGCTTTTTCTGTGGGGGGCCACGCCATGCCCGGCCCGTGTGTCCGGCCCAAGACGCTATATGCCATTTGTGCTCGCAAAAAGGACATTACGCGAAAGTGTGCAGGAAAACGGCACGCGGCTCGCGGCTCATTGAATCGCGCGGTCGCGGTCGCGCGGGCGCGGCGACCTTGAATGGGCTCATTGCGGAGCCTGCGAGCCGAGCCCGAAACCCGGCGCCTTACCCGACTTCGAAAGGGAGGGCCCCTCTCTGCGGGCCCCTGGGCGCTCAGACGTCCTTGGCGGGCGTCACCGGACAGCCACCACAGTCTCATCCTCAATCGGGCACGAAGTACGTGTCCTTGACCAAACTCCGGGCCACGCAAGGGGCTTTGAAGCCTCGCCAAGCCCCAGCGGAACGTTCTCCTCGTGTCGTCCACGAGCTAACGGTGGCCCTCACCCCGGAAAAGGCGATTTCGAATACTACGGAGGCCTTTTTCTGCCAAAAGTGTCAAAAGGCGATTTCGAATACTACGGAGGCCTTTTTCTGTCAGAATTGTCAGATTTTGAATCGCGAAACACCGGAATGCTTGGGAAAGCCCTCTGATGGCGTTAATGGATTCCCCATGGTCAACGCAGACTCCAGCCACGACCGCAAAACTGCTGCTGGCATAGGATCCACCCGCGAGGCTTGTCCGACCCATTCGGGGGGCTCAGTCCCACTCCCAGCAGCCTCGTCTGGCCTGGCTCAAGCCCTTATTCCCCTCATGGTCGAAGGCCATTGTGTTCGGGCCTTGGTGGATACAGGGTCTACGGATAGTTTTATCGACCAGCGACTTGTGCTCAGGCATGGATGGCGGATCTGGAGGTCTACGAGACGGATCTTCATGGCTTCCCAGGGGCTTCGACTCAGCACGAAGGGGGAATGCCGATTGAAACTCGTGCTAAAGGGACGGGTTTTCCCTGATGTACACCTTATGGTTTTACCCGCATTATGTGCTGATATTCTGTTAGGACACGATTTTCTTAAGCTGCATGGACGTCTGGTAATGGAGTTTGGTGGGCCTGACACGCTTGTTGTGGGGGCGGACGACGCGCTTGCGGTGTGCGCCCTAGCGCAAATGGACGTCCAGCCGCTTTCGCTGTTCCCCAATCTAACCTCCGACTGCACCCCTGTCGCGGTGAAATCACGGCGCTACTCTCGCGCAGACATGCAATTCATTGCGGACGAAACGGCTCAGCTCTTGAAAGACGGCATCATAGAACCTATAGGTCGCCGTGGCGCACCCAGGTCTTGGTGGTGCACAGCGAGGCCCATCGCAGACGCATGGTAATCGACTATTCCCAAACGATTAACCACTTTACACAGCTGGATGCCTACCCCCTTCCGAGAATGGACGCGCTGGTGCAACAGGTGTCCCAGTATTCGGTCTATAGCACTCTCGATCTCCGTAGTGCATACCACCAGATCCCTATCTCTAGGGCGGATCGTATCTATACCGCATTTGAGTCAGGGCAGCGGTTGTACCAATTTACGCGATTGCCTTTTGGGGTAACGAACGGGGTCGCTTGTTTCCAGAGGGCCATGGATGACCTTGTTGCGCGGGAGCACTTAACCGATGTTTTCGTCTACCTCGATAATCTTACGGTTTGTGGGTATGACCAAGGGCACCATGATGCTAATCTGAAGCGCTTCCTTGAGGTCGCGCAGAGGTATCACTTAACTATGAACGAGGATAAGTGCCAATACTCCCTACGCACGATAGATCTTCTGGGGTACACCGTGACCCATGGCTCTGTCGCTCCGGATAAGGAGCGTCTGCGACCTTTGCTCGACATGGCCCCTCCCTGTGATCGGGCGTCCCTGAAGCGCGCCCTTGGGCTGTTCGCCCATTACTCCAAATGGGTGCAAAGTTTCTCCGCGAAACTTCGCCCCCTCGTGGCCTGCGACACCTTCCCACTGAGTCCGGCCGCATTGGCGGCCTTTGAAGGCCTTAAGGCCGACATCGCCCGAGCCGCCGTGGCGACAATCGACGAGAGCGGCTCTTTCGTCCTCGAAAGTGACGCCTCGGATCAGGCCATCGCGGCGACCCTCTCCCAAGGGGGGCGTCCCGTGGCTTTCTTTTCACGGACTCTTACCACCGCTGAGCGGAGACACTCGTCCGTTGAAAAGGAAGCGTATGCGATCGTCGAGTCTATTCGGCGATGGCGCCCGTACTTACTCGGGTGGAGCTTCCAAATCATCACGGACCAGCAAAGCGTTGCGTTCATGTACGACACCTTACACGCCCAGCGCATTAAGAATGAGAAAATCACTCGCTGGCATATCGAACTCGCCGACTTCTGTTACACCATCAAATATCGCCCGGGGAAGGATAACAGGGCCGCCGATGCCTTATCACGACCGGCTACATGCGCGGGTATCACCTCTTTGGAGGGCCTACGGGTGCTGCATGCCACTGCGGGCCATCCCGGCATAATGCGTTTCGCTCATTTTGTGCGGTGTGGCAATCTCCCATACTCGATTGACAATATCCGCCGTATCTGTCGCGACTGCGCTATCTGCGCGGAAATCAAACCGCGTTTCTATAACCCTCCCATGGGGACTCTGGTTAAGGCTACGCGACCGTGGGAACGCTTGGCGATGGATTTCAAGGGCCCATTGCCGGTGTCGAGCGGCTCTCGCTATCTGCTCACTATCGTCGATGAGTACTCGCGATTCCCCTTTGCTTATACGTGCGCGGACATGACTGCTGCCACGGTGATGCGATGCTTACAGAACTTGTTCTCAATGTTCGGTTACCCGGCCTATGTCCATACCGACCGGGGTGCGGTCTTCTTGTCTCAGGAGGTGCGCGGCTATCTGCTCCAAAATAACATTGCTTCTAGTTACACCACGCCGTACAGACCCCAGGCTAATGGGCAGATCGAACGCTTCAACGGGATTATCTGGAGGGCCGTCATGCTCAACCTCCGGACCCTCGGCCGGGGCCTCGATAAATGGGCTTGGTCGCTACCTGCGGCGTTGAACTCGATCAGGGCTCTCCTGAGTACGGCAACCAACCAAACTCCCCACGAGCGACTTTTCCACCACCCCAGGAGCTCGGGGTGTTTACGGTCTTTGCCCAGTTGGCTCGCTGGGCCCGGGCCGGCCTACCTTAAACGGGCGGTTCGCGCGAGCAAGTACGACCCCCTAGTGGACAAAGTGCAGATTCTCCAGGCTAATCCTGAGCATGCTCGTGTGATGACGACTGATGGCCGTGAGACTACTGTCTCCGTCCGTCACCTTGCCCCTTGCGGGGTCGCTGACCTGAGTAGGGAATCGGACGAACCGATCGAACCCATCTATGAGACTATGGCCTCTCCCGACGCTCCCATCGCCGAAAGTCTACCGACCCTCCCCTCGCCGAGTCTACCTGGGCCCGACAACTTGGAGTTACCCCCTTCGTCACCCGACCCTGATGGCGCCTCCGACGCCGGGGACACAGGGATACGTAATGCCGTACCCGGGGAATTTCGGACGCGTGCTGGCAGAGAAATTCGCTGCCCGGCCCGATACGGTTGGGTCGACTGATGTTCCGCACCCTGTTCGTGCTGACACTCACTCGCTTTTAGCCGCACTGCCGTATAATTCTGATGGGGGGGGGGGGGGAGAATGTAGTGAAATCGTATTCGTACTGAACCCGGGGTGATGCTCGCTGCTCGTTGACACCGCTAGGGGCGTGATTATAAGACCCGCTGATGCGGACGGTGCTCCGAGATTTCTCCTGTGACACGTTACATCTGGTAGACTCGCTAACGGTACGCCAGCATAGAATATCCAGCTTGCTTGCATTGAATGTTATGAATGGTCCCATGTGATGTCACATCGTATACTTATTGTATTTCCTGCTTTACAGGATGATGTTATGATCTAAATGGAATGAAACCACCCGTTGGACTAAAGTTGTGTGGACCTGATTGGTTTTCCACAACATACAGTATGAATAAAACGATATATACAGTATGAATAAAACGATATATACAGTATGAGTAAAACGCTATATACAGTATGAATAAAATGATATATACAGTATGAATAAAACGATATATACAGTATGAGTACAACGATATATACAGTATGAATACAACGATATATACAGTATGAGTAAAACGATATATACAGTATGAACTAGAATCCGGGCACTCGGTAGAGCGCATACCTTCGCCGCAGCTACTGTTCTGTACTTGGCATGGGAGTGTATGCGATGTGAAACTTTATGTGAAATGCGATCGATTTTTAAAAATCAGAATTTGAGCAAATCTGTTTCATTCGTCTGTTAATATGCCTCCCCGATTGACAAATCTGCAATTTGAATTTCATTTGAGGTTGAAATGATTGCGGGAGATCGCGTTATAGTGATGACGTCTTGGATGGACATCCTCTTCTTCAGTCGCTCATAACTTTGAGTGAAATACGATCGAGTTAAAAATAGTCAGAATTTGAGCAAATCTGTTTCATTCGTTTGTTAATATGCCTCATCTCTTGACAAATCTGCAATTATAATTTTTTTTGAGGTTGAAATGATCGCGGGAGATTGCGTTATAGTGATGACGTCCTGGATGGACATCTTCTTCTTCAGTCGCTCATAACTTTGAGTGAAATACGATCGAGTTAAAAA